>NC_048312.1:8490079-8790079 GCF_013100865.1 Trachemys scripta elegans
TATTAGGACAGTGGGGTAGAGGAGAGCGGGGCAATGGGAAGGGGAGACAGGAGAAAAGGAGGCAAGTAACAAAAAACAATAGGGAGGGGGAAGAAAGAGCAAGGAGCTGAAATGAACAGGGTATCTCCTCTCACACAGCTGCATGAAAGCCTGCAGGATTCGTTTAAAGGGTGCATGTGTCACCTGACTAATTCAGGTTTCGGTCAAAATTCAGTTTTTCAGTTAACCCAAAAGGATTTCTCCTCCTCCTCCATGATTTTTTTGGAACTGCCAGTGAACCAAAAAAAAAAAAAAAAAAATCAGTTATTCGCACAGCTCTATACCCAAGTCAGACCTTTTCACCAAGAAATAGCCTAACTGCCCTATTGTGGAGGGTGGTTCTAGAAGATGCAATTGGCCTTGATCCTGAGCTGCGAGGACTGAGGACAGCTAAGCAGGGAGAGACAGAAATGTGATTTTATGCCACCTCTGCATGGCCCGTGTCGTGGGCCAATTGCCTCTGGAACCAATGGGCTGTTGCGACAGTAATACTATATACGGTAGATCTGTATCTGTGGGGGATCATGGAGGCACCAGTCATTCTGCTGTAGTTTGGGATACTTGAGTTTTGCACTGAAAAGCTAGATAGTTAATTTAAAGAATGCCACCTATGGACACTTGAGCATTGTTCATTAGTTAGTAGGTTCAATCAAGTTGTTGTTATGCATGGAATCATCTTGAATCTAACTCTTAGCCGCTGGTCCAGCAGCCAGTGATCACTGGAGCATAAGGATGCCCTGACCACTCCCACTTCCCTCCACCTACGTCTCTTGCCCTGGCTACCAAATGGGGACACAGCACAGAAGTCCTTAGCCAGGCCTATTGCACACAACGGTCTGTCTATTCTGGGGAGGGGGAAGACTTGTCTGTAGCCAGTTACACTGGCGTTCGGGCTCAGGCTCTAGGCTGTTATATTGTACCTATCAGAACTGGAGCGGTGTTTTCCCCCCAGTTCCTTTGGAGTATAACACAGCCTTTCTCCTAGCACTGAGACATTCTGGAGTTTAAAGAATTCCAGTGTGTCTAATAAGGCTCTTGCCAAACAGTCAGATAAATGAGAAATGAGGAGTTTGGAGGGCAGGGTAGAGACAAGCATCAAAACTTTTTTTAGACGGTCCCTCAGGAGTTTGTTTTCCTGCTATTTTAAGTGGAATGGGCTAGAGTTTCATTGCAGGAAATAGTTCTCCACTTTTTCACCCCACCCCCTTTTTCCACAGCGTGGTGGAGAAGCAATTCTCTGGCCGCCTTGGGTTGCTGAGAGACCAGCACTCAAACTGGAACCAAAGCATGTTATTTGGAGCCTGGGATGTACAATGAGGACAGTAGGATAATGAGCTGAGATGCTGATTTTGCCAAAGACAACCAGATGCCCCCAAATGGAAAAAAATTAAATAGTGTGGCAGGAACAAAACCTTGGGGAAGAGTTCATATTCCCAGCTCCCCAGCCTCTCTCTTATATTAGATTTTAAATGGTTCTGGTACTTTCTCAGCAGGGTTTCTTATGACACCCTCAGGGTTGGGAGCATTAAACTGGGGGTGACCTCCTTCCTGCATCCCTCATTCCCATCTCTGAAAGCCTCCTCCATCTCCCCACCTTAGCAACACCGTGACAAACCCCTAGGGCCAGAGTCCTGTTGGCGCTGCCCAGCTGCAAAAGGGGACGGGGAGAGAGCACACACGGAGCATTCCCTCTGCCCACCTCATGCACCTGAAGCCATAATCCAGGTGAGGAATGTGAGCAAACCTTATGCCCCTCCTCCTCCAGATCCATTTTTGCCAGGAATCCCCTCTACTTTATGTTGGTGGCTGAGGTTGGGATTTGCAAAAGAGCCGTAGTTTTGGTCTAAGGCGATGGCTACACTTGCAAATGTAGAGCCCTTGGAGACAGCAGCAGGGAAAGTGCTGCTGTGTGTTCGCACTGTGCTCCTTGTGATTGTGGAGCATGTCCACATTTGCAGCTCTTGCAACGCCACAGAGTGGGATCTGGTCCTGTGAGTTTACACCATGGGATGTTCTCAAAACCAGCTCAATTTAAGCCAATATTAAATGGAATGTTAATTTTGAACAGATATTTGGGGTTTTACTCTGTGTTTGTTCAAAAATCCCCTTGAATGCTGCCTTTGTGCTGGTCACCACAAAGGCACCACTTTCCAATTTTCTCTGGGGGTGCTCAATTCCAGGCCCCACCTCCACTCCACCCCTTCCCCCAAACCCCTCCCCCACTTCTTCCTACCCAGTTCCGCCCCCTCCCCCAAGCTTGCCCCATCTCCCGCTCCTCCCTCTCAGCACCTCCTGAATGCTGGAACAGCTGATCTACAGCGGGTGGAAGGTGCTGGGAAGGAGGGGGAGCAGTTGTTTGGCAGGGCCACTGGCAGGCAGGCGGTGCTGGGGGGAGGGAGGAGAGCTACCACAATGCACAGCCCTGGAGCACCCACGGAGTCGGCACCTGTGGGTCACCATCCTCCATGGCAGAGAAGGGGCATTTCAAGAGAACTCTATATAGATACAGGGCCAAATCTTAAAGACTTGCAAGAAACGCAAGATATGCAGGACGGTGCGATAAGGAGGTTTCGTGGGTCGGATCAGTTTGCCAAACAAATCCAGCTGGTGGAAGGACAATGTGGTCAGAACAGAGCCAGAGCGAGTGCGCAGCTGGGGAACTGACCACAGCAATCTTGGAGGAGGAGAAACTTCCTCAGCACTGTCACTGCAAGCTGCCCAGATTGTGAATTACGGCCATCCCTCCTCCTTCCCTGCCTTAGCTCCTGGATGGATGCCCTGTCTCTGGGACATGATCTCAGCTTGGCCAGTGCACGCAGGGTCCTATCCTCTGCAGCCTTCAGGCTCTACCACTGGAGGCTGATGGCACCTAAAAGGGAGAAGGCAAACCTGTCACAGGAGGGGACAGGTTTCTTTGGGTTCATTCCCCTTTTGCTCCTCTCAGGGTGCTGTGGAGGCCACTGAAAAACTGCACATTGTGCCTGACTTGGACTCCTCACAAGTAAGAGCATGTAAGTCACTGGTTCCTAGCCACAAGTACACAAACCATTACAGGTATCCTGGAAAGCCTTGGAAAGTAATTCCCGTCACCAGTACACTGAACATTAAAGGCTTTCCAGGATACCTGTAATGCTCAGTGTACCGGTGACTGGGAACCAATGGCTTAGATGCTTTCACCTAGTGCTCTAGGTTCCCCATCCTACCTCCAAGACAGATTCTGATTGGCCCTTGTGCCCTTGGCCCTCCCCTCCTTGCACAGCCCAGAGAGGTTCTAGGCAGAATGCCAGTCCCAGAAGTATAGGGTCTGCTCCTGCCACACTTCCCTGAGCACACAAAGGGGGTGGGGAAGGGACAGGGACAGGGCTCTATCCCCCCCACTGGCCAGTGAAGCTGACTGGCTGGGCCAAAGATAGAGCTCCCAAGCACCTTGGCTGCTGTGTGAGGCTGCCTGGCTACCACTGCTCCCTCTAGGACAGTGCAGCTCCATGCCACCTCCAGGCTACAAGGCACAACCAAGCCCTTAATGATCGACTCAGGTCTCATGTTCTCCGCTACTTATCTCCCCAACTTGTGCACATGCCCTATCCTTTGCTGGAGCAAAGCAATCCAGCATACACTGCCCCCAGCTTCTCTGGGGCAGAACATACTCACACAGATGAATGGGGGGCCCACAGACCCGGTGCAGGAAGCCAGCACAGAGGCTGGAAGCCAAGCTCATCATTAAAGGAAGGGAAGAGAGGAAGCTGCTGGCGAGAGAGCTGAGGAGGTAGCTGGCTGAGGATGCCTGAGCTTAGTTCAAATATTAGTCTTTTGTAAATAAAGCTCATGAGTTTGGCCTAGGCTGTATCCCCTGGCAGCAGAGGTGGACCCTGAAACGTAAGCACTTACACAGTGCCAAAGTCAGGGAACAATCACCCTAAAAAGCTGGCGAGCACGGAGTGATCCAGCTTGTACTATAAAAACAAGGGCTAAATCCTTGGAGCCTGTTCCTCTTCTACATGGTCCTTAAGTCGTATGAGTCCTAACACAAGTGGTAGAAGGAACAAACACACACAGGTTATTTCGTCACTGGTTACCAGCTGCTAACAATGCAGACAAGGGCTCTCTGCAGTCCTTGCACACCCCGCATTCCAACTCCCTCCCGGGGGAACTCTGCACATGGCAAACTGCAGCATCAGCCCAGGGGATGCTGGTAGGGGCAGGTGTTTTTCACACGGTGAGAAATAGCAGGTTTGGGCTAGAGATGGCTCAAACCCAAAAGGGTTTGACCTTTACCAAAGGGGGAGGAGGGGGAAGGAAAGGGGCTTCGTGATTGGCTCATAGAATTTGGTTTGGCCCAGAGCAGAGATGCTGATCGAGCACCAAATTCATCCCAAGCATCTTAAATTAAGGGCTGTTTGGATCAGGCCCATCCTTAATGTCAGCACTGGTGAGAGATTAAGTCAAATGGCATTTTTGGTGCATAAGGGCTGCAGGAGCAGACCAGAGAGAGATTTATAAAGACATGTTTCAGCACTTTGGAGAAGCAGGTTCTTCAACTGGCCACCACATGTAAACCCAACATACATGTAAGTACAACGAGCAGAAAAAGTGGGTGTTTTTGCAGTATGTTCACACTGATAACACTGCCTGGATATGTAACTGTCTAGACAATGGAAAAATTAGCATCGGGTGACTTCTGAGCTTTGCAATAAACACAGCCAAAATTTGGGAACTCCTTTCTCAGCAGCTTTTGTCAGCCGGGGATACAAGCCTGAACAGTTCATTATAGGCTCAGCTCTTCTGTCTACACATCTGGTGAAAAATAGGAGTGTTTCCCGACTTGCTCGTATCCTCATCTGTCACGAAGCTACAGCCTAGATGCTACTGTGCTGGAGGAAGAGACTGAATCCACAGAACGGCCAGTGATCGTTCCACAGACTGCAGCTACTGCCTCTTCAGAATAAAGGGGAACCTCTACTTTTTAAAACCAAGAGATTAGGACCATGCCATTAGAGTGAGATTGTCCCTGTGCCGAGGGACTGAACAAGGCAGCACGGGTCAGCTTTACAATGTGCATTACCTACATAAGCGTCCCAAGGCTTTCGAAGTACCAAGCTTTAAATAGCCATGCAGGGCAAAATTCACCCCTGGGCAGACAGTTCGCACAAGCCAATGCAATCCTGACCAGGGATGAATTTTGCCCTGAGGCTCTATTTAAAGCTCAGTACTTAGAAAGCCTTGAGACTGTTCATGTAGGTAACGTGCCTAGTGAGTCGAGCTGGTCAGGAATTTCTCAATTAAACCTTTTTTGGCTGAAAATGCGGATTTGTTAAAACTGACGCTATTCACAGGAATGTAGCAGTTTCTGTGAAAGCGTCTCAGGTCCAGGATGGAATTTCTGGTCAAAGCTGGATGGCCAGAGACACACCCCACCCCTCCAATATAGTCATTAGCCTGGTGCTTAAGGCTCTCATCTGGAATATGGGAGAACCAATCTCTGCTCCACTGAGAGTGCCCAGCTAAGTGCCTTGACCACTGGGCTACAGAATCAGCCTCTCACTGGCCCAATGAATGTTTCAGTGTTTAAACAAAGTGGAACTGCTCCAACAGGCAGAGTCACACTCTCTCAACTAGGGCACTCCCCAGGGATATGGAAGAGGTTCAAGTCACTTGAACTTGGGTCTTCTACATCCCAGGTGCTGTAACCATCAGGCTCTTGGCTATTCTGGAGCGTGTGAGGGGTGTGTGTCTCCCTCTTCCTCTCTCTCACTTTTCACCAAAAAATTCACAGAGTCTCAGTTTCACCCCAATACAGAACGGGAACAATGCGGAGAGCTCAAAAATTTCATCAGGATGGGAAAATGGATTCATCTCTGCTTGGAAGAAGGTGGTGGAGGAAGCACTCTATGCTAACTCCGCTCTGCGGGCTGATGCCTCTAGCTGCTGGTGCTGGGGAGTGCTTTGCTGTTGTAAAAGAAGGTTGTGTTTGCTTTATTAAAAAACACACACATTTTCTGGTGAGTGGATTTAATGTTGGGCCATCTGGCTATCCAGAGAAGATGCCAGAGGCAAGCTTCTCACCGGGGCCCCCATGCTGTGCTTCAGTTCTGACTGGGAAGGGCCACCTTCAAAGAGGAAAGAATAGTCAGCCTCTGGGTTACTTCGCTGAGACTCTGAGCCAGGGTGACAACACTGCAGAGGCGTTTGTACTGTGCTGAGCCTTGTGTGCCAGGAATTGGACCGGGACCATCAATGAGAGATGGGCCTGAACTACAGCATTCAGATCCAGACCTGAATTTCCCCAGAGGGGGAAGGGAGATGCTTTGATCCTTTTATTGGTACCACCCATTAGAGAGATATAGACCATCTGGGAACTTGGATCTGGTGCTGAATTCCACCAAATTTATGGCGTTTTGGTTCACACCCATCTCGTCCACCCACACAGTTTGTAAGATAAAAGAGGCTATTTAAATAACAAGAGACCAGAAAGGAATATTGCAGGGGGGGAATCTGATACTGCTTTCTATTAGTAGGCACATGCTCCCCTAACAAATCAAGGACCTACAAACTCACCCCTGGGTATGTCTTTTGTTACTGACACCACTGCCAGCCACAAATAGCTCTGACAGGGGAGCTCAGGAACGAGGCACCTCATCTTTTACAGCAAGTCTGCCAGAAGAGACCCCTTCTATCAGAGCCACAGGCTTCAGATACATCTAAGGACAGTGGAGCTTAAGTAGCAACTCAATGTTATTGCGGATTCCTGGCCAGTAAACGCTCGGCTTGATGAAGCATGTGGTAAGCCCCGAAACGCTGCCCCAAGCCTTCCACTTGGATGCTTTAGACAAATATACAGAGTAAACAATTGTAATCTCTGTATGGCTTCCAGGAAATGGCAGTCATTGGCAGGTAGCACGGCAGACGGGCTTCTCTGCATGAACCCCATAGAGGAGAATTTTTTTAAACAGGGTCAGTAAAGAACAGGGAGGGACTTAACACAAGACACAGGGGCTTTGAACCGAAGTCTGTGATGGCCACTTTCACAGAGGCGACTCCCATTTCGCGTGCTGCTCGGCCATGTTTTGGTTTGGCGTGAAAAGTCACTTGAAAATCTCCCAGCTGGGATGCTGTTCTGATTGCAGCTAGAGTCCCTGCTCTGTGGAATCTATCCTGTCTTGAGGGGTTGTGAGAGCAGTGGGTCAGATTCACTCTGGGCAAAGGATCTGCTATGGAATGAAGTGTTGGTAATCAAGGCTGGCTCTACCATTTTTGCCGCCCCAAGCAAAACAAAACAAAAAACCGCCTGGACTGTGCCGCCCCAAGAATGGACGGAATGCCGCCCCTTAGCATGTGCCGCCCCAGGCACATGCTTCCTCCGCTGGTGCCTGGAGCTGGCCCTGTTGGTAATGTGGCTACAACTTCATTGATGCTGGGAGGAAAATGGGCCACAGGGATCAACATGTGGCCAGAGGTTAGTGGTCTGGCTGACAAGGGGCTCATACAGCCAGAGAGTGGGCCCAGCCAGGGCTTCCCTTCAGTAGGGCTGGCTGCAGAGCACTTATGGGAGGGAAGATGAGTTTGCTCCATGGGCAGAAACCACAATGAAGAACAGAGAGAACACCACCTCCTGTCTGCTGGGGTGAATACCTGCTGCACAGGGGGATTCACTAACACCACCCATTCTTCTAAATCTAGCCCAGTGTGCACAGGTACCAGCTGGTGCACACCACGGTCCAGACCAAGCTGACATCTCAGTTTGCTTCTGGGTACGGTGAAAATGAGCACAGGATTCATGATGCATTTATCTTATTCAGACATCTTAACTAAACTCAGCATCTACCAGGGCCTAGAGCAGGGGGTCTCAAGCATCCTTACAGCACAGATCCCATGTTAATAGGGCCCAATGCCTCCCTTCCCATTCCCCCGCGGCTACAGCAATCGCTTCCCTGGGAAATCATAGCAGGGAGATTAGTGAGGGTTTTAAACTCTTCCGCTGGTGGCTCGTCCTGAAGGGCAATGTCCATTTCCTCTCTTCCACCTAGGGTGACCAGATGTCCCGATTTTATAGGGACAATCCTGATTTTTGGGCCTTTTTCTTATATAGGCTCCTATTACCCCCCAATCCCTGTCCCGATTTTTCACATTTGCTGTCTGGTCACCCTACTTCCACCTCTTGTGCAGCAGCAGCCATTAGTGGAGATAGCCAGACTGTTCCTTTTCAGCTGCTTTGACAGGCCCCCTGGCCTGCTCATTGCAAAAGAGAGCCTGGAAACAAGGCATAATGATTGTGAACCAATGTTATCTCCGCCTTAACAGAGTAACAGCAGGGATTAAGTTGGCCTATTGTGCAACGTTTGATTATCACAATCATCTCACCATCACCAGATGTGCCCCCATCTGTCTGTGGTGTCCACTTGTTGTCTTGTCTTATTACCTCGATTGTAAGCTCTGGGTCCAGTACTGTCTTTTATGTACAGCACCTAGCGCAATAGGGCTGAGGCTGCAAGGTGCTACAACACAAATAATATGTTCACTCAGAGCCTAATGTTGATTTCCATAATGGCCCCTTTACACAGCCCTAGGAGCATCAAGGGGCCTTCGTGTAAACGAGAATCAGGCCTTCAGCACAACAAAAATTTCCCTTGGCGAAAAATTCTCTCTCCCTCCACGAGAACTTAATTGGAGCGGAGCTAAAAGTGGAATTTCCATTCCACAAGAAATTCCAATATTTCAACATTTGTTTTTGTCCCAATTTGGGAGAAAAAATGGTAATGTCGAAGTTTTTTTGGCAGAATGAAAATTTTCAAAAAATTTCAATTGGGAAATAATGAAGCATTTAATTGTAGTATTTCTGATGAAAATATGTTGTTTTGGTTTATTGAACTGAATGAACCAAAATATTTCAAGTCAGTTTAACATTAAACTGAATTTCTCTGTTAAGGTGCATCGTTTAATGGGAATTGTAGTTTGGGTGCCTGATTCCTTCATTCTCCCCTATGGGCCAGGCTCCCTTGCTGGCCTACATCTCCCATCAGGCACCTGAAGTCCTGTGACTCCCATGATGCACCAGATCACCGTCAGAGGGAAGACTACATTGCATCATGGGAGATGTTGTCTGGCTAGGGATTCCAGCCCATAGGAGAGAAAGGAGACCTGAACTAGGACTCCCATTAGGCAATATGCCACAACACAGAAACGCAATTTAATTTTGAATGGACTCTAAAAACATTTCAGGTTAATTCAACATCCTCAATATTCTGATTCAGGTCAAACTGGCCCAAACAAAATATTTCATTTTGGTTTTCCATACCAATTCGAACAAGTGTTACAAAATCAAAATTTTCTCCCAGACAGGAGAGAGAGAGACAAGGATTAGAGCAAGCACATGTCAAGGTTTTTACAGAATGGTGATTCTGATCCTAAAATGAATGCAGACTTAGTTCAGAGAAATAAGGCCTCTGTTCTCATTGTATTTCAGAGAGAGGCTGGTATTTAAATATCTTTCAGCTGCTTGTTGAAATAATTTCCTACCCATAACAAAATAATGGCACCAGAATGTTAACATTTTTGTGCTGCAAAATTTTTTTTTTGTTTGAATATTCTCGAGCTATTTCCTCACTCCCATCCATCATGACACTGACGGGCTCATTTTTTTCTAGTTTTTGCAGAACTGATCTTTTAAGTTTTGTGAAGTTGATCTTGGCTCAGGGCACACACCCCACATCTGTTTTTCTAGGCCTTGCCATTTGAATCACAAAAATTGCATTTGAACTTCATTCCCCCAACTGCTACTGTCAGGTTAAAAAGAAACCCAAACACAATCACATATTTGGTGCCTGCAAATGCACATGACCCATTACCTCTGGGTGCTGAATGCTGAAAAGCCGCTGTGAAGTTAAAAAACTTCTAGGAAGAATTTCTTCTGTTTGTTCATATTCTCTAGGACAGCATGGTGCAAACTGATGAGGCAATTTAAATGCAATTATTGTCTGAGTAAATCCCGGAACATTCCAAAGTTTCCTAACTGTGAGACCTCCTTTAGATCCAGGACTCTATTCAAGGCAGCACTTGCCTCACATTCTGAAAGTTAGGCACCTACTTTAACTACCTGTCTGAATCAGGGCCTTAAGAGGCGCATAATTAAAGCTATGGTTTTGGCACAGACATTTTTAGTGCATTTCACGGCAGAGGTGTGAGGAAAAAATAAGTCACAGAAAGATCACCAAATAATGTATTTTTTTGCTACATAAACATATGCAAGAGTATAGTGGGGGTTGTGGTGTGGTGCTCTACTCACCCCTGGATGGTGCCTCCTCCTGGCCAATCTGGGGATTAGCTCTGCCAGGCTGATACCCCTTCCAGTGGTTACATTCAGCCACTCTCTTGGCCTGCGGCCCCTTTCTCACTCCAGGAACCGCAGCCTCCCCTTTGTGACTTGGCCCTCCACCCAGGTCACATCGTGGTTTCCCGTTCAGGTATGTGCGTGTCTGGGGGGGGGGGGGGGGTTGTGTCTCAAAGTTCCTGCTCACCAATAGTCTCAGGCAGTCCTCCCATTCACTGCCCCAAGTGCCACTCCCTCAGTGGCTGGCAGGGAAACCTGGGCCCATCCTGTACTCTGGGTTCTGGCTCAGGGGCCCTCTAAACAGCAGCCAAGGCACCTTGCAGCCTTTCCTTGAGACTCTTCCTTACCTCCTGGCCCTCCCCACTCCTCTGGGTTTGCGAACCTCATAGCTCCCTCCTCCCAGGAGTGAGCTACTTGTCTCTATAGTCCCCCCCAAACGCACCTCCCTTCTCCCAAGGAGTGACTGCAGCCTACCTCCCTGCAGCCTCCTCTGCTTCCAATTTCCTGTCCTTATACAAGCCCTGCCTGTCCCCGCACAGGTGAGCTTCCCCTAATTAGGGATTTCCTCCCAGGCTTAAATGTCCCAGATTGCAGCCAAATGGGCTGATTGGGCCCACTTGGCCCAATTTAGCTCTTGCTGGACGAGTACCCCCCCCCCCATCACAGGGGTGCTGAAAGCTGAGGCCTGGGGGAAAGGGCTCGCAGAGCAAGCCCACTCCTCATTCACCCTCCAGCAGTAGGTCCCATCCCACAGGACTGGGTCAGCCTCCCTGCTTTGGGCATTGCAACAAAGGATCACAGGCAGAGCACCATTTGGTCTGGCTCATCCACCCCTCTGTCTCCATCTACAGAGGGGCAGATGGGCCAATCTTGAGTGGAGTTGATTAATAAATGGGCCTCTCGTTTCCCCCACATCAAGTTGAATAATTTCGTCTGCACAGATTGTGCCGAAGGTTGAATGAAAAGTATTTGCACGTTGAATGCATAGAGAATGGGTGTGACAGACAACATGCCAGTAGCAAGTCACCATGGCATTCCCAGAAGCGATGGGGTCAGAGTTCAGGTGCAGCCCTGACAAGCCACCATATGCTTAGATGCTTTTGCCAAAACTTATCCAAACTTCTTGAATCTGCAGAATTTGACTAGAATTTTAGGGAAAATATATATATATATTTTGTCTTCTGTTTTTGAACAAATTGGAAATACAACTGCCAGCATTGTATTTCCTGAGGTATTTTGGCACTTCCAATTCTGCTCTTAGACAGAACCCAGAAGTACAGAGAGAATGAAAATTAGAGATGGGTCCAGTTGAAAACACTGGATCTGGACTTCATTGAACTGAAGACCTGGGGATATTTGTAGCTGGATCCAGACTTCATAGTTCACCTCCATGTCCAGTGTAAATGAAAAAAAACAAAAACAAAAAACCAAAAAAAACACAAAGTAACCAACAATTTTAGAACCTTCAAATAGGTTCGGTTCTCGCGCTAGACAATGATCTGGGAGAAAGGGGCTTCCTGAATGTTTCTGAATTGGCTCCTCCATCTGTAATCATGCTACAAATTGTCATAGCATCTTTTTAGTTCCTCAGAACTTCTCAAGGAAAAAACTGTCTTGGCTAGCACTTCTCAGGTTTGCTCAGTTGGGATGGTGAGAACGTATAGAAACAAACCAATAGCTTGGAGCTGAGCACACTGAGCTTTCAATACTGACCTAGAATGAATTAAAAATTAAGCAGAAAGTATTTAAAAATCTAATTTGCTTGTTGGTAGTTATGTTTATTATTTGAATTTTATGCAGCTTGGACAATGAAACAGACCAGTTCTGTTTCAGGCCTGTAACTAGTCAGCATCGCCATCTAATTGCATAGATTTTACGACGAGAAGGGACCACTATGATCAGCTAGTCTGTCCTCCTGCATAACATAGATCCTGGAATTTCACCCAGTAATTCCTGCATCAAGCTGGTAACTTCTGCCAGAATAGAGCACCTGTTCTAAAGAGAAACAATCTTGATCTAAAAGAGTTCAAGTGATGGAAAATCCACCACATCCTTTGTTAAGTTGTTCCAATGGTTAATTACCCTGCACCACATTTCCAGTTGGAGCTTGTCTAGCTTCAGCTTCCAGCCATGGAATGATAGGTCTTTGTAGGTTAAAGGCCTCTCTAGTTCTCATGCACTTGTGTGCTCTTGTAAGCGTTTGGGTTTCCACCACTACAAGGGATATCATTTACATTAAAAAACCCTTTTCATTGGCACACAAGTAAGAGTCACAAAAATATTTCCCTTCTTACCAGATTTTGTAAAAACCTCCTGTTTGTAATGCAAAATCCAAATGGAGGGGCTTAATTTTAGTTGCTTGAGTTTATTTAAACCCAGATATTATAGGCTCTTAGGTTGCTGGTGGCCCAGCCCGGAATTCAACAGCGAAGATTAGGGGTGGGATTTTCCAAAAGCGCCAGTGTTGCTATAGCTTACATTCCCATAGGAGTTTCCATCATTGAAAGTGACCAGGAATAGCCTCCAATAATCATCATTTGCATAAGGGCAAACGACTAACATTTTGAAAAAAAGAATAAAGCATTTAAGTTTTTAATTTGTAATACAGCATAACCATTCACTGGTTACAATGAACAGAAATTAAATCAGGCTGGGGAATAAATACTGTTTGTAATGCTCCAGTGTTCTGTTTCAGAACATGTTCTCTTCTGTTCCTGATTTCAGGAGGCAGCTGAAAATTCACAAGTGTTTTAACATCAGTAAGTTCTTAAGGACAATATAAGAACCCTGGTTTATTCCACAGGCAATTTCTTTAAGGGGAAGACTTTTAGTATATTAAGGGTGAATTTATCAAAGTTAATCATACTTTGCAGGTATATAGTGTTAGCATTTGATATTTTTCAAAGCTCTGCACACACCTTAACTCGTTAACCGTCACTCAGGCACAGCTCCCAGTGAACCAGGCTCTGATTCAGCAAGATATATGGGTCTGGTTTCAATGTTCAAGAAGCCCAGGGCACCCCTGAAATAATGGATTCAAGGCTTTCAGTGGTATTGCCTGGAACCCAGATAGACGGTTGGCTGAGTAAGTGCCCAAGCACCCAACCCTGCTCCCACTTTCAATGGGGCTAACTTTTAAAATAAATAAGTAAGTAGATAAAGCGGATTTGGTGACAGTCATTTTATAAATTAGTATCTACTGCAAATTATTTCGGTTAAAAAAACCAGAGAAAATCAAAATGGTTTGATTCCAAGTGACTTTTCATTTCAAGTTTTCCTTTAATTTACAAAAAAATTAAAAAAAAATTCTTTTTGTTTTTACTTTCTTACTTACTGAAAAAGTTTTGACAAATTGCATTTTTGGTTTGACCCGAAACAAAGGTTTTTTGATTTTTCGGAATTTGCAATAAACCAAAAGGTTATCCTCTCAGCATTCCTCCCAACGAGAGTGATAGCCCCAGCTTGAGTGGGAGCAGGAGCTCAGGTCCTTATTTTGATGTGTTCCGGTTTGTTATGAAAGAGGAGACACGCTCCAGATACTGTTTTGTGTCAGTGTCTCCATTCAGTTTTTCTGTTCTGTTCCCCATTTTCATCTTAAATTACTTATGAGCCTGGGAATTGTTCACAAGCATTAGAGGGGCCAATTTATTAAAACAACATGCGTAAGAAATGTATGCCAATACTGCTGTATAATACCATTTCAATACTGTACTTCTCTAATATTCACCTGACTCCAAAAGGGGCAGGGTTAGGGGGGAACCGCTTATAAAAAGATATCCGTAAATACAAATCTGGATTGTCTTCTTGGAGATGCCAGAATATATATATAATAGGTATACATTGGAAACCATACCTGCCACCTGGGAATAGGGTTAAGACTGCTAGCGAATTGCACTACAAGTACTTAACCCAATTAAGTTGCAGTGAGAAATTCCAGTGGGTACATGAATTAAGGCAACAATATATGGGTTGCTTTTATTAGGACCAAACTCTAGGTCAAGTGACTTTTGCTGAGAGACTCCAGAGAAGTGAAACGCAGATATAAAACAGTGATGAAAATATACCTAGGACAGAATGAAGCTGGAGCAAGTTCTGTCTTTGCTACTGACTCATTTAATCTCGTTGGCCTCTCTATCAGGGATACTGTGAACACAACCAAGACACCTTCCATATTGACAGAGCCTCAGATGAAAAGCCCTGTAGAAATGCAAAACACTATGCACCAGAGTTATTTCTGTGTGGGACCGTTTGAAGCTGGAGGAAAACATTGAGCAAGATGGCTAAGAGCAAACATGTCCCAATGTGCAGCTGTCTAAGTACTTATGTGGCTTTGGTGATAGATACACAGAGCAAATGTGTCCTGACTTCTATCCAGCCTATGTACTATATACCATAACAGCGTCTGAGATCCCAGCTCCACCCCACTCCACTCCACCCCACTCCAAAAAAATTTCCTTGGGAATTTGGGAAAAACAGGTGCATCTTGCAGCACATAAAGGTGCCCAAACCCATGCTCTAGGCCACCAAGGTTGGAAGTGATATCTGAACTTTTAAGATGGCCATCTGACTTCAGAACAACAGGAAATTCCCATAAAAGTAACATCCAAACATTTGCATTTTCACCACAGAGTGGCCACTCTATCCATAAAGAAACCAAAGGAGAGATTGTGTCTGGCAGTAATGAAATACACTCATTAAAAAGATGTGGCGAATTTTGCACTAGTGAAAATGCTAGACGGACAGCCCTGGAGATTGAAGTCCTCTGTTCACTACAGAACAGGTGCAGCCTAAGCAGCAATGTTGCAAACTATCCCCTGCTCCCATCCCAACTGTAACCTGAAGGCATCTCTAGGGTGTAAACAGGTGGCTCACTCTTCAAAGCATGATTATCCTTTTGCTTCCCCAGAGAGCCTGCTAACAAAGGACCCAGTTCTGATAGGAGCAGCAATGGTCTTTCAGGATGTGAACAACCATCTGTCGGGAGCTAAGAGATCCACCAGCCAAATTCAATCGAGCCACCAAGCAGCTATTACACAGTAGTACTGTTTGCTCCCCCATGATCTGGCCTGGACTCAGTCTAGCAACTTTGAGGTTCAGTAACTCTGGCTTGCTATCCTGCAACCAAGGCAATATTCAGGCTGTAAACCAAACAACACTGAACTAACATGCAGGTGGCGGTTGTTCAAGAGAATTTAAACAAGATTATCCTACATTGGTAGGATCTGACCCGGATGCCTCGCTGTTCATGAGAGAGATTAGACTGTGCCTCTGCATTCACCTGCTACTGCCACTGAAACGGAAACAGACAAACTGTTTCATAGGCTCTTTACTTCTAACAACTGACAGATTCTTCTTTAGCGCAAGCAGTAGAGAGGCCTGTGGTTTAGAGTTGGGGGAAGGCAGGGAATAGCTAGGTTCTATCCCTGCTGACATGCTGGAGATCAGAGTTGATGCATGTTGCAGCAAAGCGACAAGTGTAAAATCCTAAGCAGGCATGGATCAGTCACACTATTATATCGTGGTGCTAGATTTTAAAAAGGGCTGGGTAGAGCTTTCTTAGCGGAGTTGTCAGGATGTAGGCCAGAATTCATTACCCTTGTAACCAAAATGAAACTATTAATATGCCAATTTCCACCCATAAATAGATATAGCAGAGACTGAATTTATAAAAATGTGAGTGACTTACCAGATGTTGTGTGTGATGACTTTGGTAGGAAGTCCGTAGATCATCAGCTAAACAGTGATTCTCCTGAGGAGGCAAAAACAAAAAGAGGTGAAAAGAAGAAAAACACTCCCCCAAGCCAGAAGACAATTACAAAGATGCATTGTTTTAAAATCAAAGAGGAAACAGAATATGTTGGAACACGTCAGGAATGAAGCAAAGACAGACTGTTGGGGTGTTCAAGCTAGAGCATGTCCATCTCTTTCCAAGGCAAGTTGAATGAAAAATAATTTATAAGGACTACAGAATTATTACTGATGTGTCAGGAGAAAATCTCAGCAGCGTGTTGACAGACGTTTAACCATGGGGAAACCAGCTCCATTCCAGGTGGAGGTCACCAAGGACCAGGCTAATTTCCTGGGTGTTAGAAAGGAGGTGCTGGGAGACACCCCCAGGTCAGGACTCTAGGATGCAGCAAGACCTAGCCGGCTCGGTTTCCCTGCCTCACCAGGAACCTGCTGCCTTCCCCTGGCCTGTACTGGTGATGGGCCATACTTCTCACTGCTTCCAATGCCCAGGTCTTTCCTTGGGCTGGAAGCCAGCTGAGGTGAAACGACACAGGAGTAGAGGTTCAGGGTGGAGGGGAACCAGCATGGAGCCCAGATTAGCTCCATCCTTGGATATGGGATGGGTGGACAAGAGAGAATGCAAGTCCCTTGTGCTCCTGTGGCGGGATGGGTTGCCCAGGTGATTGGCAGAGAACTCTGGAGGGAGTCTTGCTCTGGGGGATGGAAGAGGGCGGGAGCAGTATTTTAACAGAGTTGAAGACTGGAGGATGAAATACAGGACATACTCTTCTCCAGAGCTCTAAGGGTTAAGAACCATTGGGAACAAACCAAGGAAGGAGACAGTGTGCAGTAAATCAGAGGGTCTCCCAGGAAGCGAGCTCTGATGCTCCTCTCCCCTCTCCCCAGCCAGAGCCAAGGACCAGCAAAACCAAACAAACAAGTTTCTTAAACTTTTGCTTCAGCTTTGGCCTGTGTGGGCCTCCCTGCACCCTCCAAAGTAGCTTGCAGTTGCTGAGCTCCTTAAAACAAAAATTTGGCCTGGAGAGACAGTTACAGATCCCAGGACACAACACTCGGTATCGATGGAGTGGGGCAGTCGTATATTAGAAGTGGTTATCATCTGCTCGATTGTACACAAGTTAGGTGCAGGCTCTGGGGAAGTTGCCAACAAGGCCTTCAGAGGGGGCAACCTTGTTTTGCTTGAACTAGAGAAACGGATTATTTAGAGACTGCATACATCGCACAGGAAGACAACACAGGCTAAAATGGAGGCACAGAGATGTTAGCTGAGTGTTTCAGACTGGGCCTGCACTGGTAGCTAGTTGACAGTCATGAGCTGTCAGAGCAAACCAGGCCTGTGGTACTTGAAGATTTTCCCCATCTGTTTGTATAGATAAAGCTGGAACCAACCCTCCCGCTCCAAGCTCCCCAGAAATCCTGGGACAGTTTTGATCTGGGGCTTAGCGGCTACAGCTTCTCTCTACTTTTTCCCCCAACCTTGTTTTGGTCACTCTGTAATCAGGAGCCACTATCAAATCTGCTACACCACAAAGGATTCCAGTACAGAGGCAGGGCTGATATGGGAGGCAGTCTAGTTTAATGGATACTGTACCAAAACCTGGGCTCTATTCCTGGCCCCGGCACTGACCTGCTGCATGAAGGGCAAGTCACTTCCTCTCTCCCTGCCTCTGTTTCCCTTCCCACTCTTTATCTGTCTCGTTTAACTGTAAGTTCTTTGGGGCAGGGACCATCTCTCACTAATGTTTGTGCAGCACCTGGCCCAGCGGGGCCCTTAGTTAGGGCCCCTAGGAGCTAATGTAACATAAATCCTTTTTCACTGACTCTGATGTAAATTGTGAGTAGCTGGCATAAGATCAGAATCTAGCCCCGTAGCTGAATGCAGCTGTCTAACCGTGTATTTGCTAAGCTCATTAAAACACAGAACACAAACATCAGGCAACATCAGCCACGTCCCCAGACGTCTCAGAATTCAGAAAGCTCTGCCATAGGAAAGCCTCCAAAGCCCCCCGAGTTTAGGTTACAAGGTAAGCTTAAAACACACAACATTCACTGTGTGTGACTCGAAGGGCTGAGAAAATTTAAGGCAGATTATTTAAAATAAAAAGTGGAGCAGAAACAGATTAAAACTACTGCACCATGACCATTAATGCAGCGATGGAAAATATCAATCACGCCATTGCCTCTGAAGCTAGCTGTGAGAGAAGAATGAGGAGATTTTATGTTCCAAGTACCAGGAAACCACAGGGCCCTGGTGCCTAGTTCTGAAAAGAACACTGTTTGAATCACAAGGAGGCAAGCAGAGCCAAGGGGGGCTTAAAAATAGCAGTTTTACGAGTTCAGAGATATTCAAGCATTTCAGAGAGTGGCTGAAGAAAGTAGCCCCAAAATTAGTTGACAGTAGTGTCATTGAATGCAGCACTATCAAGGGTTGACAGGCTGTTTTAGGGGATTGTAAAATCTATTGCTTCTAAGGCCTGGTCTACACTGGGGTGTGTGTGCGTGAGCTAAGTCGGTCTAAGTTACACAACTTCAGCTACGAAAATAGCGTAGCTGAGAGCGACATACTTAGAGCTACTTACCGTGGTGTCTTCACTGTGGTAGGTCAACTGCGGACGCTCCTCCGTCAACTCCGCCTACGTTTCTCGCTCCGGTGGAGTACCGGAGTCTATGGGAGAGAGCTCGGCAGTCGATTTATCACGTCTTCACTAGATGCGATAAATCGACCCCCGCTGGATCGATCGCTCCGGAGGTAAGTGTAGACATGCCAACTCAAGTACAGCCATTCATGAGATCTAGTCAGGGGCAGCTCCAGGCACCAGCACTCCAAGCGCGTGCGTGGGGCGGCAAGCCGCGGGAGAGCGGCAGTCAAGCCACCTTCGACAGCATGCCTGCGGGAGGTCCGCCAGTCCCGTGCTTTCGGCGGCAATTCGATGGCGGGTACCAGCAGACCTCCCACAGGCGCACTGCCGAAAGCCACCTGACTAACGTGCTGGGGGCGGCAAAATACATAGAGCCGCCCCGGATCTAGTGGCTGCTCTGTGGCCTAAGATAAATAAGTTTAGTGGCATCCATCCAGTTCCCACTTCCCAGTGTCCATGCGTTCAGAAACTGGAACAGATTGGAAACAAAGTCAGACACACCAGGGACTAAATGGATTATGAAGACTGAACTACCCAATGCTTTGAGTAAGGTCAAGGATGAGGCATAGGTGAAAGTCTAGACGCGTTTAGAAGTCAGCGTTAGAGAATGCAAAGTGCTTGTTGCCCATCTCAACATGGCATTAAGATGCACAAGGGCATTTTTAAAATCCTGTGCACGGATTTAGATCCACTGGGCATGTTCAAAGAGGCTACGACACACCATGTATGAGGAGCAATGGAGCTGTGGGGTCCTGTGTGCTGGACATGTCAAATTAACATAGCAAGAGGAAGGAAATGAGTTTCTACATCCCGGAAAGTTTCCTAGCTGGTCAGACGTTTGTATCTGCAAAGCTATGCAGCAAGATCCTGCATGCTGCACCAGTGCTGGGACACAGTATGAAGGCCACGCTTCAATAGGAAAGTGGATTTCCTCACTAAGGCATTCACAGTAAAAAAAAGTATTTAATAAAGGGGGAAAAGCATGTGAAAGAAGAACTGCCTGGCTGATGGTAAAGATAAGGCTGCCTGTATCTACAGCATCAGGGAAACTGGTCAAGAATGACTGTTCTGTACTCAGAGTATCTTCTCAACTAGCTTCAAGCCCAAATGAGAATAATCCACATAATAGATGTAGCAGGTGCAGCTAAAGGCATTAAAACATTTCTCTACTAGAGATTAGTAAGGGTATATACAAGCACAGCTGGTTTAGCTAGAGGGGAAAAAAACAGCCTCTGCAATAATGCCTTCTGTAATCCAGGGATTTCTGATTTTTAAAAAAAGTCAGACCAGGTTTTTTAGAGAATAGCTTTGCTAATGGAGCATTAAGCAAATCATTGTAATTGTTACTAACATAAAATACGATTTGCTTAGGCAACCTGGTTGCCAGTTATGTTATGGCTCCCCTGGGAGCTAGGGCTGGTTGCCAGTGGTTCCCAGTTTGCACAGACACACGGAGAGTTAGCTATCATCGAGCTAGTGTGCTAAAAACACTGGGGTAGCCATGGTAGCACGGGCAGCAGTGAGCAGCACAGGTTAGTCGCCCCGAATATGCATCCCCAGGGTCCACCATGGCTACATTACTCATTAGTACACTAGCTTGAGACAGCGAGGTCAAATGTGTCTGTGCGAGCTGGGAACCACACCCCTAGCTCCAAGTATAGACATAGGGTGACCAGACAGCAAATGTGAAAAATCGGGACAGGGGGTGAGGGGTAATAGGAACCTATATAAGAAAAAGATCCAAAAATTGGGACTGTCCTGATAAAATCGGGACATCTGGTCACCCTATATAGATGTAGCCATTGTGAAGTCTGCCACTCAGCTCCAGTCATCTTGACCAAAGTTTCTTTTTAGCTAGAGGGACATCAGGAACATTGTACTTAGCTGGTTATTATGGAGAATCATTGTCCTCTGGGTTGCAGTATCACCTAGGTGCCCAATGTGCTAGGTGCTGCACAAACACAGAATTAAAAGCCTGTTGCTGCCTGGAAGAGTTTACCTCCGAGGTAATTTGCTTCATGTCAGGCTGTCAGCTTTTGGGGTGGGGACTGTCTTTTTCTTCTGTTTGTACAGCACCTCGCACAGGGGGGCCCTGGCCCATGACGGCCATTCCTAGGTGTTCTGACAATACAGATATTTAATACAGAATACGAATAGATTTTGGCTAGAGAGACCTGCACCAAAAGCCTCAAACCAAGACAAACTTGTGCACTCTGGGGAAGGCTGGATCCAGAAGGGAACGTGGTGACAGACTTTTATTTCTATAATGGACTTAGCCAGAAGCCCAGATCTACTCACCTCTGAGGGTGGGAGGGAGAGTTAGAATTGGATTTAGCTCCTAACTGTGCAGCTTGGACCCACCTGTTGTTAATTGGAGCAAATTGCTCTCCCGGGTTGTTTGCTGGGATGGGGAGAGCAAGGGGCAAAGTTTCTTTGCTGAAGCTGACAGAGCTTGGCCGCATGGCCAGTTTGTCCTTTAACCCACAAACACACCTGAGGGCCCAATCATTTCTATGTGCTTGAATTTCTGTTGAGCTATTTCGTGTTTAATTTAAGGAGGCCCCCCACACTGGAGTTCCATAAAAGTCCAGCTGTAAACACGGCACGTAATCATAGCTCAAGTGTTCACAAAAGTGAGCAGTATCAGGGGGTAGCCGTGTTAGTCTGTATCTACAAAAACAACAAGGAGTCTGGTGGCACCTTAAAGACTAACAGATTTATTTGGGCATAAGCTTTCGTGAGTTAAAACCTCACTTCTTCGGATGCTATTTGATAGATTGAGACTGAGGCAGAAACGGTCAGTGGCCAAGCCAGGACTGGAACCCATGTCTCCCAGTGCACTGCCCTGTCCATTGGATCAGCTGTACTGGGCTGAGAAAGACGTTACAGTGCAAGCCTGCCTGCAGTTGGCCCACTGTTGCCTTCCCTACACTTGGTGCATATTTGGCCTTGCAAAGCTATTCAGCCCATCTGAACTTCGGGCTTTCCCTCCAACAAGGCAAGAGATTTTCAGTAGATATGACCACTGTTGCTGATTAAAACTATGTAAAAGTCCCAACAGCAGAAGAGCTCTTATTGCCAAATCTCCACTAGTGGAATTTAAAAAAATTATTTGTGCACTTATAGTAGAAAGGAGCTCATTTGTACGTGGCAGAATTGGCACCATGGCTTAGGGAGGTAATTTAAAGCAGAAGCAGGACTTTGTACAATGATCCCCTTTTAAAAAGTAAATGTAGCATCTGATTGGAAGAGTAGGTGGCTTTTCCTTAGAGAAGAATATAATTTGAGGGCGTTAAAGGAGTCAGAGTCAGGATGAAGTAACCTGACCAAGTACAGTAGGGTTATTATACTGGATATGCAAAAATGAAGTGATACATTCGTTAATTCATTGCAGAGAAGAAAGAATTGCAGTCAAGCTTCATTAGGTTAGTATTGGTGGAGTATTATACCATCAACACGAACCCACTAAGTAGTTTGTTTTCATCGGTGATTGCACCTATATTTGCTGGTTGCTTGCTATGTTCCCCTCATCAGGTAATAAATCTGCTACAGACAGGGCCCATCAGCTCATTAAATATGTTGATTTCATGCAAATTGCATGATATGACACCAGATTCTCCACCAAAGGGGCCTAGCAGGATTTCATGAGCTGTGGCACAAGAATACAGCTCTTTTCAGTGGATACCCTAGATGAGTGACTAACTTCCTGCAAGAAACATCTAAACGTGCAGCTAGGGATGGAGATCAGTGGGGACTTTCTGAATAGAAAGCATCTCCATACTGAAGAGCTAAGCTCAAGAAAAATCAAGCTGCTGCACCTGGGTAAATAGAGGTAGAGGCTATTTATTTTTAGCATTGTTATTACTAGGACTTGTTGGGAGGAGGAAATTTAAGCCATGAACTCAGACTTTTAGTCTTTGGGATCCCAACTACAAAGAACAGCTTAACTCCTAAACTTTCGTGCAGAATATGGAGTTCCACAAATGTAGGATCCGAATTTGATTTGCTTCTGCACCATGCTACCCTAATTTGGAGAAGCATTTCCCCTGGCTCTTACATGATTGCTGAAAGATGGAGGTGGTCCTGGGATGGCTATTAAGGGCATCAAAGTAAGATGAACTAGGAATTTGGAGCCAGACTGCCAGCTGGTGTCTGTGGACTAACACTGATTTACACCAGCTGAGAAGCTGGGTACAGGTGTCGAGTTCTCCTCCGTAAGTGATGAGAAAACCTCATGAGGTGCAGAGTTTGGTTCCAGTTTTAATGTTTCTCCAGACTCTCTAACAGGCTGGTTGGACGTTTTCTGACAGAATGGCCTTCTATTGGAAAATGCCAATTTGTCAAAATTGAAACAGAGCTGGAAATAGAACCCAGAACTCCAGACTCTCAATCCGGTGCCATAGTCACAAGTCAATACTCCCTAGGTCCCATGCACAAGATCCACTCTGTACACATTAGCACATGTGCAACTGATAGCTGAATGACTCATTGTTTACGCTTACCTATCTGGGGATATGAATAATCTTGGACTCTGGTATCAGTACTTCACTTAATTCCATGACAGACTGGAACATTGTACCCTGCATCGTCATAGGTCATATGTGACAGTCTGTACCCTATGTTCACCACTTTTAAAAGACTATGATAAATTTTGTACAAAGTATGTCTTGTGCGGTATCATTTGAAAACTCATAATTTGCTGATCATTATTGGCTTGATAACATGTGTGTGGCAACACTGTATGTAAAGTTATAAGATTCTACTGTATGATCTTACTAAGGCATATTCCAAATCTGGGGAAGCAGCCCAAATGTGTTCATCGGAGACAAAAGGTTAGTCAGCACCTGAGCCAGGTGTCAGCATAATTAACTGGACTATCATTTGGTTAAGTGGCCATTCTTTGTCAGGAAGAGGATTGTGAGGGAGAAATTTACAATTTGGCAATGGAACAACTGGGGGTTCCTGTGTAAACAGTCTGGCTATCACCTGAATCCCAGCTAGAGATGATTCTCAAAGAGGCCCCAAATCATCTCTCCCCCCTCATCTCTACTCCTGGCATCAACAACATTTGAAAGACAAAAGCAGCATCATTGAACTGGGGAAAGGGTCCTGCTGAAGGGATTCAGCCAGACTGCTGTAAGCTTATGGAGAGAGAAACCTTTTTGCTTTAAATTCATTTAGTTTGTTAAATTCGGTATTAGTTTGCATTTTACCTTTTATTTCTTTGTAACCAATTCTGATTTTATGCCTCGTTACTTGTAATTGCTTAACAATCTATCTTTCTGTAGTTCATAAACTTTTTGTATTGTTTTATCTAAGCCAGTGTGTTTGGATTGAAGCGTTTGAGATAAGAGGGTCTGTGCATATCATTTCCCATGAATGAAATGACAGGCTTTCTATGACCTTGTATTGTTCAGAAGGAAAGAGCTGGGCAGTACAAGACAAACATTTCTGAGGACAAGTCTGGGACTGGGAAATTCTTTGTGTTGCTCTACAGTATAATTCAAGGGTAGCAGACTGGTTAACTGAAGCACTCCTGCAGTATTGCTGGGGTTAATTTACATGCTGGAGGCTGTGTGAGAGCTGGTCAGGAGTGGTTGCTCTCACAGCAAAGCAGCGTAAAAAGTTAGAGAACAGAGGGGACACAGATGTCCAGTTTGTACCCTGGTGAACATCACAGTGTAGTTCAAGAAGGCTGCTTCCTAACTGATGCATTTTCATCTTTGCAACTAAGCTCACAGGAGGTTTGATTGCCTGACACGGAAGGTCTCTTTCCCAGCCACACTATGTGCCTTGAAGGTGGAGAGTTATATGCCACTGGAACCAAGTGAAATGGGATTTAGGATCAGGACCAATTTGTTTAGCTGCACAATGTGGTGGCCCACACTTTTCAGGCTGCCTTTTAAAACTCACATGCATGGCAATTTGATCTTTGAAAGCAATGAATTATTGCAAAGGTGATTTTAGTTCCTCAGCATCAAAGCCACAACAGGGATGGTAAAAGCCAGCTGGATGAAAATAGACATTGGGGCAGATCCTCAGCTGGTATAAGTAAGTGGTCAGAGCTTTACTGAAATCTGCCCCAGAGTTTTTGGGCCTGAGTCGTCATAGCCCTGCACCCTGTGTCCTCACTCTGATTTAGCCGTATTTTACACCCGCAGAGATTAGGGAAAGACCTGTTCAGCATGAATACTTAGCTGGTGGATGTACAGTAGAGCTGGGTGGGAAATGATTCTCCCATCCTGCAAACCAGATTTCAAAAATTTTCCCATGAGGATGAAATCAAGTGGTGATTAGGGCATTGAATTACCAATGGCTTGAACCTGGGTCTCCCACATGAGTATATGGCCTATATGCTACTCCAGGAAAGCAGAGAGGGCCAGGGGATAGGTTAGGGTGTTTCTCTGCCTCACCAGACATTCCGAGAAACCTCTCAACAAGAGTTTTGTTGACCCTGGCATGATCCCCCACAAAAAAAAGAGCTTGGTTTTGACAAATCAGCATTTTCTGATTATGAACTCCCCACCAACTTCACCACACAGTTCTTTGAACAAGTAACACACACAGGATTTTTGTAAGCATCCCAACATTTTAACAGGGTAGAAGTTATTGTTAACTGTAAGGAGTTATTTCTCCTCCAAACTGAGTCTACCAAGCCTAATTAGGAGGCTAATAGGAAAACTGCACCGTGTGAAAGCAGCATCTGAGTGAAAGAAAGTGTGGAAAGGGATGTTTTATGTCTGTTTATCAGTTGTATTATAGGACCACCCAGAGGACTAAAGCAAAAAATCGCCCCCCAGCAAAAATATGCCCCTTTGTGATAGGAACTGTACAAACGCAATGTTCCTGGTCCAGAGAGCTTGCAGAGTAATGATATTCAGACTTAAAAAGAGTTGCTGAGTTGAGCTGAGCTCAGTCCAATCACAGACGCATAGAAACTAGATGTGTACAAGGCCCACAAATCTGGATCCAGATTTTGGGAGTGTTGAGAGCTGGCTTTTGGATTCAGCCCCTACATTATGGCAAAGCCTGTTTTCAGGGCAGACTACGGGCCTGATCAAAGTTCCGAGGTAACTAGCTGCTGGTGCTACTCATGTCTGACAGAGAAAGAACTATTTGCTTTATGGGAAGAGCTACTGTTGTTGCGAGAGTGGAAATGAACATGTTCTCTTGATGCAAAGTGGAGCCTTTTTGCTGCATGGATGGCATTACGGGAGATCTGGGGAAGAAGATGGACACTTAGAAGTCTTGTGTTAAAGGGACAAAATCCTTCCATGAAATTTGCACTCCTCCATTTGTACTTTTCTTTTAGCATCGGATTAAAAAAAAAAAAAAAAAACTCACCTCCCTCTTCCACCTGGTGTACAATTGCAGGCCAGATTGCAATACTCTTACTCACTTTGAGTAGTATCTCACTCCACAAATGGTCCCACTGACTCCAATGGGACTATGACAGGACTAAAGTACTACCCAGGGTGAATGAGGGCATTGCAATCTGGCCCGGATATTTTAGAGATGATCCCCAACTTCGGATACCCGAAACTGGAATCCAGATTTGAATATTAAGAGCGGCTCCTTCTTGTGATTAACGGACTAAGACAAAGCCCTATCTCTAAACACACCTGAGCTTTGGGTCCGACCCACACCTGAGCTCTATGGCTCAGGCCCATCTCTATTTTATAGTACCAGTGAGCATAGGAGTAATAAATACCGTTTCAAGATATAATGGGACACAGATTTTCCTTCACTTTAAACACAGCATTTCTGGCAACCCACTGGACTCCTTTTACCAAAGGAGACCTCACCGATCCCGACAGTGGTGATTTATATAGTGATTGTAGCTGTTTACGCCATTGATCAGGAGAGCAAATGCCAGGAGAGCCTAAGACTAGGAAGTTTGAAGCAACAGAGGTCACTGCTAGATCTGCCAACTGGTCAGAAGAAAGTCTCAAAGCACAGAGGAAAAATCCGCACCAGTATGAAGGTGCTACTTGCTATAGTGATGTGAGCGGACTTTGTTGCCAGCATCCATTATGTACAAGTATTTCCAATTCTTCTTTAGTTCTCAACACCATATCAGTCCTCAGCATAACAGCTCACAGAAGCATTAGCTCGGCATGGGTGGATTTAACTTCCATCTCTCAGTGAAAGGAAAAAAGGAGGTGTTTGGTTTTCTGATCTTCTTTGAACATACATTGCAATCTGCCCTTTCCCTTGTGTTGCTGCTAAGCGTCTGCTCTGGCCATCCAAGTTAAACCCACACATTTGTCTGCATTATACTCGCGGGGGCTGGAGGAATTATGTGGATTTATGACACGGCTTTTCTGCATTGTGTGTCCTGACACTGCCAAGCGTAAATGTATATCTGAGCATTCCTAGCTTATAGACCCTACCTAACAGCACATATAGCCTTGCAGCCAAGGATTTTAAAGCGCATCACAAGCATTAAGCCCCACACGTTACGTTCCCTGTTTTACAGAAGTGGAACCTGAGGAACTGAAAGGCAAAGCGATTCAAAAGGGAAGTAAAGGCTACCACATGGAAATCCTGAGACTCAGCTCCCTTTTCTTATCAGACACACGTTGCCTCTCAAAGACACAAAGGATGGGTTGTGGGAATTCAGCATGATTTCCCCCCCCCTCGTCCCCACACTATGACTATTATATTGGGGGAAGACAGTCTAAAGACCTTGAACTGGGGCTCACTCCTGCCCCCACTGAAATTACTGGCAAGACTCCCAGCACTTTTAGTGTGGCAGGATTGGGCCCCTAGTATTTACCAAAGGATACGACGAATGCTGAGTTCTACAGACGTACAGTTAGGCCATGCGAGACCATTGGTACATTAGAGAAGAAAATATAGTGGCTCTATGCAACACATTAATGCTTCTCCCCTCCAACTGGTCATAGATTTGTGCCTGATTCTTCACACAGATAGCCCCTGTTCATATAAGAAATCCCATTGACTCACGTGAATAAGATATGCAGGACTAGATGTTCAAGAGAGGAAGGCATGAATGCGACCTCAAGAGCGGATTGTAATCTTGCTACCAAAATGCCTGCTTACCACTATCACCTTCTTAAACTAAGACAACAAAGGAGGACCAGACATTTCAAAATCTCCTGGTCTCTTACTGGTCAACAGTAACTGACACCGTCTGGCTGACCTGTGGAGACTCACATGTGTGTACCTTAGGGAAAGCAGAAAGCTTCAGGCCAAAGGAACTATCTCAGGGATTAATTTGGGCCAAGGGGTGCAAAGGTGGGGCCAGCTGAGTCAGTTCATGGTTGCATGGTTGGAAGCTCATTCACACCATCGCAATATAAAAGAATGAAGAGGTAAAACCTGGTCCCAGTGAAGTCAATGGCAAGACTCTTACTGGTTTCACTGGGAGCAGGATGGGGACCAATGATCTGAATAACTCTTATGCCTGCCAATCCTGGCAGACAGACCGCAGCTGCCATGGTGGAGAGTTGGGGGAGGGGGGGAGGGGACACGGGGAAAGAGCACGCACCTCCAAACAGACGGTGTCCGAGCCACATCTAAGCATGCCTCTGCTGCCTGGGTATTCATAGGTGGGATGGCCCTGGTGATAAGCATGCCTGCATCCACCACCCCCTCATTCCCCATGCTGTGCCTCATTAAGGACCACAATAGGAGCCTTCGTTTAATTAATTAAGGCTCATAGCACGTTCCTGAGGTAGGTAAAGGAGCTGGAGGAGGGAAACGCAGAACCTTTTCTTTTATAATTGCCTCTAAAATGGAGGCACTTTCTACTCAGGCATATGGATAATGCAACCAACCGTATGCTCCTTTTTCAGAGACACTGGGATTTTTCCATAGAAAAAAAGATCAGAAAGGCTCACTCTGGTTATCTAGCCGGACCTTTTGCAAAACCTCGGCCAGAGAATTTCATGCCAAGAATAAGGAGAGTTTTCAGGTTCATGCAGGGAAAATTAAGACAAAAACCTCCACAGCCTATATTCTGTGTGGCCCCAGTTAGATGCAATGCACATCAATATGAAATCCTGGCCAGTCAATAACCACAGTCTGATGACTGTGCACGACATTCTAAGAGAACAAGTACCAGGATGAATAATGCATACACTTTTGTCTCGACAGAAGCAAACTCAGTTTATAGTGCTGAAGGAATCCTCTCAAGATAGTTTGGTCTGTCAGAGCTTGTTGAAAGACTACAGTCAAAGCACAGGATTAGGAGACGATTCTCTAGATTTCCTTTCTCTGTTTCCTTCTCTCATTCTTGTCATAACTGTGTCTCTGCCTCCGCGACTGGTATTTTGTTTCCAATTTACTTTCTCCTCATAAGTTTCGATTCTGCAGCAAAGAGCTGCATCGTTTCCTCCCTTCTTGTCGTAATGCTCTCCATGCTTCCATTTGGGGTATTTGGTTTCAAATTTCTCTCATGTATAATTTAGTTTTGATGAATACGCGATGACAGCTCTTTTGCAAGTTCATCCAACGGCTTTATCTTTGAAAGGTAGCTCCTCCATTTATCCACTCCCAACTCCGGGCCTTCATTCGTGGTGCACCTCAAGCTTGGAGCAGTTTCCCACTTCCCTTTTCCCAAACTCTCCTCTTTAAACCCAAGTTCTTCTGTGAAACCTTCAGACACTGATGCTCATTGACTGGCCATCCAGGGCATTTTGCTTTGCAGTTTGTGTGGTGTGTCTGCTGTCCTGGGGATAGAGATTGCCAGGGGTGAGACTGTGAGATCCTCACTCTAGGGACTACGGTTAAGAGGATGATTCGTAACAGATAATTTGAGGAGTTAGCTCCATTTTGCTGATGGACTATCTGTGAGCAGGTCATTATTCCTGCAAGTCTAGGCTTTGGTCACAAATTAGTTTTTCACATTTTTTGCTCAATGGATTCAACAGGAACATTCAAAATTCAGACTGTGGTGCTTAATTGCGATTGATCTGCCCAATCACAAGGTATTGTTTCTTCTCTCTGATTGGATGACTGTGTAAGAAGTTGCAGTGCAACTATGTAAGGGGATCTAAAATGCATTTTTCCATGAACACTCCTGCTTTCAAGTTTGCTTTCTTTTGAACAATTGTGCCAGTAAAACTCGATGACCAAGTGCTGCAATGTAACTGAGCTACATCTTGATGCCCTTATATAGGCTAAACGCCTGTTGTCCAGACCTACAGGACAAAACAATGCTGTTGTAAATACAGATTATTATAGGAGCGCTTAACAGGGCCTGCTGAGAGTGGGGCCCCATTGTGCCATACAGCTCCTGTCCTGAAGAGTTTACAATCTAATCAGACAAAGGGTCGGAGGAGACATAGCCATGGACTGACTCCTCCAGGGCTGAATGGGAGTTTTAGGAGAGAAAAGATGCAGGTTTTGTCACAATCACCTTGGCATCCAGATGATTTAGAAGGCACTGGGACAAGTTAATTCCATTGATTTCAGTGTGGACAAAATCTCGGGTCTCTACTTTAACTCCACTTTCCAACTGCATGTTAGAGACCTTAGGCCAAGTTATGAGTTTGCGTTATGTTGGTATAAATCCATCACCGTCTATGGATCCTCTAGGAATTTACATCAGTGGTGAGCAGGGTCCAGACCCCTTCTGCACTATTCTTCGACTCTGTCTCCTTGTACCACTCAACCAGTCAAGTCAACGCAGTTATAACACTTCACACCAGCTGAGGACTTGTCCCTGAGTTATCACTGTGATACATCCCACAGCTACTCCATACCACACTGTGTGCAGTTTGTGTTCTGGTATCTTGTGTGCCTCACACAGTAACTCAGAACAGTTGTTCCCTGTCTGCTATTTGCACCCCCATCTCAGTGGGGAAAAAACACCTCCCCGCACTTCAGAAGGAACAACATTTTAAATGAATCCACTGCTGCCTGATGATTGAAGAGACAATTTAAGGGAAGCCATCCAGTAGCTAGGAATCAAGCTCCATTATGCTATATTAAAAATTAAGTGCACTCCACTGAGCCAGACAGCCACAGATTGAATTAATAATGTTATTTATTCCATTTAACTGCTTACGGGTAAAGCATAATCATAGCAGCACTTTAAAATCAACATTGGAGTCAATAGCTCGGGCTCCGGGGTTCTTTACAGAAAACATTGAAGTGCACTGAGCAGCTGGAAGTGAAGAGTGTGAATGTGTGAAATACAGCGGAGCTGGTAACAAGGAAGTTATATGGACGTGATTGTTCATTTGGCGACTAGTGCTCCAGCAACACTTAGCCGTTGGAAAGCAAGAGCAGCTCCCGGAAGATTAGTTGGCGTTTGAGCTGGTGTATGTTCTGAAGCTGGTTGACTTTTTTTGGCTTTTTGACCAGAGCAAGAACCAGTCATGGAAAATTCTCCTTTTCAGGGACAAGTCAGTAAAATTTCAGTTTGGGAAAGATTTAAAAATTACCAAAAATGGTTAAATATTTTCCCGGGTTTTGATTTTGTTGTGGAAAGCTAAACAATTTACACAGGAAGTTGTGTTTGTTTTGGGGGGGGGGGGGGGGGAAAAGGGGGGAAAAAAAATCCCTCCCCCCCAGAGATTTCCCACTAGAATAATAAAAGAGTTTCAGCTAGCTGTTGTATTTTCCCTCTCCTCCCCCCTTGGTTCATTCTCTTGTTTTGGGGCGGTTGTGACTCTCATGTCACACCACTATGGCCATGTCAGGAAGCGCATCCCTTTCTCCCCAAGTATTGTTCACCGTCACTCAGGAAATCCAGCAAACTCCTCCGGTCAATACATAGGCACATTTCGTATCACTAACCACTTCAAATTTATTAGGATTCCAAAAATCCAGTCTACTGGGCTCGTACATAGGATAGATCTGTTGCTGTTAGTTCATTCAGTTGATTAGACAGAGATGAAGTCCTCTGGGGCCAAGAGGCCGATCTCTCTTACACCTATGTAAACATGGAGTAACTTCACTGACTTCACTGGAGCTAATCCAGATTTACACCTGCGTAATAGTGAGATGAGAATCCAACCCTTAGTATAGAACCGTGGGTTCATCAGCACATTCTGTACCCCCATGATTATCTTCACTCTCCAAAGGAGAGCAGCAACTGCGATAAATCAAACCATTTGAACTGGCTTCCACCATTTACACAGTGGTCCAGGCTTTTTTAAAAAGGAAAAGCTTTGAAAATAAGATCTACTCTGAAGACCCAGGGGAAACCTTCACTAGAAGGTCTCATAATTCAAGGCTAGAATTAGTTCCCTTTAATGCTTTTTTCATGACAGCTATAATACTCTGGAGTAACATCACCACGAAAAGGCCTGTTATATGACTTAATGGGTCCCAAACACCTGTTAGTTTGGTACATAAGATATTGGAGACACATAAGCCCCTTTATAAACCTCTCTACGGGTGCAGCTAGGTGTTATTATTAGAATGACTGGAATTGGTCCTAGGCTTGTCAACCATTCTATCTATTTGAGTAGGAAACCTCTGCTACAATGTGAAAACTGTTAGTATAAGCGGCTGCGGGCTCTGCCAGCTAAGCTGATTCTTCATGAAACCGACTCGTTTTGGTGGCCCCAGGTTGGGGATTAGAGTTCAGGCTGGAACAGGAAAGGGCTCTTCCTGGCTTTCAAGAAAAGACCACATCCTCATGTAAGATATAGGAGCAAAGAAGAAAGGAACAGGCTGTGATAGTTAATACTTTACAACATCAGCTAACACTGATATACTAGGGCTTTTCATCAGTAGACCTCCAAGCGTTTATTTTCAAAAGCCTTTTGATAGCAGTGTTATGGTCCGTCACAGATGGAACATATTCTGAGCCTTGTCAAAGTGCTTCAATTTGAGTCTGATGAATCTGCTTAATTAGAAGCAGGATACCACTGCAGAGAGAAAACCACAGGGAGTCAGTGTGGCAATTCCTAACTTCACCAGCGACGAGCGGATTATTATGATTGTTTATTATTTGTATTATAATGAATTCTGTGTGTGCGCAAGAGAATTTTTTTTAATCCTTCGAGATGACAGAAGATCCGGGAAACGTACACTGTACCCCAGCTTGGACTGGTTTCCCTTTGACTGCTTGAGAACATACATGGCACGGAGATCCTCCTACCAAAGAGCTTTGATGTGGCTCCGAGGGAATTCACAACACTGAGACTGCAGCGAATCTGAGTTAACCTTTTTCCAAGTGGTGATGCTCTGAAGTACAGCATACATCAGTTTGATTTGTAATTGGCTACAGAATACCCAAGAGGTACATTGTGTGCCAGATCCTCAGTTGACTTCATTGGAGCTACATCCATTTACGCCAGCTGAAGAGCGGACTCTGTGTCTTTATCCGTTCTTATCCCCTCCTGTGCATAATCGACTTTGAAAAGTCCCCAAACAAATTTCTCACACAATTGTGTGTCCAGTATATACACTGTACCCTGTCTTCTATGCATTCATCTAACTGGAAGCTTGGAAAATATCAATGTCCAAGGGTAAAGTTAGTCCTATTTTTGTTGCAATTAACTAAGTTGTTGTCATGCAATTATATTTCTCTTTTGGTCATTTTCATGGGAACAGGGGTGTCAGAAATTATGTTAACATGTAAAGTAAATGAAAGACAGACAGACAGACCTCTACCTTGGGCTTTCAGCCAGCTATACAGAATAACAACCCCTGCACTTTTCATTTGGTTCCATGTTCTGCTCAGACTATGAAAAGGAAGGACAAGAATGTCGAGTCTGTCAATTTCATGATACACTGGAAAGAATGAAGAATTAACTGTCAAAAACTTCACTGAAGTAACTTGGAGCCTGTAAGAGTCCTTCATTGATGTGTATTTATGTAAATCTGAATCAGTTTAAATGCAGGTTTTCTTGAATTCTGACAGAGGTTATTAAATCCCTTTATGACAGGCATTCTATACTCTACATAACCCCAGGAACTCTTTAGAGATTTTGCCCTCCTTTTTAATGTAATACTTTGCAATTATATGTTGCTGAACCTTTCAACAGAGGATCTCAATTTACAGATATTAATTAAGCTTTTCAACACCCATTTGGCAGACATGCATGTGCTATTTAATCCCCATTACATAGCAGGGTAAATTGAAATGCAAAGAGGCTATGTGATTTGCTCACAATGACACACACTGAATCTGTGGCAGATTCAAGAAGAGAGCCCAGGTGTCCTGTCTCTCAGACACCTACACTAATCATTTAGTAACATTACTTTGCAGTGACTGTCGGTATATTTTATAATGCTGGGGCAGAGATGAAAGGAATGAATGCACAGGATAAATACATTAGCCAATAGCCCTAATGTGGCAATGGCTCAAGTGAAGTCAGATTGGTCCACATTAAAGGCAGCTATAACTCCAGCCATTCTTTCAGTCTAGATTTCCTTATCTAACGTACGTGCCTGTCTCTGCTCTGTGGAACGTGTTTTAATTTTATAGCGCACATTAGTTATGTCGCTTTCCTGAGCCAAGAACTTCATGGTGTGTAGCTGTTAAACATAAAACTCATGGAACCAGTCACAAATTTTCCTCAGACAACATAGAGTAAGCAAGTCACCCTGTCCCATGGCCCCCTACTCCTTCTTATAGCAGAAATCCCATTGCTCAGTTTATTAGCTCAGTGGTTTGAGCATTGGCCTGCTAAACCCAGGGTTGTGAATTCAATCCTTAAGGGGGCCATTTGGGGATTTAGTTGGGGATTGGTCCTGCTTTGAGCAGGGGGTTGAACTAAATGATCTCCTGAGGTCCCTTCCAATCCTGATATTCTATGATTCTTCCCTTATCTGCAAGGCCAACAATTTATGTGTTGTTCTGCATAGTCATTCAATGTATACCTGCATGTTATTTCCCTTCCTGCGTGCCTGTATTTCAAAGTTTGGTTAGGGCTGTCCCTTTAAAACAGTTGGGCACCTGGCTAGCAGAAGAGATCAGTTGAGCTGCTCTATAGCTGACCCTAGGATAGTATGTTTCTTGGACAACCTCAATCCGAGTTGTGGCTGAACCTCCCCTTCGGGTTTTGGGCCCCATTTCAGCAGTGCACTTAAGTAAATGCGTCGCACCCACTGAAATTAGGGGAATTTAAGCACATGCTAAAAGCACTCTGCTGCATGCAGGACTTGAGCAGGAGGCAGACAATTAAGGAAAGTCTTTACTGGAAAGATAGCAGGACTGCCAGACAAAACAGCTCCTCGAGGTTACCAATAGACATCAAGTCAAATGCTCCACTGAGTTCAGTGGTTACTTCCTAAGTTTGTTTGTTTCTTTTTTAAATCAGCCCAACTGGAAAGCGTAGGTCCATGAAACTGCTCTTTGGCCACACTGGTCAAGTATCATTCCCCCCCCCAAACGTCTGTGTTAAACACGTTTAGTAAACCAACAGGGGACAGCCAATCCCAGTACCTTGCAGTGCAGTAATTCAACTCCCAGCTTAGCCTGCTGCATGCTACCCAGGGTTATCCTCCCTCTGCCTCTTGCTGAGCCATGTTAGCAGGTCTGGCTGGAATAAGCTCTTTGCCTCTTTCAGGAGTGCTGCCTCGTTAGTGCAACCATGAGCACCTGTGAGGTGTGTGTGGCGGGGTGGGTAGAGGAGACTTGAACAGGAAGTCATCTCTCTGTTCACCAGATGCTCCCTGTTACAGGGACAACAAAGGAAAATTGGGAGCATGGGGTGCAAACCAGCTACTTATAGCCATGATAGCCAGTAAAGTCACTGCTCATCTGGGTAGGTGGCAGGGTCAGGCCTACAGTCATTAGTTAGGGCTCTGGCCAGATAAGGGAGATATTTAGTTTCTCCTTTTTTTTTTTTTTTTTTTAAATGAATTTTCTTTGTTGAGTTTTGGCTATTTTAGCACCTTGTAACTTCCTAGAGAAATCAGCAACTGTCACCACTTCATACCAGGCACGCCAGCTAGAATCTATTGTTTCCTTAACAAACGGAATAAACACAAAAAGACACACTCACAAAGGCAGTCGCCGTCGGCCATGGCATGTGACCACACACGCAGAAGAAAGCCACTTACCACCCCCAGAAGAACATGGCCACGGTTACCCCTTCCCTGAAAAAAAAAAAAAAAAGGTGTGTTCTTACATTGAGACAGTGAACTGTGTGTAAAATCCTAGTGGAGACAAGGCACTATTGTTTTTACTTGGATGTAGCTAGTTACAGTCGAGATATAGGGTTGACTTTGACTAGCTACACTGAGCTAAGAACTACCAGAGCCCTGTCTCCACTAGGTTATAAAAGCGAGACAACTATTGTGATGTAAAAAACACACTTTTGGGGGGGGGGGGGCAGTGAAGACAAAACCCAAGAAGTTACCGGTAAAGCAGCACGCATAGGAAATGACACGGGATGTACGATCAGTTTTAGCTGGGATACGAATCCCCTTCAAAGTCAAAGTCTCATCATTTTCTGGATTCTTTCCCTCCTCCCCCTTGGTATTTGTTTATATTTTAAAGCAGATTTTGGGTCACTGCTTAAGAAAAATTCCTAGGATTATAGCTTTACAGTTGCGACTGATAGGGTCAGCAAGAGAAAACGATATAGTGTAACCCCTCCCCCAAATTTTGCCATTTGCAATCTACCGAAACAAGGAGGACATGGATTTAAAATGTCCTCCTTGCCCTGGTAGATTTCATGGATTTCAGTGGGGTTGCACCAGGAATGAGTTTGGACCATCACATCTGTTAGAAAACAATGCTTCCTTCAAGTGCTCTTTTATTTACTCCAGTAGATTGGGTCCAGTGTATCAGTTCAATCAGCTATTCACTTAACCATAAAACCAGATGTACACAGTCATGCACCATCTACAGTGACTGAATGAAAAAGAAAAAAAAGCTGAGATGTGCTGAAATGCCCAGAGCTTTCAGAGTTTCCTAGGTAAATTGCTTTCCTTTTGAGACCCAATTATTTTTGTTACCTCCAAAGAAAGGCTGTTTTAGCCACATTTCTTGGGAACAGTGGTGACACCTAACAGGTTTTTACTGATGTAAATTCCTAGTGGCCATCTGAGGGGAGAGGCTGTAGCAAGAAGGGAACGTATTACCTTTGTGTCTGGGTATCAGCATCTTCTGTAGCAGCCTGTTCCTGTACCCGTCATTCTGTGCCCAGGCAATTAATTACACTGCTCCCAAAAGGGAAGAGCTAATTATCTAGGAAACTACTACAGCTCCTTGCATTTGGGGCTAGAATTGGACACTCTTATTCAGGTGTCTGAGGTCACAGGGCATTCTTTGACCCCACTTGTACAATGGATATAAGAGGTCACTTGCACTCCCTGAGAATGAGTGGGGGGGGGGCATGTGTATGGCAGAAACTTTGGAAAGGTTCAGGGGTAGCTCTAAACTCTGCAGCTTGCCCCAAGGTCCATAATGGGCCAAATCAGCCCTGCCCACCAGACTCAAGCCCCCTTCCTCAAACTTTGGGGAAGTTCTTTGATCTGCATTCACATCCATTTTGTAGCTCAGGCCCATCTCCATCATTGCCCGGTCTCCTCCATAATAGCATGGAGGAGGGATAAATGCCCACGTTGCAGTTTTCAACTGACAACTCTCACTCAGTTTCCCTGCTGCCTGAGAAGTGTCACGGACTTTGCCAGCTCTAGTTTAGATACCAATATGCAGAGATGACCTCCCTGGAAGCATCCGCACCAGCAAAACTATGGTGGCCATCCACGGGGAAGTGGCCGAGGTATATTTCCTGTTGTGAGCGGTGTGATGTGTTTTGCCTGTCCCTTGCTAGACACACTCAGAACTCAATATAGTCCTTCCCTTCCTGGCATACCAGATAGAACGCCAGAGACCAAACATGTGGCAATTTCACCTATCTTACATTTACAGTGAAGTAGAGCAAGATGAACAGTTTGTTGCCCATAATACCAATTTCTAACAGAGCCATTTTATTTTTTGAACTGATCCAGTCCCTGGGAACACCCTTCAGCATACATGGCTTAGCTTCTGCTCCACTTGTAAATGGCGTTGATGACATATTATAGACTTCTACACACTTTTGGGGAATCATTGTAGTCCAGTGGATTGTGCACTAGAGTCAGGAGACCTGGGTTCCACTTCAGCTCTGTCACCGTGACCTTGTGGAAGTCATTTCCCCTCTCTGGACTGACCATGGAATTTAGATCAGACCCTAGTCTAACTCGCCAGAGCTAATTAAAAAACAAAGCAAGAAACTGTTTTCCCTGGGAAAAGGTTGTCAATTTTTTTTTTTTTAAGAACAAAGAGACCTATGGATTCTAAACAATAAAATCCTGTGTCCATGTGTGTAAGTCTAGCTCGTAGTTGATGTGTTCCCCTTCACATGAGAGGTCATCACTTAAAAAAAAAAAAAAAAGTTGACAGGGACAGCAAAGTTTTGAAACACTGGCAGTCAAAGGTCGGTGTTTAAAAGCAGGAATCCCTTATATGAGACGTGTTCAGCCCATGACCTGTACTTTACACTGCAACAATTTTGCGTGTTATTCTTTTTCCTCCCCAACATAGACAGAAACCAGATCTGAAAACATTCACAATGAATTTTGCAAATCAGGAACATGTGAAACTTTGTCTAAAAGGCAAAGCTGTTGTAAAAATCAATGTCAAAGAGAACGCTTTGCCAATTCAATTATACTAGACCCTCTTAAAAAAAAAAGTAAGCTTATTTCAAGCCCAATAAATGTACTTTGTACTAACATCCGAATTTTGTAAATATTCTCCTGGGGCAAGCCAGGCCTCTCAGTCCACATCCTCTGGAAGGGTTGTAATTATTTATAAATGGGGTTACCTTGTTTGAGTCACCAGATTTCAGCAGCCTTCAGCCTGGGTTCACAATTCTTAAATGTTACACTGGGAAGTGCCTGATAATTGCCATGCAGGTTTCTCCACAAATGGGAACCATACATCAAAAAACGTAACACAAACAACTGTGATTAGACATGGCAGCTGCAACATGAAGGATGCTTAGCGCGTACACCAACTCTCAGGCAAGATATGAATGACTGTATCCATTCCAATTAGTGCAAAGCCAGGAAGATCCCCAGTTACCCTCTTTTTCTCAAGGTGCATCTCATTCTCAAAGTGCGGCTCTAAAGAAAGAAAGCCCAACACATTAAGATGGGCAGCGTCTACTATCCACGCTACCTGTTCAAACCCAGGCCAGCTTGGAACCAATCCAGTGACACCTGGAAAGTACAATGAAGTTGCAGCATCACAAGTTACTGCATGAGTGTACAGTGATAACAATAGCTGGGATTTCCAAAGGGGGCTCAGGATTTGCCACATGCCCCTTTGAAAAGTGCACTCGACAATTCGTATCACTGAAACTTCATTTGACATGGAGGAGACTAACCTTGTGGAGAAGCTAAGATTCCAGGATGAAATCCTGCCTCTGTTGAAGTTGAAGGCAAAACTCCCATTGGCTTCAATGGGATCAGGATTTCACCCCGAAAGTTATTGTTTCCTTGTGCTCCCCCACCTATCTGTATCCACCTGTCGGCTCTTGGCTTGTATTTAGACTGTAAGCTCTCTAGGGGAGGGACTGCCTTCGAGTTCAGCTTTTGCACAGCGGAGCACTGGTTCATGATTGGGGTTGTTACTGCCATACAAATAATAAGGGTTCCAGGTTCTAGTTCTGACTCACCTCAGACTTCCTGAATAACCTTGGCAAGTCGCTTACACACCTCTTAGTAAACAATACTTGCTCACCTCACCGGGGTGTTAGGAGGCTTTATTCCTTTATGGTTGTGATGTGCTTTGAGATCTTTGGATGGAAAGGGTGATACAAGTAGTATCAGTAGCTAATGCACACCCGCCTGTATAATATATGTTTATTTTATTCATAAGTCCCCTTCACTAGAGGCAAATCAGGTGAATCTCCTTGCATCAGAAAGTGACCAGTTAGTCTCATCTTCATAAATGTGCAGCTAACCAAACCATAACATAATTCAATAAAATGTCTATGAAATAAATACCAACACCAGCAATTTCAGAGCAACATAAAATGCCAAGCCAAACTCTGGACAACCCCGTGCCTCTTGTACGTGACAGAAATCTTTTATAAATACACACTGAATACAAAATCAGTTACAGAAATACCTTGGAAATCTGTACATGGTTATCTCAGAATTGAATCTCGCCAGGAATTTGGGTAAGATTTTGCTTAAACATTATCATTGCCGGCCTTTGATCAGATACAGATAAGTTAGGTTTCTAGCTTGCAAAGAGAGTGGTCCAAAAGGAATTGGAAAAGATTAAACTCACATGGTTCAGTTTAGGACAGGTAATGTTTTAAAGCACTAAAACAACATTAATATTAATTTGTGTTAAAATGGTGCTGTAAATTTATAAGAGGAGTTTTAAAAGCTTGCTGTCCCTGACTTTTCAGCACATTTAGAAGTGTGTTTTCAGCATGGAGCTGAGTGAAAAAGCTTTAGAACTTCCATTATGGAAGTTGAACACGTACATTTATTACTGTTTTTATCCTTTACCTTTGCCATCTTCCTCGGTTTCAACATGCACGTGACATGACTAAGGCAGAGATCAAAGACGTATTTTGTTGCCTTTTAAAAATAGGATGATTCATAATGTAAGTAGGTTATTAGTCAGCCCCAACCAAAATCAGAGCTCCATAGTGCATGCTGCACCAAAGAGCTTTCAGTTTAAATAGACCAGACAGACAAAGGGCAGGAGAAAGGAAGGGTCATCCCCATTTCACAGATGGAAAAGTGAAGCAGAGGGAATTTAAGTGATTTACCCAAGAAGTCTATGACAGAGTCAAGAACTGAATGCAGATCTCCGAAGTCCCACTCCAGAGCCTTACCCACAAGCCCATTCTTCCTCTATGTGTAATATAGCTGAAACTATTTCACTGACTATGGTAAACACTGATCATCTTGGGAGAGGAATAGTCATTCTCCTTGGACATTCAGCTCCTACATCATCCTATATGCAATAAGTATCTGGAGTTTCTAAGGTTTTGCCATGCTCCCTCGTGTGCCATGTATGTAATTTATGAAAAGCAGGAAAGCATATGCCATTTTCCTAGCATGGAATTGGGATAGCAACTGGGAGCAGGAAATGTAAGTCAAGACATGGAGAATCATACCCAAAGGAACTGGAACATGAGGAATGGTGTTTGAACAGATTCATTTCCAGAGGAGAAGATTAACCCCCCCATAAGAGATGGGGATCCTCCCCATGGAACATGTTCTAAAGGTACCATTTGGAGCAATCTGGTGGATTCTAAAAACAAACGACTTTGCTCTTTGGAAGATATGATACAAGTCAGCTCTGGTAGCAATGTGTTAACACCATGTTCAGCAAAAGGGGTGGATTTCCCCACCTCCCCAGCTCAGATATGGAGGAAGATGCTAAATCAAGAAGACAAGCCAGGGAAAGGCAAGGAAAGTCAAGCAACGTGTGAAGAACTGTTGAATGTGTCAAGTAGGGGGATTATAAATGTAAGAGAACAGGAAGGAGTTGGCCAACATGTTGGCCCTGTTGGTGGGATGGGCAAATTCACAGGAGTTAGTGATTCTATTTCTCAGAAGCAAGTCATACAGAGACTGGGGACAAATTATCACAGTCCCACTCCCCATCCAAAGAGGCTGCAAAGTCTGAGAGCCCTCTCCAGGGAGGGGATAATAAATCCACGTGTGACCTGCTCTTACTTACTGTACAAGTACCTATAATGACTAGGCGGTAGACAGATTTTAACTACATATAGTCTACATGGCTACCACTGACTCACTCTGTGACCATGGGCAAGTCACTCAACACCTCTGCCTCAGTTTCCCTCTCTGTAAACATGATGCCAATACCTTCTATGCAAACCTGTTGTAAACCTTAATTAATGGTGATTAAGGTCAGAAGAAAACAGCTGGAGAACAGAACACTATCGCTATGATCAGTGGCACAATTAGAAAACCAGCAGTTAGGGCAAATCACAAGACACGACTCTCAAATATCAAGTCAAATCTCATTTTTTCACAAGTTTGCTGATCGCACTGGAAGAGCAGCAAGATGCTTTAAAAATGCTGCTTGGCCAGCAGCTAAACAGAACTGCCAACGCTGAGCCCCAATGTGGTTTCTCTTCAACTAACAATTCAGCAGTTGTTGAATAGATCAGCTAGAATCACTCCAAAAACATCAATGTTATTAAGTCTCCTTTTCTTTTAAGTATGGTATCTGGTTCTGTACATGAAACCCTGCTAGGCAGAAGGAAAGATATTCAAATCCTTGCAGGCAATAAACTATTAGAACACTCTTTAGTTGTATTAGGGAGGAAGTGCACAATGGGGAGATAATATTCTTGCAATTTTTTTTTCACAAATTAACTGGCAGATGCAAAAGCAGTTTCCATCCAAAAGGCTGCATTGATGTTGCATCCAATCTCATGAAAAATGACCATAAAGCCTGATTTACCAAGCTGATTTCCCTGGCTTTCCGCTTAGGTGAACAACATTCTAGACCCAGACACTATTTTTAGGTATCACTGTCAGAACACCAACTTCCTGACGTAAAAATTGTTCTGTGAGTTAAAACTCCAACACTGAGTTTCTCATTAGGAAACAAGGACATGGACAGCAGGGTGAAGTTTGTGTGAAGACCATGAACCTTGCAGCTTTCAGAATGAAAGGCAAGATTGACTATTACGTGGTCTCTTTATTTATAGGGTAGGAAAGTGACCTCCTGCCAGGGGATGGAGGGAGACAAAACAATCCTACTAGAAACCAGGAAGTACTCAGCTACCATCTGTCTTAGGTGCTTACCTAAGTACATTAGGTGCTTACGCAGAGTATCTGAGTTTCTCAGAATAATATATCTCCCTGCACAGCACCTCTGTGAGCCAGGGAAGTGTTGGTTTCCCCACCTTACAAATGGTGAAGTGAGGCACAGAGAAACTAAGGGCCATATTTACACAGGTATTTAGGGACCTAAAGATGCAGAGAGACACCAACTGGCATTTACAAAAGCACCTAAGTGAGTTAGGTGCCTAATTCCCACTGCCTTTCAATGGGAGTTGGATGCCTAGCCTGCTTATGTGTTTTTGTAAATCCTTCTAGGCTCCTCTCTGCATCTTTATACACCAAGCCAGAGGTGACTTGTCTAAGGTCAGAGGAAACCTGTAGTAAAGCAGGGATTTGAACCCAGGGCTTCCAAGCCCTAGGTTAGCGCCCTAACCACTACCTCAGCCTTCCTCTTAGCAGATCAACACTGTTCTGGGGAGGGTTTGCACTGGAATTCCTGGAATTATGTGATGTTCTCCTGCTGGTAGAAGTCCGTGTACCCTCCCAATAGAGGGCCCAATCCTCAACCCATAGTCGCACAAGTAGTCCCATCGACCAGTGCTTTCTAGGAAAGTTCTTCTGGCTCCACAAGTACACATTCTACATTTAATCTTACCACTGACCACTCTTCCTTTTGAGTTTGGGTCCAAATGCACAAATCAGGCCTACGCGAGTAAGTAAAGGCCCAAAGTTCAAAGAGTTTAAGCCACTGTCAAACGACATAGATTCAAGCAAAATGTAAAGGGCTGACTTTGGCAACATCATGAAACATTCACACACTCCAAAGCAAAAGCCATAACGTGGCTGGTCTATCTAGACTGAAGACTTTCCCTGCTAAGATCTCGGCTCGACTAAGTTTTGGCTGAACATACATTGTGTAGCTTGAAATATACGTACAATATCTGCATTGGCCCAACGAAACGGAAACACAAGTCCTGGCTCTTCGTGACATTTACGAAGAACGAGGCTCATTGCTGAGCTACACATTTTTCCCTAACCCACCTTTGCATTTTTAGAGTTGAATAAACTTAGGGAAAGTTCACAGTGAACATGTGATCGGTAACTTCGTCCAGGAACTAGCTGTAAACTGTTTGCCTATGTTGACTCAGAAATCAAAAAGCACCGTCAAGAAATATTTCTTTAAAAACAATTTAAAAAAAAAAATCAAAACACCACTTAAACGTATGATCTCAGGTTGCACATAGTACAAAACCCGAGACTTTTTTTTCTTTCTAATAAGCATAGCAATGTAAACACAGCTATAGTCATTGTCTTCTAATTAGTAGGAGCCTGCCATGGGATATTTATAAACCACTTTGGAAATGGTTGGATGTAATGAATGTGGGTTGCCTGGTTGCACAGTGAATGAAGTCCAAATCCCGGTCTCTGGGGATTTTTATAATTAGACTGGAAAAAAGCACTAGCAGCAAATATAGGGAACAATCCTGCACTAACCAGGGAATGGATAAGATCTCTAATAAGTCTGTTCATTTCTATCTTAATTATTGGGTGGGATTTTCAGAGACACTTAAGTGACAGGTGTTTTGCCAACATCACATGTTCAAAAGTTATTTGTCAGGCCCACAAAAAATAATGAGTTTTTTTTTTTTAAATCTCACCATTTTTAAACCAACAAAAAACACGGGGTTCTTTTTATCTGGCTTTTTGAGTCTTTATGGTTCATCTTCTTAAGCTCTCCTCCATTGCTATGAGAGTTATAAACTTAGGCCCAGATCCTCAAAGGTATATAGGTTCCTAACTATGGGAGTTAGGTACCTAAATATCTTTGAGGATCTGGGTCTAAGTTTTTATTTGTTTTATATGAAAGCTGAGGTTCTCTTCTATTCACATGACTGGAGGAGCTAGAGCTCTAAGGAACAACTCAAAATATTGCAAGTCACGTGATAAACCTCAGAGTTGGCAACACTGCTTATTTGATTCAAATACTGTAAGCTCCAATTTCACCGATTCAACAGGGCACATTACAAATCTCAGAGGTTTGATTTTTCACACCACAAATCATGAAATTGATCTTGCATCAATTTTTCAGTCAGCCCAGTCTTAAAACCCAATGTTATAGTCCCCCCCAAAAAGCGCTCTCCCTAACAGTACCAATAATAGGAAGGTCTTATGGACCTGATCCTGTAGCTACTCTTGATCCTCCAGAGGAGTCCGTGACAATTCTGCACACGCAGGGCTGCACAAATCAGGCCCTTTGAGTTTAAAATTCAGTTCTACTCCAAAAGGCGGCTCTATAAATATCAATGCGGGGCCCCTTCAGCAACTTCAGAGCAAACATGCTCGGTAACTGCAGAGGCCACCTGAGTGCCGAGAATCAACCTGAGATCTCTCTTTTCAGTGCATCATCATAAGGAAAAAGGGGTCAGATTAGGTCTTCATTACACCTCTGCAGTGGCAGGGCACTGAGACTAAGCCCTCAGCAATTCCTGTGCCACCCCATTCCCTTCAGTGGGTTTGTATGGCTGTCACCGATAGGATGTAATCTTGGTGATAATTTCTAGCTCACTCCCAGCTGTGTGTGTTCTGCAGCCCTCATAAGGATAACAAGTAGTAAAACTGATTTGTGTCACTAAAAACCAGCAGATCTGACCCTACATGCCCACACAAGGAGCAGATCTATTAAAGGAAGTGCTATTTTTGGACAGATCACTTTTCAAAGCTGAATGCACTTCAGATCCTTGATGCTGTTTCTGAAAGTTTTATGGGTAAATTAACCCTACACAGGAAAATAATGAGAAATGCTCCTTCCCACATATTCTGATTCATTATCTATATCAGCATGGAATATATATTAATTTTTTATATAAATTGTTCCTAACCTTTCTCAGTTGCTTTTCAAGTTGAACACCAGAACAGAAATGCATTGTGGCACGATTTGGCTCAACATCTAGGGAATTTATTCCATGGTGACCACACAGTAATTTGCGCCCATTGGATTCACAAACAATGTACCATTCGTGTCTGCTGCATGGTCTCTGGGGAGCAAACCTCCTGGGATTTCTTAGCTGCATCTGTGATGGAGAAACAACAGACAAATCTTTGAGCCCTGCTTCTGTTGTGAGCCGAGAAAGAGCAAGATCTTAGGCATCCACACTTGGAGTTTCCATAAACAAATGAAGCCAAATGCACACTTTCATTATTAATTATTATTGTTAATGACATCTCAATATTATAAAGAAAAAGCTCCTGGGCTGAGTCCTTTTCAGATTTCACTGACATCTCCGGGGAAATTTAGGAACAGTCTCCTGGATTTAGAAACAGATTTTCAGGTTTTGGGGGCTTTTTTTTTTTTTTTTTTTTAAATCAAGGATATTAATGGAACAACTGGCTCTTTCTTCTTTAGAGTGTCACTCTTCTATTTACGCATTATGCAAAAGAGATGGAACTAAGATTTGGCTCTAATGAAGTCAAAGACACAAATGCTCATGGACGTCAGCATAACTGTGCCTCCAGCCACTTGATTGGAAGTGGGAGAGTCTTCATTTGAATCAGGAACTTCAGGGGTTACTCAGACTCTGTGAATTTCAGCTGCTGCCTTCTCCTTGCTTCACTTCATCGCACATCACCACTATCAGGAGTTCTAAAGACCCAGCCCAACTGGCCAATGAGAGCTCCACCCCGGGCAAAGCATCTCCTGACTGGCCTGAAGTCTGGAGCTCTAATGAATATTCCATAACAGTTCCCATGCACAGAACTTCCTCCCACACAATGAGTTCAGCATGCACTGGAGAGCCGCAGTGCAAACCAGAAAGGAGGGTTTGGCCCTATGTGAGCACGTGACAACAACTGTACATGGCTGGGGACTTGCTGGTGACTCCTGCATCTTTCAGAGGCACACTATGAGCAGGGCCAGCTCTGGCTTTTTTGCCGCCCCAGGCAAAAAAGCCTCCCACCGCCCCCTGGCGGCGAGCCCGGCCGGGGCCCCGCTCTCCCCGACTGGCCGGAACGCCAGGGGGAGGGCGGTGAGGCCGGCTGGGACCCCGCTCTCCCCGACCGGCCCTGACTAGGAGATACAGCTGCAGCTGGAGAGCCTGGGACCTAAATCTGTAACTGCCAGTAAGACCACCACATTTTCTGCACCTTAGTTGCAACTAGCAACTTCGGTTTCAAAACCAGCATTTGAAACTGATGTGACTTGATTTAGGTTGATGATGCTCAGCTTATAGTAGCTGGCAACTAAAAGCCCCTGCAGTTACTGTTCTGATGCATAGTCAACAAGAAGGATTTTTTTTTTTTTTAAAAGAGCACATGGAGGGAGTTCTTTCAGAATCCTCTAACTCAGAAATGGCAACCTAGAAATAATGCATGGATAAATTTGAAAAGTGGAATGCTTTTAAAGATGGAAAGGGACTAAATATTTTGGGTGAAATTCACTAAAATCTGAGAAACACAGTTCTTTGCACCACAGGTGCTAGTGTTTTGGGGTTTTACCCTTGTTTAATTTTGTGCGTGCCCAGTGTCCCATCAGAAATGGTTCCAATCAGAGACACTCAGGCAATCAAATTTTACTTGGATTTATACTCATTTAAAAAAAATTGCACCCCAACTAACAACAAACCTTTCCTTCCCAAATTTAACTGCCTATACTGTACAGTCAGCAAAACAGTTTGTAAGACTATCGGTAACTGCGCCATCTGGTGACGCGCAATAACGTTGCTGGGTGCAGAGAAATGATTGCCTAAGAAGAAGTACTGCAGGAAAAGGATCTGGTGGTTACAGTGGATCAAAAACTAAAAGCGGTTCAACAACGTAATACAGTTGCAGAAAAAAGCAAATGTTATTCTGGGATGTATTAGCAGGAGTGTTGTAAGCAAGACACTCTACTCAGCACTGATAAGTCCTCAACAGGAGTATTGTGTCCAGTTCTGGGCACCACACTTCAGGAAAGATGTGAACAAACTGGAGAGTATCCAGAGAAGAGCAAGAACAAAAATATTAAAAAGGTCTAGAAAACATGACCTATGCGTGAGGAAAGATTGAAAAACATGGGTTTGTGTAGTTTGGAGAAGAGAAGACTGAGGGGGGACATGATAACAGTCTTCAAGTACATAAAAGGGTGTTCTAAAGGGGAGGATGATAAATTGTTCTCCTTTACTTCCCGTCCTGTCCTCTGTGGCAAGGGGCTTAAATTGCCTCAAGGGCAGTTTAGTTGGACATTAGGAAAAACTTCCTGTCAGGATAGATCAGCACTGGAATAAATTGCCTAGGGAGGTTGTGGAATCTCCGTCATTGGAGGTTTTTAAGATCAGGTTAGATAAACACCCGTCAGGGATGGTCTTGATAATACTTAGTCCTGCCTCAGTGCCGGGGTCTGGACTAGAGCCTATGGAGGTCCCTTCCAGTCCTACGATTCTATGATTTATTGCTGCTGTGCCTTTGTCCCCTGACCAACCCAGTGCAGGGTTTATGCACCGCAGAGAGCTTTGGCTGGCCACACGATGGGTGAATTTCACCCATTTGCACACAATAATTGTTGGTTCAAAAAACCTCAATCCGAGACGGTGAAATGGGATTCAAGCTGGTGTCCAATTGCTACCAGTCAGTGGGTTGCTTAGCTCTCCCAAGGATTAGCTGATCCAGGAGTCCAAGTGACTGCTCAAGATATTCTGCACAACTGATGGTTCCACTAAGCTGGAGGAGTGAGTATTTCACTGCTCTCTTTACAGGTGGTCAGAGGGAGTTTTAGGGGGACTCGCATGAGGCAGGCATGAGGCCAGAATGGATATATGTATTTTTAATGTCTTTCAGCCTGGCACAGGGAGGAACGCTTTAGGAGTTTCCATTTTTGCAAATCAGCATATGTCAGTGTTATCTTACCATGGTTGGCATGGGCCACTTCTGTGATGCTATTGTATGCCCATGGATCTGATTACAGCACAGAACTGAGAAATGCATTGATCTTGTGATCCAAGATGCAGGAGCTAGAGAATTAAAGGGTCTGATTTATTCAAATTATGATACCAGTGAAACATTGTCAAGACGGGTTAGATGTTTGAGGAGGGTTATCAAAGGAGTGTCAAGACGCATTAGTGTTCAGAGGATATCAGTGCACAATAACTGACCATAATGGGGCACCGGTTTAAGGGACAGTCATGATGAAATAAGGCAGAGCTGTTATTCAGAACAAATCCCATTATTAAAGCTGAGAGTTTAGCTCATTCTCTTCTCACCATTTAGGCTGTTTGTTCCTGGGTTTTTCCCTTTTACTTGTCTTGGGCAATAAAATTCTAACAGATCAACTTCCACTTTTGTTTATAACCCATTTCATTTCCCGGTTCTCATGCCCGAGTGCAGTGCTGTTGTTCTTGGGTTCACCACACTGCCAGAGGGATATGTTTAAATCTAAGCCAAACTGGTTGTATTGAGCCAAATAAACGGGAGAGAAGATTTGACACAGACTTGTTTGTGCAGAAGACTGAGCTTTCTCAGGGGCCAGTCCACAAGGTGGCACTTGCTCCTACAGAACCTAAGACCTTCCTATTCCCAACACAAGCTGCGTTTATTTGACCTGGCTTTCACAGATAAAGTTCCTAGGACATCACACAAAACAACCCCAAACAAGAACATCCACCTGCAATTTCCCTCTCTGGGGCGGGGAGGGAAGGAACAGAGAAGGAACCTCAAATAATGGGTGAGAGTCACATCACTTAATGTACTACCGGAAAGCACTCTGACAGTATGGTGATGGGCTTGGGATAAAGCCTGAATGGAACAGAAACTAGAAATAGACTCATAAACCTACCAAACTTGGGTGCAGGTTGGATCAAGGCAGATCAGATCCAGGCAGATCCCAATTGCAATGATGGGCCAAACAATGACCTGGGATATCAACCATCCCAAACTTTAGGGAAGTCTGGACCTGGTTCTAAACTTCATAGCTTGGGATCAGTTCCAGGGAACCCATTAATAGTCATACTGTTTTGTAATCACATTCCCCATAACTCCCTCTACACATATATTTCACCTATCATTTCTCTGCACTCTCCCATCAGCCTGTCTTCCATCTGTTATCCCTGGTCTACTTAGCTAGCAAGCTCTCTGGGGCAGGACTGTCTCTATGCTGTGTGTTTGTACAGCACCTAGCACAATAGGATGCTGGTCCCTGACTGGAGCGCCTAAGTGCTACGGTAATACAAATAATAAATCTCAGAGACCTGTTTTGGGTGTCCTACCTAAGCGGACAGCTTTCCTGTGATCTAAGGGATCCCCAGTGCTATATGGCCTAGGAGAAGTGTGAGCTTATTTGTCTGGTCTTTCAGTTCTAAGCACAAGTCTAGGAATAAAGCTTAAATTCTGCAGAAAATGGGAAATAACATTTTGTATGGGGATGGTGGTGGGAAATTAATCCCACAAGCTCCAGATTGGCGCTGCTCTGGGCCAAAGATTTCTAAACCTAGTCAAAAGTGAACACATTGAACTGTGTAGGGTTTGCAGCACTTCTAAGTTCTGTGGCTCCATGTCAGTGCTACTGGAGAGAATTGCATTTGATTAATTTCTCATAGACTCATAGACTCATAGACTTTAAGGTCAGAAGGGACCATTATGATCATCTGGTCTGACCCCCTGCATGCTGCAGGCCACAACACTGGAGTATCTGACAGTCATTAAAATGCAACTGACATTAATATTATTATGCAAGAGTAAGGCTCATAAATTACTTGTAAGGATTCTAAATCTGCAAACGTGGTTTCCAGATTTATTTAATCTACCCATGCTGGGTTTTGGGAACAGTTTAGATGGGACTCCTTCATGAATTGTGCAACAGGATGCTGGAATGCTATGAATCAACTAAGGCACATGAAGACTTGTTCCGGCAATTCTAAACTGACATTTCCATCTAAAACCTGCTCCTAAAAGCATATAGTCTCACATACATAATGAAAGAAAAAAACAAATAGCTGATACAGACCAAAGTAAAGCAATACTTTGGGGGGGGGGGGGGGGGGGAAAAAGAGGGGGGGGTGGAAGGGAGCCATTAGACCAGGGGTCAGCAACCTTTCAGAAGTGGTGTGCTGAGTCTTCATTTATTCACTCTGATTTAAGGTTTCGTGTGCCAGTCATACATTTAATGTTTTTAGAAGGTCTCTTTCTCTAAGTCTATAATATATAACTGAACTATTGTTGTATGTAAAGTAAATAAGGTTTTTAAAATGTTTAAGAAGCTTCATTTAAAATTAAATTAAAATTAGAGCCCCCTGGACCGGTGGCCAGGACCCGGGCAGTGTGAGTGCCACTGAAAATCAGCTTGCATGCCACCTTTGGCACGCGTGCCATAGGTTGCCTACCCCTGCATTAGATTGTGGCCGTTTACTTTAAATGGCCACTAGATGGTGCTATATTTTGTAAATATTTTTGCTGGGCACGTCTTTTTAAGCCAGGTGTGGGGACATGGTGCAGCTAGATACCTGGCTGTTGCAATGACACTTTGGTGCGTCCTTCACCCATCGCCAAGAAAATGAGATTTTTATTTTGATGACAGGGCTACGGTTAATACAGAGAAGTAGGTAGGGTGGGGGGGAAGAATCCAAGCAGCACTGTGAACACAAGTGAAATTTGACAATGTCTGTAGCCCCTTTGGCTTGGCTGTGGGTGGATCCAAGGAACTGCAAGGCAAAGTGCAAACAACGGAGGCGCCAGAGCTCTGCCTCACTTCCACTCCAGGCTAGTTTACCCCCTGCTGCAGTTGGGTTTACTTTTTTCGATGCTCAGGACCGGGAGCTAGCATTCTCCTTCAACGTGCATGCTGAGGCCCTAATCCGGCGACTGACTTTGCGGGAGAGCCCTGTATCTGCACAGAGCCCCTACAGGGAGCCAGGGATGGCTCCCCACATGGAGTCAATAGCAGGATTGGGGCCTAGGACTTCGCTCCGAACATTCTACAACAGCTATGTTCAGGCAGCAACCAATGGACCTTGCCAGTGGGGGTTCTTGGCCCCATGCTATTTAACATATGCATCCGAAGAAGTGGGCTGTAGTCCACAAAAGCTTATGCTCTAATAAATTTGTTAGTCTCTAAGGTGCCACAAGTACTCCTGTTCTTCTTTTTGCGGCTACAGACTAACACGGCTGCTACTCTGAAACATGCTATTTAACATTTTTCACAATAACCTGGAAGAAAACAAAATCATCACTGATAAAGTTTGCAGATGACACAAACATTGGGGAGTGGCAAATAATGAAGAAGACAGATCACTGATTCAGAGTAATCTGGATCACTTGGTAAACTGGGTGCAAACAAATAATATGTGTGTTTTAATATGGCTAAATGTGAATGTGTACATCTGAGGACAAACAACGTTGGCCATACTTACAGGATGGGAGCCATTATCCTGGGAAATGGGGACTCTGAAAATGATTTGGGTGGATAATCAGTTGAACATGAGCTCCCAATGTCATGCTGTGGCCAAAAGAGCTAATGGGATCCGGGAGTGCACAAACGGGAATCTCAAGGAGGGGTAGAGAGGTCATTTGATCTCTATGTGGCACTGGTGCGATTGCTGCTGGAATACTGTGTCCAGTTCTGGGGCCCGCAATTCAAGAAGGATGTTGATAAATTGGTGAGGATTGAGAGAAGAGCCACAAGAATGATTAAAAGATTACAAAAGCATGTCTCATAGTGATAAGCTAAATAGACTCAAGGAGCTCAGTGTAACAAAGAAATGGTTGAAGACTGAATTCGTGACAGTCTAAGTATCTACATAGGGAATGAATATTTGATAATGGGCTCTTTAGTTTAGCAGAGAAAGGTACAACACAATACATACAGATATGAATAGAGTTCTTAGGTCAGTTTCATAGTAGAGATGGTGAGTCCTTTCAGAATAAGTTCCATATGTCATATAGTCCAATATCAGGGTGACCCAGATTGGAGCTGGAGACCACAGTCTTGTGACTCAAATGTCCCCTGATGAAGCTTAAGCAGATCTGAAATAAAAGGATCAGGGCCCCAGAGTTCCTTTTATAGTTGTCTAGCAGCCCCTTGACAGCGTGCAGTCCTTGGGTGAACAATAGGGACTTTGAAGTAACTCCCTATTTCCTAAGCACCACCGGTAATTAACTACATGGATTAACATAAGGCAACTGCCATCTCCCACCATTTACAGGTAGTTTACTAAATATTTCAAAGAGAAATGAAGATTGATGTTACTATATTCACAGTTCATCTAAATGTTAACATTTCCTTTTGATCTCTGAATTAACAAAATACAGCAACAGACAGGAACCGTTTGGTTACATTGTCAACCTCTAACAATATATAAAAACACATGCAAAACCCACTAATATGTCTGTAAAGGTTGAATCAGGGTCAATGAGCCTGCTAGTTGTGTGGCCCTTTCACAGATGTCTAACGGGAGTTCAGCACTTCGTTCACAGGGAATTGGACATATTCCTCCTTGAGGTGCCTTTGAAAAGGACAGCCTGAAAAAATTCTGACAGATTCGGGACACCACCCTGCAGTGCTTTATTCACAACCCAGAATCCTCTGCATGGTTAGTGCCTGGAACCCTGGTATTTTATCTGATCAAATGCTGCAAGCAGATCAGTTTGGCTGCAGTTCATAGGACATTAGGCACATATTAGGGGCATCCCTTCCAATGACAGGACAGACGGTCACCTTTGCTTCCATCCACTTCAGTGGGCAGGGAAGGTGCTGGGCGCCCTGCAGGACTGGGCCCTGGTTCATGGTACTAGTGCAATCTGTAAAAGCATTCTAGGTGCTTGTACTTATTTAGGAGGGAGTTGGAGGGACACTTGCTGCTCTTAGGGCAGTCAGCTTCCAGAGGAGAAGGAGGGTCTTATCCCTTTCTCACTGCAGACCCTGCCAATCCAGAGGGGGTGGGACATTAGATGGCTCCACCCCTTAATGTAGTGAGCTTGGTTCCCTGGCCGGAGAGTCCAAGCCAGGAAAGCGTGTTAAACGTCCAAACAGATCAGGGAGGCGGAGCAGCAAAGCTTATGTGGCAGGAACTCAAGGAGAGAAGGTTCCATCTTTTAATGACCCCAAGAGTCTGCCTGAGGAACAGCAGCCAAGAGAACTCCAAGGTGGGCTGGGGCTGGCTGCTCCGGCCTCACTCACTTAAAGAGGACATTTAATTCCCTCCATAGCAGAGCCATGGTAGGCAAGGAGGTGGCTGGGAGGCTGGGATGTCTTCCCGGGAGGCAGCTTGCTGGTTAGAAAAGCAGGTTCGTTTCTCCCCACTTGCCACGGGTTGGACTTTGTGAGGAAACCTGCAGAGCATTTTAGATGTGGCAACAGAGCCTGATCCCGCAAGCCCTGGTAAGGAGAGCTCAATGCTTCTCACCGAGTTCAGCGGGAGTGGAGGCGCTGAGTGCTTGGCAGGACTGAGCCCATGAAACACAATGTGTCTGCAGGGAGCCTCAGCCGTGGAGCAGGGTGGTCAATAGCTGAGTGGGAACAGGGCACTCTATTGCATGGTGCTGGGCAGCCCCTCCTGTCGTAGGCCATGGAGTGAGAGTTACCTTGGCAACAGAGACCTAGCGTGAGCACCAGAGTCGCAAAGGTAGAAGGAAGCTTGGGAATGAAGACGCCACTGCTACGGTGAGCCGATCCACTGAAACGCTATGGGTTTCCAGAGCGCTTTACATGAAGAAATGCGGGGAGTGCTACTTGGGTCAGATAGAGACTCTCTGATCTGCAATAAATCCCGGATCAATCAACACACGAGTGCATGGTTCTCAGATTCTCACCCTGGGGCATGCAGAACTCAAGTGAAGCAGCAGTGAGTTAGCGACGAGGCTCTGTCAGCTGAAGAGCAAGGAAGCGGGCCTCTTTCATGACTTGCCACAGGGGAGAAGGTGCGTACATGTCATGCCACTCAGAGGGTAGGATTTAACTTGCCGAAAAGCTCAACAATGCCTGTGTTTTTCTCTGCAGCTGTTTACTTTGGGAACAAAGAACCAGGCAGCCAGCGATGGGAGAGCAGGAAAATGCAAAGTGCTTCTATTCCAAGAAGATCTCTCGTTTGATGTTGCGATGCGGGCACTTTTTGTTAAGACACATTAAGATGCAAAGAGCGACAGGACTTTTGTTGAGGTTACTACTGGAAACGCCACTGCATGTAAAAACCTGGAGCCATCACACCTTACCCGCAGTTCAGTCAGCTCAGAACTTGTCGAAGGTACATCTCAGCACAGCAGGAAGTGGGGCTGGTATTTCATTAGGTAGCACTCTTCCCTGTGAGTCATCAAACGACGGTCCTGATCACACCACACCGGGCCATTAGAGCTCCCAGGATGTTTGTAAATAAGACCAGGGGGCGTCGATTTCAGTGCTGTGGAGGGCTAAGGCTGCAGATTTAAATTGTCCTGGAAGTTTCAAGTGGGTGAAATGTTCTTCTTCAGAGCTGCAGTTGTCTCATTTCATGTCAGAGGGGGCTGCACTGCACTGGCGGAGGAAAGGCCCCCTTCTGAGTAGGAGGTGCTACGCTGGGAGCTGTCAATTCAGAGACTCTAAGGCCAGAAGGATCATGTTGGTTGACCCGTGTAAACATGGGTATTAATAGCCAGGGTTATAACTGGGTTGTGTGGGGCCTGATCCTGAAAGATGCTGAGCACTTGTAACTCCCACTGAAGCCAATGGGAAGGGCAGCTGCTCATCCTCACCCAAGCTCTGGCCCTTAGTTGTCAGGGTGCTCTGCATGGTAGCTCTTTGGGGGGAGGGGGGAGTTCCATTTTTCTTAGCCTTGTATCTGTTCTCCTGCTTTGTTCCTCTTCCCAGCAGGCCTCAGAGGAGCTGGCAGGGAACCAGCCACCCCAGATATTAGGCGTCTGTCTTCCTCTTCATTGTGAGGGCTGAAGACAGGTTGTAGGGAGGGGAGCTGTTTGGCGATCATTGGTGACTGGCCTTGGAAAGAGCTGGCTTCTCTCCCAGGTTGCAGGGAGTGGTGCTGTGAACAACCCAGGAAAACCAGGAGCGTCCCCTTCCGAAGCCAGAGCAGCCAAATTAGGGCTCACAGCCTTGGCCCAGGGTGGATCAGTAAAGTGGCCCTACTGGGTTTCCTTCCTGCCACCTAGGTCACACGGGCAGTGTGCTGAGTGAGGCAAGCTGGCATGGGTGGGGGGGTGAGGGGGGTCGGGTCCCTGTCGCTTGGGAAGCTGTGGAGAACTTTATGGCAATAAGGCCCCATCCATCACTTCTCCTGGTCTTCCTTACCCCTGCAGCAGAGCTCTCCTTCCCCACAGAGCTCTCCCCAGCCCTGACCCCACAATTCCCTCAGCACTGGGCTCCTCTGACTAAAACTGTAACAATGCAAAGGGAATGAAAAGATTGGGATGGTTTCATTTAGAATGGAGTTGAGGGGTCTCAAGTCTATATCCTCAAAGGTATTTAGGCCCCCATTGAAATAAATGGGGCTCTGGGTCCCAGTACCCCAGAAGACCCTGACCAAAGTAAACTATGGGCAGTGTAAGAGAACAGGGACTTGTACATTTCATACGCTCTCCTTAGGACAACTTGAGCATCAGGCAAGCACTTTTAGGCAGAATCCAGGAGGTAGAGATCCTGCATTCAATTAATTGAGTCATAAGGGACCCAGAGGGAAAATTGGATTAAGCAATTAAGGAGGTTTCCAGCAGTTTGGCAGGAGGAGCTTTGAAAGAAGAGGGAGGATCAGAGCTGGAAAGCAAAAGGTCTTGTGCATTTGGTGGTAGGAAACACAGCAGGCATGGGATGGTGCAGAGGGGAGAGGGACAGAGAGACAAGACTGCTCAGCATGGCTGGGCTTAAGGCAGCACCAGACGCAGGGTAAACGCGCTGCCTTTCCAGGGTCTGAGGAGGAAGCAATTCATTTCTGGGGGCTGCAGGGCTGGGGCTTGAGGCAGCCATTGTGTGGGAGAGCAGCGATTTCCCACAAGGATCTATTGCTGTCCTATGGCAGAGGCACGTAGCATACACGAGACTCACGCTAACCTACCTGGGCATAGGCACAGCATGGGGTGTGGTGTATTCCCATGCTTTGTCCTCCCCCAAAGCCACTGGAGACGGACTATGTGGGAGACAGACCAGTGTCACACAGGCTCCGCTCCCTCCAGCCACAAGCTTCAAGCCCGTTGTGCTTGTTTCTAATAACTCTGCACCTGTGTTGTGCTTTCCGCAGGAGGCATTTTAGAAATGGGAATGAACACAGCTGCTTTGCCTGCCTGCCAGGGCATCAGCCCTGTTTTAAAGCTGGAGAAACTGAGGTAGCGAGCGAGAGGTGAAGTGACTCGCCCAAGGTCACATACGGGAGCCCGTGGCACAGCTGGGAACTGAAGCCAGACCTCCCAAGTCCCCATTCTTCCTTGCACTTTTCTGCCCCGTTGCTACCCCGCCACAGCAGAGGGGAATCCGGTCCTGGGCAAGGAAGAGAAATTGATTGGAAATGAAACAACCTCCTCTCTGAGATATGGTGCCCACTCCACTCCCTTAGCCCTGGCCAGTCTTATGTGTGGCCCAGTTTCGGACTAATAATAAAGCAGCCTCTGTTTTAATTTATTCAGCTTCTCAGTCTCTCCATGTGCAACGCCAGGATTTTTGTTGGTCTTGCGCCGACAACAGTCTATGGGGTCTGTCTTGCTGCTCTTTCTTGAATTAGAAAGTATGCGCTCCTGGCAGCTAGAAACACAATCTCTTCTCCTGCAGAATGCCAAAGGGACCTTTCTTTTCTTTGAATTCAAATAAAGCTCCACTGTTTTGAAGTGTTAGAAGGGCTGGCTTCAGTTCCATGGCCCATTGATCAAACAGAAACGCTCAAGCCACGGAGCAGCATTGTAGAGATGGGCACTCAGGCTCTCAGCTTCCCGTTCTGTTCAGTGCTACACGCTCACTCAGATCCCCTGCTCTGCGCAGCCCCGCCGGGCTCAGGAATCATCATCTCCCTCACATGCACACCCAGATCATCCGAGACTGAATCGTCTGATCACACGTAGCACCCTTGACAGGTCAGTCCTGTTAATCCAGGGGAGAGCCGGGACTGGTTTACAAGCTCTTGTTGAGTCCTAGTTAGAATATGGCACAAATCCGACCAGGGATGGTGTTTTAATAGATAAAAAGATACAACTTGTCAAGAGACCATCTGCTGCTAAGCCATCCATACCAAGCAGCTTGCCACCTGCAGTTCTTAACCGGCTCTGTGGCTTTACATGGAGCGAGTGATCTCTGGGGCTTAACTGCCTTGCCCTGGAACTGGGGGCTTGCAGGGGCAGATTTCCGAGTTCCTCCTTTCTCAAGCCCCCCGCTGCTTTGCACACCAGCGTTCAGAGGTTTCCTGCAAGTGGCTCGGTGAACTTTGGCCTGTCACTGCACTGTGCTTTGTTCCATGGTGCTTTCCTGCCACATGGGATAATACCAAGGGGGCAAGTTTTAAAGAAGTACTTACACCGGCAAATCTCTCATGGACTTTACCAGGCATTATGCCTGCTCGAGGACTTGAGGGTTTGGCCTATTAATACTAAATAGCATTTATATGGTACATCCCCTATCCAGAGCGCAGTACAGACATTACCTAATACCCCTGTTCATGAAATCAAAACATAACATTTTCATAAAGGAAGAAAAAAGAAGGACGCAATGCACAGCTTATAAATGATTGTTCGAAAGACTTTATATTGCACTATTCCATGCAGAAGGAACTAAGATCCTTGCCCTTCGGCACCGCTGGTCCCCCTTCCCACTTAATTAAGATTTTGTAACACTATCCCGAGTGTGTGCACATGCCAAGAAACCACGTCACCCACCATTGAAATGCAGCCACTCCCTGAGTGGAATGTAGCACCTATTTTATGGCATATGGCAAACCTGGTGCACCTGACCAGGACAGGAAGAGAAGAATCCTATATACAATTGAAACTGCAAGGAGAATTTTCAGTAGATGGAATTTAATTAACTGTACTTGAAGGAAGAGTGTAAAACCTTCCTGATCAGCAGCATCAAGGCCTTAATTTCCCCTGAGTCATGATTGCTTTTCCTTCCCCTGTGGCAGGGTGCAGTATGTAAGCCTGAGCCACAAACCTTTCTCCACTGTTCAGAGAGTTTTGATCTGGGCCTGTCTCTCTATATTAATAACCACCCGAAGACACAAAGCAACAGAGGCTGAAGAGCAGAGCTGGCTAACAACAGCCTGGTACTGACACTCCTCTAAAAAGGATCACACCGCAGTGGAAAGGTTAGTTTAGAGAGCGATTCGGACGCAGACAGCTGCTGCGTGACCGTGGGTGCTGCTCAGTGCAACTCCATTGCTAGCAGCCCTGCTGCGGTCCTGGCACATAGGCCGATTTGCAGGGAGAGCAGATCTGTGCATGGCAGGTGGTGGCTGCAAAAATGAAGGATGGGTATGAGGAAAACAGACAGCCCTGAAATCTCTGACCCGACTGTCTCCCCTCAAATGAGCTGCTGGCCAGCACTCCGCCTGAAGCAGGATGCACATGGAGCAACAATGGAAGAGCCTATCAATCAAGCTCATACACTGTCCTGTTAATTCCTGGCAGCGACAACCATTGCTATTCAGTTTGACTATGTCAGTATCTATCTTTAACTGTGTAGACACCACAGATGTAGAGGGCATGGAGGACATATCTCCAGACAAGAACCCAGTCCACTTATCTCTAACCACTAGGCTATATTCTGTATCTGGAGACAGTGATCATTTTCGCCTGTATTGTTATTTTCTCAAAGCTTGGGAGGCTGGATTTTCACTTTCTGAATGCTAGACAGGGACAGACGGCTGCTTAGGATGAGTCACGGAGTGAACAGCTGTCAAGACAGGGACTGGAAAAAGGGACACTAGAAAAGCACAACTTTTGGAAGAGAGAAGGATCAGCTAACACAGGTGCCTTCATTAAGGGGCAGATAATGAGAGCTTTGCACATTAGGTCTGCCATTAATCCCAATGATTTCAATGTGACCATGGGGAGAGTAAAGTACTACTTGGCATGAGCAACAGTATCACAATTGACCCTGGATGGCTAATGGCTATACCTCCCCCCCACCCCCCCCCCCACACACACTGCACCTTTTCTCTGTGGCAGGGATTGTCACTTGTGGTGTTTGCATGGAGTCTGGGACAATGGGGCTCTTATCTGAGGTTTCCTAGACATGCCTTTCTAGAACTGCATGGTGCGGGAGGGGAACAGGCTATGGAGTCTTTCCCTGCTAAGGTGGTCCAAACCCCCTCCAGGCAAGGAGTGAACATTGGGTGAGTGTGTGTGGATGCAGCAGGTCTCAGTCCAGTTCTCCTGTCAGAGAGCTCTAGGTTAGTTCAGAGGTCAGACGACAGATGCAAATAAAGTTGCTTCTGAAGTTTCAAAAGAGCCCCATCACCAGTACACCCTCACTGGATGAGCAAAGCACCATCCAATGGGCGCTGAACATTTTTGTGGTGCCCCCTCCCCAGACACCCCAATGGGGTAAATCTTTTTTTGTATGTGGGTCACACACAGGTAGTGCCAGGAACATGGTGGTGAATTTCAATTTGCTTTCATGGTAGGTTAACTATTAAAGAAGCAGCAATGTCCTGTTAAGCTACGCAAGGATTTCTGTCAAAACGGACCTTTGTGTCTCATCCTTATAATCATTGAGCTTGGACAGAGGGATAGATTTGCTGGGAGCCTTTTAGGAAGCGAACGTTGTTCAATCAATTGCTTGGAGTAGGTTGGGAGAGATGGGGACACTAGATGCACAGGTAATTGTCAGACTGGAAGGGGAAGATGCTGTCGGATTAGCCTCGTGCCAGTTTGCGTGAAGGGGCTGCGAAAGCTGCTGCACTGAAAGCCCTAGGGGCTGGTTCCTCTGCTTGGGCATAGCGGAGATACTTGCGCTACTGGTGGGGTGTGATCCTCACATAGCGAGACTGAGGGGCGTTGCCCCCACGACCGGTCCACATAAGAGGTTTGCAAGTCTTCTACTGCTTCCCCATACAGGGCTTCCCTCTATAGCACAAGCAGCAGCGGCTTTTAGCGCCGAAGGGTCAGACTTCAGCCCTCCCCCTACCCCACCCCCCCGCCATCAGCCCTGATAGGGTCAGTTACACAAGTTTCCCACGCTGCCCTGCCCACGGGCCTCAGCGCTTGGTGGGACAGACCACCTCTGGGGGCGAGAGGATAGCTCAGCCTCTCACGCGATGGTCTCTCCGCTGCCGAGACGGCTAACAAGAGTGCCAATTGTGACAGGACGCTTCCTCAGAGCCGGGCTCAGACCACCTACTCATTTCACAGGAGGACAAGCATCATAAACCGGGTATGATCTGGGCCCCCAAGCAGCAGGCATTGGACTGCAGCAAAGGAGACGGGAGCCAAGCTGCTTCTCTCTCTCATCTTGCTTTTATGTTTATGTGAATTTCTGTTGATTTTGGCTACCTCCCCCTCGCCGAAGAGAAACAGTAGGAAAATAGAAGATCCTAATATTGGGTGGTTTTTAAGATGTATACGGTCTACTTTCATTGTATCCAACCAGATATAGCCTGGGGGAAATTGGCCCAGGCACAGCAAGAAAAGGTTCCTACAAAGAAACACCACAATGGCGAATGAAGAGACAGCTTTATCAGTCATGCATTGTTTTACAATTACACCCCGTGGGTGCACAAGATTAATTGTCTGGGTATGTTTGCCACATGTGAAAATATCCCAGCAAACAGCTGAACAGGAAAACACGGCTACTGTGCTTTTTTTAAAAAAACCCAAGAGCTGGAGAAGAGCCCTTCATGTTTAGATTGGAAACAAATTAAAAACTCAAGGAAAAGGGTGTGGGGCATCAAAGAGTGCTGGGGACCTTGGATAGGTAAACACATGGGCCAGATAGTGGGAAGAGGCAAAGAAAGCAAGAATGTAAGAGAGCACAGAGGTACAGCCACATGGAAAGTGCTAAGGGGAGTCCAGGACTCATGCCGTCCTATTGAGGTGGGAATACCAACAGGCTAACAGAGTGAAAAGGATGCCCCTTCCCCAGGGCTGCACCTATTGCTATTGTCACAGCATACATACAGAGAGGTTAGATAAAAACATAGGATACTCCAGCTGGAAGGTTGCAATGTAATCATAGGCACCGAGTTTTTAAATCTGCCGGAGGCAGGGCTGGCTCCAGGCACCAGCCCAGCAAGCAGGTGCTTGGGGCGGCCAAGGGGAAGGGGCGGCATGTCGGGCTCTTCGGCAGCGGGTCCCTCGGTCCCTCTACAAGGGAATTGCTGCCGAAGAAGAAAGCGGTGCGGTGGAGCTGCTGCCGATCATGGCTTTTTTTTTTCCCCCCCGCTGCATGGGGCGGCAAAAACCCTGGAGCCGGCCCTGGCTGGAGGGTGCTCCCTTTGGCTCCGCCCAGGCCCCGCCCCACTCCACCCTTTCCCCCAAGGCCTCACCCCACTCTGCTTCTTCCCGCCCCGCCCAGTTCCAATCCCTCCCCTGAGCACGCTGCATCCTCCCCCTACCCCCCTCATCCCTCCCCAAAACAGCTGATCCGTGGTAGGCACTGGGAGGGAGGGGGAGGCACTGATCTGTGGTGCCCACCGGTGGGTAGGAGGCACTGGGGTGAGGGGGAGGTTCTGGTAGGGGGGCTGCTGGTGGGTGCACAGAGCACCCACAGAGTCGGCCCTAAGAACGTAATTACTGTATTTCTTGGAATTCAGAACGATAACACACACGAACCCCAAAACTGAGAGTGACAAAGCAGGCTGCTTCCTAAGGCAGAGAGGCACAACTCACCCCTCTTTGTTCTAGGCAGCTTCTTTCCAGACCATCTCTGATCACATGCTTCCCGACAGATTCCCCCTAGCCGGACAGGACTGAAAGTGGTAACTTGGGATTTCAGCATGGTCCTCAATACACCACACCTATCAAAGCACAGGTACTAGACAGAAGGTGAGAGGGTCAGGAAAGGTGAGAGGAGGCAGATGAGATGCAGTAAACATGGAGGATAGAAAGTGAAGAACAGAAGAGCATGAAGGGGAAAGGGAGTATAGGATGGGGGCACTAAAAAGTAAAGGACCTCACACAGCACTGGCTAGGGTCACATAAAGTGCATCTAAGAGCAGTACTGGTGCCCCAGCGACTTGCCAAGGGCAGCTCTGCTAGTGATCTGAAACAGCCCTGATAGTCCAATGGCCCTGAACACCACTCAGCCAACGCACTGCAAACCGGAGCCACAGCCTCCAGGGACGTGCCACCGCTGGCGTGCCCACTCAACTCTGCTAATGCAGCACAGTGCTACCGGTTCCTGTACGGTTCCACCCATGGGCACCTGCACAGCCAATGCACCTCAGGGTACAGCTACTGCCCCTGTGGCCTTCCAGGCTCAGAGCTCCAGGCCAGCCTAGAGCATCTCCGCTGTTCCAGCTCAGCCCCTACTCAAGGCACCAGCTGCTGCGAAGCAATAAAGCAAATGCTTGGGCAGGTCTGATCAGGGGAGGAAAGAGCTGGAAGCAGGCAAGTTCTTCTAAGACACTGTTTTTAAGCGCCTAAGTAGTTCCATCCCGCTGTCTCGGGCCACGTTATTGCCATGCGGGATCAATGCTGTTGATGCAATGCAGAAGGAAGCAGGAGGAAATGGATTTGATATGCCAATTACCCACCAAGGGCTTGGAGTATCAGGCGGCCTGTCAGTAACCATTTCACAAGGGGAAGTGCTTGCTTTGCCCTCACGTGGATTCCGCCCCTGAACTTCCACTGAACCGTAACACCCAATGTGTTTCCAATGTTCAGAGCAGCAGGGGAACGGTGGGTGGGAACACCTCGCAGACTCAGCCAGCCCACGCTTCCCTTTGTTATCAACTGGCTGGCGTTTCAGTGCTAGCTTCGCCGGACCCTGTATTGCCCACGCGTCACCGCCGGTGGCTGAGAAAGCCTCTTAGAACAGGCACCACCTGGTTGGGTAGCCATTCGTACTAGGTCTTCGAAATTCATCCCCTTGTCCCACGTCCCCCGCATACTGACCAATCTAGCTCCCACTGACGGCAGTGAAAAGACTCCTATCACCCTTCATTGGCAATTGGACTGGGCCTTAAGTCTGGTCCCTCAATTGTAGGTTTTAATAGCGATTCTATTCTTCATCACTTGAGTGACATTCACCTACAGCTTATAAACTCAGCCACCAGTATTATGCATGTACAGTAGCTGACGATGCAAGATACAAGTCAAAGTATTGCATGGTGTCCACATGTTTTGCCTGGGGGCAGGACCCTGTCATCATAGTTTTTAAATCAAGACTGGAGGTGCTTTTAAAAACTATGCTCTAGGTCACATAGGAATTATTTCAGGGAAGTTCTGTGGCCTGTGTTAGACAGGCGGTCAGCCTAAATGATCACAGCGGTCTCTTCTGGCCTTGAAACGATGGTAAAGACTTTAGACATACAGACATTGTTGTACTGAACGGATCAATGGTTTGACTCAGATCTTGTCTCCAACAAGGACTCATACCGTTGAGTTAGAAAGAGGCATAACCCCCACACTCCCACCCTGAAAGGCATCAGCCCAATTGTGCGCTCCTATGTCACTGGGTATGGAAATGTCTTCCTGACCTCAGCTGTGATTAGTTTTTACCCTGAGGCATGAAGATTGACAGACTTTGTAATTGTTATCCTAACTAATGCAACTGCAGATATTATCTTCATTCAAATAAATGCTCAGTCCTTGCTGGGACCTTACCAAGCTGTTTAGATTATATATCTCCATATCCAGCAGCATCACGTTTCATAGACGGATTACAAATTAAAATTATTTCCTTTTTTATGCATTTAAAATGCAAAAATCAACTCCCATTAGTCTTAATTTTTGTGCTAAAATGGATGGGAGTTGTGCGCTTGTATCACAAGAAGCCACACCCCTCCACTGGCACATTGCTACACCTAGGGATTGAGCTCATTATGGGCCTGATCCAAAGTCAACTAAGTCACACTGTTGAAGTTTGGATTTAATTAATTCCACTGAAGTTTTGAAATGGCGCAATACGTTTTTCTGAACCCTCCCGCCCCCTTTTCATGGACTGGAGCCTCACCGCATTCCTGGAAACAATGCAGGGAGGGGGCAGGGCAGGGTGTGTGGAGAGATCCTTAACAATAATTCACAGAGTGGGAACCAAAACCGCTTGCTGAAGAAGAAATAACCAATTCCTCTTCTCATGCTGAGAACAATGGAGACTTTGGTCCCAGCTTTCTGGGGCTTGTGCAAACCCTTACTCAGAGGAGGAGTACGCTGGCGCAAGCAGCCCCACTGAACGCAATAGGCTTACCTGCGGGAGTAAGCGCTACTCTTGCAAGTAACGGTTTGCAGGCTCAGGGTTGGGGATAAGAAGGATTTTGCATTTTAACAACTGCTTGTGAACCAGCTAGACAAAGGGCCTGATTCTGCAGCGCAGCCTCAAGTGCCGCTCAACACCATGCAGGACTGGGCCCAACATATCCTTAGCGTGATGCCGGCAGTTCCGTTATTTCCATACCTCCCCGACGGTGCTCATCGAGTCTGACCCCTGATTTAATCATCTACTTCGGTTGAAAAATCCGTTGCTGGTCAATCAAGCCAAGGCTTACAAAACACCAGCCTGGCTTTGTCTCTTCCTCGCCCGCGTTTCCATTAAAGGTACTTGGAGAGATGTCATCATCTCCACTCTGCCACACAAGTGTCATGCCCCAGCACCATTTGCAGCAGTGCCAACACTGTCCCGTCAGAACGGGGATGCTTTGCACAGGGGCAGCTGCAGGGCAACAGAGAATCAGGCCCTTCTGACTGGGGGCTGCCTCGAACCAAGTCCCTGGACTCCAACCCACCTGCTGGCTCAGATCTCGACGCCCTTGTTTCCCACCCCCTTTTTTTATATATAGTAAGTCAATCTCTCCTCAGGCAAAACTCGATCTGATTTGGAAGGAGATCGGGTCAGTGGCCAACTAATTACAAATGTGAGGGTGTCTGTATTAGACATGGGCTGGAGCTGTCGATTTCGGATCCGGCTCTGAGCATCCAAGGAGTCCAGTGCATGCCTCAGGCCATTCTTTGAACAGTCTGGGACTACGTCGCCATGCCGTGTCCAGAGAGTGGGATACAGTGAGGCTTTCAGAGGTACAAAGGGCAGTGATGGAAAGTCAATGGGAGTTGGGCGCCTCACTTCAATCTGTGTCTCTGGCATTCTCCCCCAGTCTCCTGTGTATTTCTTGCCAGTGCAATGAATCTCTAAGGTGAGTCCGACCCTGGTTTGCATTTTCCATTGGCCCTCTGCCTTCGAGCTAGGTTGGATCCCTAGGCTTAGAACCAATGGGCAGGCTCCAGAACTTAGCTTAAGCTTCTCTCCCCATGGGAGAGATGCCGAATTGGCAGGTCCTGGGACTGACTTCCCTCCATCCACCCGCCAAACAGGCAGAGCATTGGCACCAGCAATCACTGCGGCTCAACTGGAGGGGGACAGATCACCTCAGAGTGTGGGGTGATCGCCGGATCTGTTTGGCCCTGGGCCTCTCTGCTCATATGGCCAATTAGGGCTTCCATCAGTGTGAGGGATGTGGGGGTGTGAACCCCTCTCCACTCAGAACGGAGCTGAGACTCCAATTCATTCCACATAAGTCACCAAATATCTATCAGACAGCAATAACGTTCCCGCACTGAGATGGGCTGGGTTTTAATCAGCGCTCTCTCTGGGGGGGGTTCCCAGGCCATTACTGAGTAGTCCACCAGGAATTCAGTGAATGGTTATCCCACAATTAGGTCAAATGTGGGATGAGGGAGGGGAGAGAACCCTCCTCTCCTGTTCCAGCTCCCCGCCCCCAGCCCTTGCTGCTCCAGTCACATTAAGGCCCCCTATCTGTTAGCAGAGGGTCAGGTCTCCTTATTGCCTGATGGAAGCCAGCTGGTTCTGGTTAATGATGTGTGGGCATTGTACTAACACACAGTACCTGTTGACCTGTGTTGTCCCCAGCAAACATCAGATCCAAGAATGATCTGCACTTTTCAGACTCTTCTCCCATTGTCAAATTGCAAGTTTACTATTTACAATACGGCAGGGTTTGTTTCTAATTAAAATGTTCCATTTGAAAATAGGCTACAAGGCGAGAATAAAAGAAATGCTTAAGGGTGATGGAAACTAATGCAAACCAGGATTAATCCTACCATTATATTCTTCTGAATGCTGCAGGTCGGATCTAGGGGAGTGGATCTTTAAGTAATAAGCCACCTTTCATTGTACTGTATATGCATCAAACTGGAATGTGTTCCAGACTAGTCGCAGCACCGCAGTTACCAGGTGCAAGAAGTGCCACCTGCATAGAAAATGGATTTCCCCAGAGCCGTCATATATTTGATCAAATATATTCCACATCAACACACAAACGTGCATGGGAGAGACAATATAAAACTGCCCCCATTTCTTACTGAAAATATGTGGCGTGAATCTAGATCTGTTGAATCCAGTGGAACCACTACAATCATGCGTCAAGGCAGACGACTAGACACATGATGTGCTGCACAGAACTTTTATTTCTTTTACTTTTGAAATTCTTCCCCCTCCTCGCATTCAAATTTGTCTTCTTCTATTTAGTGAGCATTAAACATGCCCAATCCTCACGGATACTCAGTGCCTGTAACTCCCACTGAATTCAAAGAACAGGCCAGGCGGGTCCATTGTTGTTCTACCAATTTTGGACAGAGATGAAATTAACACGAGTCTATCAGCATTTCCAAAGCACCTGCTCACAACCAGTGACCATTTTGGGATTGGAAATTGCCTGCCTTCTCTACCAGCATCACGGATCTTGCCTACACAACTGCAATTTGTACCCATTTCACAGCACTCGTGCAGACCAGCTAGTGCTGCTAATAGCAGCTGGTCAAAAGAGGTCTTTTTTTTGGGTGGGGTGGGGGAATAAAAATCACTGTCATTCCACAGGTTTCTTAGAGGAATAATTTTTCATTTATTCACAGATTTTTGTGAAATTTTGTTTTTAACCCCCATCCCTCTCCCCATCCCCCATTTCCATTCTTCTGCTCATGTGGGGGGGGGGGAGGGGAAAACACGTTATTTGTGGGTTTGACACAAATCAAAGAGTGTGTTTGGCAGTTCTAGTGTAGTGTGGGGCGCTCCGCCCCTCTCCAGTGGTGGCTGGGCCACACAAAGGTTAGTGTATCTGCCACAGCTTCCCAGCTACTTCAGTGGGAGCTATTCAGCTAAAACCCTGGATAAAGCACAGCCTTCTTGGGGCTGCAGAACAGCCTTCAGCTCTGACCCAGTGCTCACCCTCAACATGTCTCTGCAATCTTCCTCACCCCCCGCCCCCCAAACAAGAAATAGCTGAGCTGGGAGCAATGCATTCTGGGAGCCCATCAGGTTCTCTGAGGGTGCAGCAGTCACTGCTCCCCTGGGCAAGCGGGACTAACCAATAGATCTGCAGACCAGTGCTCAGCACCTCTGGAAATCAGGCCCTTGAGGTCTAGAGCTGAAAATTTGGGAACGGAGGCACCCAAGATTAGTGAACAGTTTTGAAAATTGGGGCATTTTCTTTTTACACTCCCAAGTGGAAGGTAATGAGACCCATCAGGTCTGGTTGCCAGGGCAAGTCCACAGAACAGCCCTGCATCTCTGTGCAGGGGCTTAAAACCTGGCATCTTCTACTGTCTATGAAATTAAAGGAGAGTTTTGCATGCAGAGAGGCTGGATGGCTGGGGTGTTTCTTGGTGCAAAGAATCACAGATCTAAACAGACAAAATAAAGTCTGAGGCTTAACAAGTAAGTTGCAAAAATTTAAGCTAGGTGACTAGCAGGGTGTGAGGCTGTTACTTGAACCAAAATTGCCTCTTATGTGTCCTGGAACGAAAACAGAATTTCCAAAATCTCTCTGAGCTGTTTATTTCACACCCCGAACGTTTGGCTTGGCGTGTGAAGTGTTCACCCCAATGGACAGACCTGCCCGGACATGAACATACCACACCCACCCAGAGAACTCCTGGCAGAAGGGGACACCACCCAGCAGACAAACAAACAAGGGCAGGACGCAGCTGAAATTATGTTTGGAGTTACTTCTCCATTAATGAGCTGGAGATCGTTCAACTCTCCAGAGCTTTTATTTGGAGTCTGTGTCATTTCCTATGGTAGCGGCACCTGGCATACAGTGGGGATGTCTGGGGAGCACAGTACGAGACACAGAAGTATGCTAACAGACTCAGGCTCATTAGTGATGTTCCAGGGAGACTCCAGTAGCTCCGAGAGTTCATATGGGTTTGTTAAAATAAATAAATGAAGTAAATGAGTGATTTTTATTTTAACTAAGCCACTTCTTAAACTTCCAGGACAGAGCATCTGAGTCCAAGCAGAGGGGACGCTTTTGTTTTTAGATAATAAGCTCTTTGGGGCAAGGACGATCTTTTCATTGTGTGTTTGTATATCAGGACACAGATCCATGATTGGGGCCTCTAGCCGCTACTACATATAGATAAACAATATGTGATGTTACTCTTCTTAGTTAAGCATGGTTGATGTGCTCAGTCCCGTACGAGACACACAGAAAGACAGCTCCTCCCCCACCCTAGGAGATGCGAGGCACTGGCTGGCCCAGGAGGGACCTATCAGAATACACTGAGTCTGGGTGTGGATGGGATTCTAACTAAGTTTCCGGTCCGAGACACTATCTAGCTAATGACACCGCTCTGAAAGTGACAGCAACGACTTAGGCATTTTCACATTTGCAAGCAGGAGGTGCGCTGCTCTTTCTTGGCCCTCCCAGCAAACTGTTGGCCGAAGGCAGCATTAGACTAATTAGCAGAAATTAATTTCAGCTTTCAGCATGCCTGCTTATAAAATGACCCCTCGCTTTTTAAACTTCAGAGGGAAAGCAGCTATTTTTCAAAGAAAGAGTTGACAGGCCCTGGACCATGAAGTCTTTGTCTTCTTTCAGATTCAAAAGAAAGTGATCAGAGTGCAAATCAGACAGTAGTGTTTCTTCCCAGCTACATAATGCTGCTTTGTTTCCAAAGCTATTTCTACCAAGTGAATCAGCTACACAAAAGAAGTGGACTGAAGACTGGTGTGGCCAAGAATTTAACAGAACGAAGGAAACAAAATGCACACTGAGATCTTTGTTCTGCAAAAGGACAGCAACCAAAACATCACAGTGCAAGGAGCTTGTCACGGACCGGGCACTTCCCCTTTGATTGTACCGCTGGGTCCATATGGCCTAGGGTGTAAGGGCCATGCATGCTCCATGGTTTAACGAGCCTCAGCAGTATCACACTGCCACAGTTGCAGACATTTAAAGGTACATAATAAATCCCTGGCTACACACATGGAAAAGCTTTAATTGTGGGGACCAGAAACAATCCTGCTGATGACATGTAGGTTTAATTTAGGCGGAGATTGCAGACAGGGGTGCTCGGAGCTGGCTGGGGTCAGATGGCAAACCAAAAACAGGCCCCTGTTTGTGTTGGCTCCAGCTCTGTGCCCAACCTCTCAAACCCCTCTGTATGAACAGAAACAAGCACTGTTCTCCCACCTCCCATCGGTGGGCAGGCAGTGGGACACATTTTATGCTCGCTCCACTTTAACTGGACCTGTTCAGCCAGCAGAAACGAGACAATGCCCTTCCATGTTTAAGACAGGCTTTTTAGAAACAGTGCACCCTATTAAAAAAAGGATTAAAAAACCCACCAGGAGGATTTTGTAGGTGAGCTGCTGCCATCGGGAATGCGGAACGGAGTCAGAGTCAGAGCACTGGATCACAACGTACCCCAACTTCTGGACTGCGGCAGCTCCGCCCATCTCCTATGCCTGTCACTGGGACTTTTGCAGATACCAACGGCTGCCCCGCATTTCGGCAGCTAACCTACAGATCTCCAGCTTTGAGCTCAGAGTTTTGCAGGAGGAAGGATAACCGGCACAGAGCTGAGCGGCAGCAGATCAGGATTCTGTACCAGGCTGGGCTACAGACTTCCTGGGTCACTTTGTGCAAATCCCTTAACCTCTTTGTGCCTCAGTTTTCCCCTTCTGTAATCTGTGGCCAATGATACTAACCAGCCTCATACTGGGGAGGCTGTGAAGAATGAGTAAAATGCTTTGAGATCATGGGACTAAATAGAGCCATTAGAAGCTGGACATTTGCCATCCTGCACATCTGGATAGCATGGTAGATATAAATACAAGTCTTAAACCACCTGATGAGGGCCTGATGAGAACTAGTTGGTTGATGGAGACGATCTCTGGCAATAAGGAAGAGCAGGAGATGCTATTTGGGAACACTAGTGTAATGGTCCAATACACTATGGTTTATGGTAACAATTCCGCAGTGTTTGGGGTGATTGCTGCAGGGGGTTTGCAATAAGTGCGGAGATGGGAGGACAGCTGAGAGGAGCGGTCTCTAGAGGAACTGCTGTACGGTGACGTGCTAAAAAGCCATTTTAACTTCAAAGAGATTGGAATGAAGTTTAAGCCTGCATGTGACAAAGAAGGGGAGTTAGCAATGGAACATTATCATCAGGCTAGAGCATGAGGCCCCAACCACTCTCAGAGCCCCATTATGCTGGGCACTGTACACCCGCAGCAAGAGTCAGTCCCTGCCCTGAAGAGCTGACAGTCTAAACAAAGGGAGGGAAACTGAGGCACAGAGGGGGGACATGATTTGCCCTAGACAACCCAGCAGGCCAGCCGCAGAGCTGGGAATAAGGCCCACATCTCCCTGTACAGTGCTGTATCCAGGGGACCATGCTGCATCTCCTAAACGAGCATCGTCAGAGAGAAGAAAGCACTTCAGTAACACTTTATGGTCATAGCAGCATAGCGTGGGGCAGCTACAGCCTGAAGAAATAGGAGACATGCTCCTCTGAGCCCTCCCAGCCCCGCTGCAACCCAGGAGCAGAACAGCTCCAGGCTTGAGGACAGGTGTCCGCTTTTAAAAATACCGTGTGTCTAGCAAACGTTAACAGATAACTTGACATTTCAGAGGACTGGATGACACTGGGCATGTTAATGGCTGAAGGCTACTGTAGGATTTCAGTGCTTTCAGGGGCCTTGCCAGCAGTGTGTGTTTGATGGCTTAGCATTCAGACATGCCAGTTCTCATTCGTCTGAGGGGAGGGATATTTAGCCTTTAAATTAACTGAACCCTGACCAACACTTCTGCTTTTTTAGGTGGGGGTGGGATGAGTTGGTCAGTGAACCCTCTCAGAGCATGGTGGATGGGTAAGAGGAAACCTGCGGCTTTTGGGGCCTGATCTAAAGCCCACTGAAGTCATTGGACAGCATTCCCTTGCTGTCAAAAGGCTTTGTTTAGTATGGCCCTGATCGAAATACACTTTCTTGCTGTATGGTACGGTGTATTCATTTCTGGTCAGGAGAAGAACGCTGGCCTCCAAGGGGCAATTAGTGGGACAACAGGGAACGGAGAGCCAGGTCTCCTGTGTTCTATTCCCAGATCTGCCACTGACAGGCTATAGCCAGGTCTACACTTGGCCAGTATAGCTTTACCAACGGACGGTACCAGCAGAGTCCTCCTGGTGTGGACGCAGCGTATACCAATAAAGCCTGGCTTTTGCTAGTGCAGCTTTCTCTAGCCCAGAAAGGGAAACAAACTCTACCAGCAGAAGTGCACGAGTCTTGTCAGTATAATTGCATTTACACTAGGGGCTTTGGCCAGCACAGCTATGTTTGGTCAGTCAGCAATGATGTCTCTTCACTGCCAGCTGCACACAGCTACTCCAGCAGACGTCTGTAGTGTAGAGCTGGCTTTTATGACCTCAGAGAATTCACTTGACCTCTCTGTGACTAAGGTCAGACCTATACTAGGACCTTCTGCTGGCGTAGCACTGTTGGTTTGGGATGTGATTTTTTGTGATATGTGTGTACCAGCAAAAGCCCCAACATAGATTCAGTTAGACACTCTTGCAAGTAGAGCTTATTTTGCTTCTCAAACAGATAATAGCTATCGTGGCAAAAGCTGCATCTCCAAAGCTTTTCTAGTGTACACCTGGCCTGAGGTTGCTAATCTGTTTAGTGGGTTTCCTTCCCTCCCTGGGATTTTGAGAGGTTCGAGCCATTCAGATTTGTAAAATACTTTGCGATAAAGGGAGTTGCTCCAGAAGTGTTATTAATTAACAAGCCACTTACACAGAGTGCCCACCACATTGCCTCATGCCATTAATTAAGTCCTTCAGGATCACTCCTCTCCAGCAGGATGTCAGATCAACTGGGATAGATGGAGCAGCTTTTGCATAATTTATGGTTAGTTGTCATCAGAGAGAAATATGGCATTAATCTAGAAGTAGCTTAAAAAAAAAAAAAAGATTGGCCCCCAAACCAAAATCCTGGATCCAAACACTTGCATAATTTAGAACCTGATCTGAATCCAGATCTGGACTTTGCAGATGGCTCCCTTTCTCAATACCCAATTGAGCCAAAAACCCACTTCTGAACCCCTCCGGACTTCAGGGCAGTTTGGATCTGGATCTAAACATTGTAAATCCCCCCCGCCCTCATATTCCTGAGCCAGAATCTCTCCTCCACCAAACTATGGGAGATGGAAGAGCCTCTTGGCATTGCCGAGCACACAAAACAAATATTGCTTTCAAGGTTTGTGTTCTGTAGAATCCTAAAACAATTGAAATAATTAGCAAAGCAGCATCTTGAGCCAGCTACGCGGCTTCAGTCATAATAACCCTTTGACTACGCTGCTTGGGTTTGCTGCATAGCTCCCTTCTGATGCCAAAAGGCCTTGCAGGCAGAAAGATGTAGTTTGTCTTTCACAGCAGCATTGTGGGTAACGCAGTCATCAGATTTCCCCATTGCACAGCCGTTGCCCATTAGGGTCTCTGGGCTCTTATTTCAAAGATTACTGGAAATTGGTGGGAACACAGTGGTTAACATTAAAAGACATATTTGGCTTGGGGTGGCCAACATTTCAACCTGTTTAGCACTGTAATAGCACAGCTGTTCGCCTTTTGTTTCATACCAGAAAGCTAAAGGCCTTATCAAAATAAGAGGTTCTCCCCCCCCAGCGCTGCAATCACATTTTCAATGCTCCAGTTCGGCATTAAGACTGGGGCGAGCGTTGTGTGGATTGTCTGGGGCCCACCTAGCCGCGGGGAGGGGGGTTAAGGGAGGCTGGAAAATTCTAAAACAGCAATGCAAGAGAAATGATAAACAACGGAACTGGGGGGTTTTTGCTCACTTGTTGTTTATTACCTTTCAAATTCAAAACAGCCTTGCCTTCTTGTGAGTCAGTTACCCAAGGCAGCTTGGTAAATGCATCTATTCCTAAGAGGAGGATTGGATTTCCCTTGACCTGATGGTCCACGCATCAATCTGTGTACTTTGTGGAACACATGCCGGCTGGGGGAGAATAACTGCCTGGGGAGAGCACCCCAATTCTCAGGGCTGGCCAAAACCCAGCTGCTGCTGGGTATTTCCAATTGCTGTGCTGATGTGTGGTCTGTCTGGCTCCTACACCAGTGTTGTGTAGCAGAGCTCCCCCAGCCCCAGGGCCAGGCGGCAGAGGAGCAGACTTGGCACACTAAGGGCTGGAACTAGGAGTGCTGGGGGTGTTGCCGCGTTCCTCTGGCTTGAAGTGGTTTCCAGTTTGGTTCAATGGCTCTCAGCACCCCACTATGCAAATTGTTCCAGTGCCCCTGCCTTCATGAAAGCCCCCTACATGCTGTGGTGTAACAGGGCCATAAACACACTAGTGCATCCACTTTTGTGGCCCTTCTAGTCAGGGAGGTCCCTTTGGGAGAAGCTCACTGGCTCTCCGAGTTTGGACCCCTAGTAGAGAAACATTCCATGGGTGGAGGAACTGGGCTCATTTACCGTATGTATTTGTGTAGAAGCCAAATTTCAGGCAAAATTTCCAGCCAGCTCATATACACATGCCAAAACCTCAGCAGAGAAATGCTCCTAAGCTCCCCTGACTTCCCTGCTCCAGTGTCTTATCTGTGCCTGCCCAGAGCGTCAGGGAAGAGAGATGCTGGGCTCCCTGGCCAGAACACACGGCTACACCCCTGCTACCAAACGTACCTAAGCTCCTGCTACAAACCCCCCTCACCCCACGGGACTGAGTTGATCTGCATAGTGTACATTTTTAAGTGGAAATGAATGGGGTTGCTGTCCATGCTAGTCAAGTCAGGCCCAAAATTTTAAACCTGTTTCCTAAAGAAGGCTGGTCTGCAAGTCACCTCAGGGGGAAGAGAGAGATCTCCCGTCTCCCTATCCCAGGGAAAAAGCAAAAGGTTCCTTGACTGAAAGTTCTTTTAGGTCAAGTTTCTGCTTTAATACAAAAGGGGACAGTCTTAATCCTAGCATGGACCTGATTTTAAGAAGCACTCACGTCACCAGTGCCTCTGGAAAAAAAACCCCAACAGGCTCTATATTGTTAAGTTAAATAATGACTGGAAGGCTACAGCGTAACACTACTTTATTTCTTAGAACAATCCCCAAAACAGAGAGAGAGAGACAAAGCAGGCTGCTCCTTAACAGAGAGGCACAACTCACTCCACCTTACTCTAGCCTAGTTGGCTGTAAAGTGACACAGACAGTACTGGCACGTGACACTTCCCTACAGAGCCCCATGCCTGCAAGCAGGACCAGGAAAACCTCTGAGAATTTAAAGTGATAGATCACAATTTTAATTAACACAGTTTTCAATATACCACACACATCAACACCAGTGGTCAGACATTTTATGTATGCTGCACGCACAGTTACTGGATCTGTAGGGGCTCAGTCCCAGGGTTAATAATATTGCTTAAGAAACTGGATAACTGAGTGGGTCTCTCAGCCAGACAACAAGACCTCAGTGTTGCCTGCAGAATAAACCCTTGGTTTTCTGCTAAACTTTAGAGGATATTTTTGTTTGTTTCTCTTAACAGGCTGGTTAACTGCAACCCAAACATAAAAGACCCTATGTTCCGAACACATAAATCTGCTCATGGCGTCTCCGGCAAATCTCTTGATCAGCACGTTCCTCTCTTCGCTCTTTATTTACTCAGGTGGAACATAACCATTATGCCTGCTAGGAGAAGGCAGCCAGCCCTAGATGGGCTAGAAACACTGGGCGAGGACAGATGCCCCTAGTAAACAGCTGGTGTAATATCCTGCCCTAGTAGGAGCATGGAGGAGCAGGGAGGAAGCATAGAGGTTGAAACCATATGAAGGTTCAATGAGCTGGGGAAAAGAGCAGGGCAGGATGACTCAGGACAGGGCAGAGAGCACATGGCGGTGGGCTCAGAGGAGCAGCTGGAACCCCTGGCTAGCACATCCTGTCTACGTCGGCGCAGGGTCTGGAGGCACAGGGGCTGCCCGAAGCTGGTAGCGCTGGCAGCTTGGCTCTTAAACAGAGCCGAAGTCTGAGTCCGGGGAGGAGCAGAGCAGTCGCGGGAGGGGAAGTGCCCGGCCGGTATTTTTCCCGTACATGTTCGGCTTTTTGGCAATTCTCCCCGGACGGGGGTTTGATTGCCGAAAAACTGGACATGTCCGGGAAAAACTAGACGTATGGTAACCCTATCACACAGTTCCTAATGAGCCTGGGTGCTCCCCTACCTTAGAGAGCAGTCATGGTCATTTCTGGATGTGCTCACGAATACTGCAGTCGGCGAGGCTGCATAATCTCACCAGGAAGAGGATGGAGGACAACGTTTACAAACAGCTGAGGGATTAGCCAAGTAACTGTCTGCCCCATTTAGGGCACCTTAAAGGGGACGGATATTCCATAAGTGCTGAGCTCTCAAACAGCCAAGCCCCTTTAAAAGGGATCTCAAAGTTGGGCACCCAAAAATCATGAACAACTTTTGGCAATTCTGGTCCTAAATCCATATTCATGGGCCTAAAGAAGCAGCTGGTTATGTAGCCTCATAACCTCATTGGCTCCACAAAGTAGATGAAGTCTCCACAGCCAAGCCAAAGGCCACAGGATTAAGTAACATGACAGCAGCTCCTGCCTTCAGGGATCTTCAGCAGGGATTTGCTCTAATCTCATTGTAATCTAATGCTGCCGTGTTCCAACAATGCTCAACACTCATCACACATTTTTTACAGGGGGCAGAACATGAATTTGTTGTTGCTGAACAGAGAACATTGTCAGAGGTTGTTTCACCAATAACCTGTTGTAGCAGGGTGAACGCCCGCTCCAGCCTTGAAGGGATTGGAAAAGCCCTGCAGAGGGCTGGGGCTGTGTAAAGGAGCAAAATCCTGGCTGATTGGAGAAGTGGCTGCAGCTGGGGCCACGCCCCAAACAGAGCAACTAGGCCTTATAAGAAGGCCAGGATAGCCAGAAGTGGAGGAGTCTCCCTCTGACAGGAGAGAGAGGGGCAGCCTGGCTGCTGGGGAACTGACCGGGAACCTAGAGTGAGGCAGGGCTGGGGAAAGGCCTTGGGTGCTGGGAAGCTCTAGGCCAGCAACTCCCCAGGCTGCAGGGTCTAGTCCTAGGCCCACATAGGTATTGGGGTTGCAGAGGGGCAACCTGAGGGTGGGTAAAGGCAGCCAGTCCAAACCCCTTGTTGCCAATGATGAATGGCTGATACCATTCTGCCCCTGCGCCCTGGGGCAGAATGGTGACTGGCAGTAGCCACGACTGAGGTGACATTGGGATAGGGGGTGGAGGTTCCCCTGGGTGGGAAGACCCAGATTGAGAATGGGGCACTGCCAGGGGGACAGCACCCAAGCCAAGGGCACCGGGGTCTGGGAGGGACATAGGGGGCCAACGACAGGCGGGACACCTGGCCTGCAGAGGGCGCTCTGACAGCTGGTGAGCTAATTCCCGAGACAACCAGCAGGGAGTGCTGCAGGGGTGAGTCCACACCTAATTACATCTATCAACTGCTAGGTTAGCCCAAACAGGAACACACCAGGGCAACCCTTAAAAGCTAGGTAGGTATCAAAGCCAACCATATAAAAAGAGCCTCACAAAAATAGAGCCCTGTAAGACTGCTTTAGGCAGTTACTGGACAACTTCATCTTTTACCAAGGGGTTTATAACCAGGCCATTTAAAAAAAAACCACCACATACACACACCCCAAAACAAAAACAAAAAACCCATGCTCTATTCATCAGAGTTCAGCTGAATTTAAGTAGGAAGCAAAAAGGATGTAGGGACAGGGCAAGAGGGAATCAACCCCCAGACAGATCGGGCCATCTAACATTTGGGTGGGGAAAAAATTGGAACATGAGACTAGAAAGAGAAGGATATGCTCCCCTGCTGGTTCAATGAGATTCGAGATTAAGGATGATCCGTTACACATAGGAACACCAACATCACGCTATGTATTACCGCTACATTTTTGGCTTGATCTTATCTGTGCCCCCAGGAATGGCCTCCACAACAACCACAGCCTTGCGTGCTCTGCCTTGCGCCGTGTGAGAACTTGCAGGAGCAGAGGTCTGTACGTGAGCAATCCATTTGGATCGAAAGTGCTCAGAGCAGACCTGTAAATGGGCGTGAGCTAGCAGGGTTGCATAGATTGGTTCATTTTCACTCCCCCACTCTCAATAAAAGACTGTTTTGGTCTTGAAACCATGTGTGGATTGTTATTAAAGGTTTCAAACAAACAAACTACAGGTTACAGTTCATCCCTTTTCCTTCCTTTCCATTATCAGCTCAGTTGGACAATGAAAATTGACGTCATCAATGGAGACCTCGAGGAGGCAGGGGAGGGGGAGGAGAGGTATTTAAAAGTCTTGTATCAAGTGCTTTTCTTTACTTTGCCAGTCTGACTGTAAAGATAAAAGAAGCTGGTGACCTGCATGAAAGGAGATTATCATAAGAATAACGTAGTGAAGTTCAGAAATGTGTGACTTCCCCCAGTCTTCATATGAAGACAAGAGTATTATCACCCCTCTGCCAGGGTTGGAAGATTTTGGGGCTTTGCAGGTCATTTCCCTGTTGGAGGAGAAATCATTCATGTATAGTTAGAAAACTGTGTGGGGGGGGGGGGAGGAGGGGGTTATTTACAGTGTGGACACTAGTCCTTGAACTGAGGTGGTCACAAATGGCACAGCACCAGTCCTCACTTGCATGGTTTGCAGCCCAAACCCACCAGTGTCCAGTCCCTAGGAAGTACCTCCGCACCAAGAATTGCTTCTAGTAGAGATAATAAGCAGAGAGGGAACCCTTGCTGTTTGCTAGAGCTCCCTACAAAGAAGCTCCACCGTCCACCACAAAAAAACAAACCCACCCTCAAACCAACAATACAGCATTTCTTCAAAGACTGCGCACTGCTCGCATGATATGAAAAAAGATGAGTGAGACTATGTGCAACAGCGCCACCCAGCAATTCCTCCGCCCCCAAATAACTTCCACATTATAAATATTCAACCAGTCAGGAACTACAACCATGTCCCAGATATCATCTGCTGTAGAGTTACCTTCCATCTGTGTTTAAGACTAAAGCTGTGTAGACAATGATCCGTGTTGCAAAGATGGGTACTGTAAAAAGTGTTCCTTGGGCATCGTGAGATGATGTTGGCAAAAACTGCTTGACCAATGCTAACTGAAGATGTGGCCTTTAGCACTCCAAAGGAAACTAACCCATCCACTCACCCTGGGCTCCTAAAGATGTAAGCCATTGTATGGATTGAATTAGTTGTCAGACCACAGATAGCAGCATAGGTATTTTGTCACTTACTTCAGAGACTTCATACCCACTTCCACAGATCTGCTCCCGCTCCCATTGAAGTTCTGGCTCCATTTGCTCTCCTGGTGGAGTTGGCAACGGATTTTCAGGATACATTTTGTACAGCTAGGGTTCGGGTGTGGGCGCTCTGGCCACACAGACATGCAGAAGGACCCCAAACAGGCGTGTTGCATGGCCACCCAATGGGATGTCACCCTTTACTCACACTTGGAACTTAGCAATGAGCTTGCAGGCCCTAGACACACTGCAGTAGAAGTACTGGTTCAGAGTAGAGGTGGGCCTTAGCCACAGAGTTGAGGCTTGAATCAGAGCTTCCCCACAGCCTGAAGGGGGTTCACATCCACAGGTGCTGGAACTAGGGGTGCTGGTGAGCCCCTGTTTAAAGTAGTTCCCATCATATACAGGGTTTAGAGTTGAGTTCTCTGGCTCTCTATACCCCCACTTTACATATTGTTCCAGCACCATTGTTCACACCTGGTGTTCCCCTTCAGAGCCATCATACAAGGGGAGGTTGGATCTGCAGCTCCATTCTAGACCCATTTCTAATTTGACTCAGCAAGTTTCTTAAAAATGCATTTCTTGCAGTATTGCTTGTAGTAAGAGGAGGCCCTGAGAAATAAACCTTGGTATCAGAGGCCTGGTATGAGGCCTAAGGCCTGAACTAAAGTAATGGTCAAGACTTCGCTAACATAAAGCAAAGTTAAGCTGTGAGCCAGAGGCAGGCCCTGCTCACAGAAGCTGGCAAGGAAAGGGCTGATGCTGCAAAAAGATACATACCTAAAAAGTACTGAACACTAGATATCAAAACACTCCAATACTGGAACATTCCACAGATAACATGGAACAGGCCGACCCATCCCAATGACAGGGGCAAAAGGGTAAAATGATGGATAGAGTTGTTTTGATCGAACCAACATGTACAAGGTGAGAGGCTCGCTACGTAGAAGGGCTGCACCTCGCTACGTCAGCAGTGACGTGTAACTTGTTTGTACCTGCGTATAAGAATGTATCCCCGGGGGTGGTGTCTTTGTCCGGCCGAGGGGGCAGTGGAAAGTCCCGCCACTGACTGAGCCGGGTCCATTGCCAAAAGGCACTTTCTCGTAGTATGCCCGGCAGACTAAGTAATCTACGGGGAACTGCAACTGTGTCTGAGGTTGCAATAAACCTGGTCGACGTGACTTTGCATCTTACTAGACTCTGTGGTCATTGGGGGTTCTCTTCGGGTCTGCTGGGTCAGCTATCTGCGCAGAGCTGGGGCAGCACACAGAGGGAACACACGCACACAGCCGAGTGATATCAACATAGGAGAAAGCAGAGCACCACACCGGTAGCATCTGACAATATTGCTGACATAACCCAAACCAGAACAGCTTCTCTTAGCATCTGGTCAGTCTCCCATTGAAGAGCCATAATGCCTTCAATTAAGAGGTGGATCAGGCCCTTTTATCATTCCATCATGTCTCCCAGAAGGAACTAGGGGTTTGGGAGAGAGTTATCTAAACTATGTGAGCCAGAGAGAAGAGAGAGAAAACAAAAAAAAACCTGAACTCCAGTCACTGTTTGGGCCCTTGTTTAATTTTATCCTAACTTTTCCGCTCTCCCTCTGGGGAAACACTTCACAGATGTTCTACCAGCTGCGGAAGTTCTCTCTTAATGCTACACTTTTAAAAACAAAAAGGTTTAAACCACAACAAACAACATTCCAGTAACTTGGCAAGTCCAATTTAAATCCATCAAAGCAAGGAAAACTCACGTTAGGAGGGGCTGTGGCTTCCTTCTTAACTCTGCCCTTTGCGCCTCGGGGTGCAGCAGGACGCTTTCCCCAAGAGCGGGTGGCTTGCACACAAACATTCCTGCCTGGACATGGAGTTCACTGGCTTGGAGAGACAGCAGGTCCCCCCAAGCAGCTAGCATTACTGGAGAACAGTGTTGTTTCTTTCCAGTTCTTTTCATCATGCCACATCTCCTGTGGGAAAGGATCAACTTTTATACTCATCCAACTTGAAAAGACCGCATTCTAACATTAGTCCCTTCAGCTTTCCCGTGCTACAGCCAATTGTTTCTCTGTCGACTTGCGTCTAATTAGAGACAATCATTTTTTTGGTTCACAGAGGCCTTTCTGCTTGTCAAGGAGAAGAGGATCTTAATCCTCGGTGCTGAAATAATATGTCACTGCAGGGAGTGGGTCACAGACAGAGGATTATGATGGAGACTGGTGCGGGAAAGCCCTTGGCACACATAAGAAGATAGGAACTATTGATTCAGAGGCAGGAACCAGTAAAGAAACCCTGCAAAGCAGATTAGCCATGTGAACACACAAAGCCTACAGTAAGACCACCACCACATGACAAATCCCTGGGTGTAGTAACATTAACACATCTTTTGTGGAAGAAGTGTCATCAGCATCTCTGATAAAAATCAGAGCTGGAGGAGGCCAAGGAAATTCTTATAATACTTTCATGGTGAGAATTCCAAATGATTCACAAAAGATAAAGTCATAAATTGATAAAGTTGGATGAGGCTTTTTTTGGGGGGGAGGGGGGGGGGGGGGGGGAGTCACATTTTCCAGTGGCTTACAGCACCCATGGGAGAGCAACCTACTATTCATTTATTTACAAAAAAATTGAAAGAAAAATACATTTCTTTTTCAGAGTCTTCTTTGTAAGTATCCAGAGCCCACAGTGATGGGCACATTTTCAGCTAATACAGCCCTGTGATTAATTCATAGCAAGTCATTTAAAAGCTGACAAGTTTAGGCACTGTCCTGGCCAAATCCCATATGGCTGTAATTACATGCAGCCTATCTAAACTCCCACTTCGAATAGGTACAGCATTATTCTTCACTTCCTGCTCTAAACCGTTGAGTAGTTTTGCTATGCACTGTTGAACGGCTGCTGTGTTCTCCCCCAGAAGTGGCTGCATTCCATCATTTAAAAAAAATGTGTTGTATTATTGTGGCTGGATGGGAGGGAGAGGAAGAAGCACCTGAAAGGGCATTGTGAGGGTTAATTCCTGTTTGGGAAATGCTCTGAGAGTTTGAAGCAGCTCAAATTTTACAAACCTCATTTAAAAAAAACAAAAAACACAAAACCCTTAGTCTCCTCCCACACTGCTGCGGGACAGATTTTCCCCGAGCACAGTGCTGCAGATGCAGCCATGTAGAATGTAACAAATCCAGCATGTACATCAAAGGACGTGAGAGGCACTTGAAACTTTGGTATCCGGACAGGCCGCAAGCACAACTATTGAGTTACAGACACAAACTGTAAATATAGACAGACTGCAGCAGGAGCCCTCCCCTCCAGACAGGGAACGCCAGTTATGCTTCGTCAGGTGCTCAAGGGGCTTGGAAGTGAAGCTCTGCAGGGATGACCCGCACAGCGCTACTGCTGCTGCCAAATGTGAAAAAGGCTGTCGACGAGGAAGAGATCTGTTATAAATGGGTAACTCCCCAGACAAGCTAGGGAACTATTTATAGTAAGCTTGAACTCCGCTATTGGCTAAACCCACTGTATTACTCTGCAGATGCAGAGGAATAAACTAAACTATCTTTTGGATGGCCGGGTAAATCCACCGTGGCTGAAGTGTGTTCACAGAGTTCTGCCGCAGAAGCCAGGGATGGGAAGGAGGTAGGGGGGGGCGTCTGGCCCACTAACGCCATAAAAGGACTCTTCCCTAGTGTGTATTCTCTAGGATTTGCCCAGTGCAGTTTGCAATGAGCAAGGCTGATGGCTGAGCTTGTTCGAAACGCTGAGCTAGATGCTGGAGGGGAGGGGAAATCCCGCAGATTGTTGTGGAAGACACATTGCTAAAGGACAGCTGAGAGATAAAGGTAGGGTACATAGGAGCAGGACCCCTCTTTTCACCCTGCCCTCTGCAAGCTGCTGTGATCAGAACTTTGTCCCTCCCATAGCCCCCCTCCCCACACCACACACACTAAAATTTCTTTTGGCAGGTGCCCCGCTCACCATGCGTGCTGGTGATTGGCTGGAGTCCACGGATGAAATGGGGGGTCAGTAAGGAGAAACTGCCCGTTACAGTTACGTGCCCACAATCATGGCGCAGCCTGGGACCTCTGGCTAACTGCCAGCAGGAGCAGGACTAGTTCCTGAGTCGCTGCAGGGGGGGAAGCAGCCTGCTCCTGTTAATTCCTCATGGGAACAAACTTCCCCTCAAGTGGAAACTCTGATGGAGGGTGGCAGCAGAAATAGTCTCTCTTGGGCACCAGGTGCTCAGCTGGTTCAGAGAGGGGCTATCTGCAGTGCCTCCTGAGGCCTGCTTTTCTGAATTTGTCTGAGGATCTTTGGGGCTGGTTGATCCACTCCCCACCCCGGCTCCCAACAGACAATCTGCATGATCCAGCAGGGGGCTCCAGAACAGCAGCTGGACTTCAATGAGCCATCCCATAGCACAGCTGTGGGGGAAGAGCCCACCCCTAAGATCACACTGGCACCCTACATTGGCACCGTTTGCTTTTTAAAACCAATTTCCCCAGGAAAAGATGAAGCTCCCTGGTTCTCTGCATTCTGTATTGCCAGGAGGATCCCCCAGCCCCACCTCAATGCCCAGATACAGGACCAGCCCCTTGTTAAAAACTTATTCTAAATGGCCTGTGGTCACCTGGCGTGGGCGCAGACAACGAAGCATTGGGAACGAATATGTGAGCTCACAGCTGAGCCTGGGGCCTGGCAGTTAGTAGGGGCAGTGGAACATGGAAGCGTTTGCTTGGCATTTAATACAAGGGCCAAATCCCACCCCAGAACTGGCTGGGCTACGAGACTAAACACACGCTACGTGGTTCATTAGCAATGAAGCGCATTCAGGAGTTACTGAACAGCAGGACTGGTCCCCACTGAGTGGTGACAAGGTAGCCACTAGAAGAAATAAAGGAGAGTGGGGTTGGTCCAGGCTGTGGCCACAGAGCAGGGACCTACTCAGAGACAGCTGCCAGGCTGTAAGCACTTCAGGGCACGGACTGTCTCCTTTTGTGCCTTGTCCAATGCCCAATACCTCCTCTGCACTTAAGGACAGCAATGCCTAGCAGCATTGCTTAGTGGCTAGAGCACTAGCCTAGGACTCAGGAGACCTGGGTTCAACTCCTGGCTCTGCCACTGGCCTGCTGTGTGACTTTGAAGCACAGAGTGGGGATGTGACTTGCCTAGTTTCCCCACCTGTAAAATGGGGATAATGATCCTGGCCTCCTCGGTAAAATGCTTTGAGACTTTCCGATGAAAAGTGCTGTGTCCGAGCAGTGCTGTGTAATGACTTTGCTCTACATGGCCGGTATGGTGCAGCTCTGCGCAGACATTCAGATACAGACAGATATGCAGACCTTTCCATCCGAACACATACCCCTCTCTCCAAAATGGGGCCGAATTCCCCATCTACACCATTCCCGTGTTTATCCAACCCTCCACTGAACTGGCCCTTCATGGACTCAGACACACGAGTTTCTACCACCCTAACTCAGCAGCGAAGGAGAGCCACATTTTGAGCCCATTCAAGATTCCCTCCCATATCAGTCTCCTGTCACAACCCTCCTCGGCCAGCCGGCTCTGCTGCACCAACAGGGCAATGTCACTCCTCTCCACCTGCAGAGAAGGCCAGTCTCCTGCCCCTCTGCCTCCCCAGGCCGCCGCAAAGCCCAGAGGCGAGGGGACCTTCTCCCTACCCCATGGAAGTGACCATTTTGGAGCATTGAGAGCATCTGAAGGCAGGAAGAGGTTTTAATGGGAATAGTTTTGCAACCTTAACTGTAGCATGTGCTACCAGGAGCCTTCTCTAATACATGGACTAAAGCGATTGTTATGGGCATCTACCTAACAAGCATTTCGGCCCAGTGCAGTGGTGGGGGGGAGCACTCTCTTGTGGTGAACGCAGAGGAGTAGGAATCAGTAGACACGGGTACTACTCCCAGTTCTGCCACAGACGTCTTATGCTTCTCCATGCCTCAGTTCCCCACCCGTAAAACATCCCAGGGGTGTTGCGGGGCTGAATTCATTCACAGCTACAAAGCGAGCAGAGCTCCTCAGGTGGGCGGTCTATAAAAGTAGCCGAGCTGGATTATTTCAGAACCCTTGGAATTGTTTTCATTCAGACCTTAGGTTAAGTGCTGTCACCTATGTCAGTTACAAGCTATGTGAGAGGGGAACCCCCCCAGAAGAAATCCTATGGAATCATTCACAGCCCTCCCAGCTGGACAGATGTTTTTAAACTTACGGAGGCACAAAGGACACTCTCCTGCCCTGCCCACCTCAGGTCAGCTTGGTGTGAGGACATTCAAATGTTTGTAGATCCGTTTATGGGTTTGGGGACTGGCAGACACTGAAGCTGAATCTTGGCACCACCAGCTAAGTCAGGACTTAAAAGAACAGTGCTGGCGGCAGTTTTCCATGCCTCACAGCTGAGCTGGGTTAGTACTGGGAGGCCGGCTTTAAAGCTTAGCACTTGGAATTTAGTCCCATCTTCGATACAGTGCCAGCGTTATGAATGTGCTTGGGGCAGCCTGGTGCCTTTGTGATCTGCTCAGTGCGCTGTGGGACGGGTCATAGACTGGGGTGGGAATGTAACACTGCAACATGTTATATACACTAGCTCTGTTCTTTAGCACAAAGAGTTCCTTTTGTAACAGTATTTTCGGTATCAAATCCAGGCCTTCAGGGATGATGCACGAGCCACGAAGAATCCAGCTTGACTTTCACATCTAGGTGGAGACTGCAGGAGTGACAGGCAGGAAAAATGACATTGCTTCCATTACAAGCTCTCTGGGGCAGGGACCTTCTTTTTCTGCTGTGTCTGTACAGCGCCTAGCACCATATGGTCCGGCCCATGAATGGGGCTCCTAGGCGCTACCACAGTACAAACCAATACTATTTGTTAACTGAGCAGATTTGATCTGCAAGCCAATGACAGACAGTAAATAGGGGAACACCACATATAGTTTTACAGTCACTTTGCAGCACAGAACCTCCCATCTTAATGAGCCTTCAGAGACTCGTAGATTAAACTCCTCTCAAGTGACCCATATGGGGCACAGAACAGAGCTGCGTGAATAACATCATTGCACATGGTTCCGTGCTATACACCAGTGTGCAAAGGGCTGGAATTGGAGTCACCCCCAGGTATCCAATGCCTTTACAACCTACTGTCCAGACCACATGGTGTATTTATCTGGTCTCTGTGACTGATTCAGAGGGTGTTGAAGGCAAGATGAAAACAAAAGTCCAAGCTCTTACATTCACAGCGATACCCTGCTGAATGTGCATCGCTATAGTTTCATTGTAGAGCTTGTATCGATGGCTGTATGAACAAATGGTGTCTTAGACAGAGGAGCTGCAGAAACCCCAGTAGGGTTGACCAACCCCTGGGCTGGTCAAAGCCATTTCTCTTATTGCATTTAATACACACACACTCACACTCTCTCTCTCTTCCACCCATATTTTATTCTTCTCTCAGCTGTCATTGTGGTCACTGCACTGACTAACCTCACGTTGGCAATGAAGCGACAAGTCCTGGTCATAGCATCACAAAAAACATGTCTATACTACCCGCCAGATCAGCGGGCAGCAATCGATCCAGCGGGGGTTGATTTATCGTGTCTAGTTTAGCGCTCTCCCGTCGACTCCTGCACTCCACCACCGCGAGAGGCGCAGGCAGAGTCGACGGGGGAGCAGCAGCAGTTGACTCTCCGCAGTGAAGACACTGTGGTGAGTAGGTCTAAGTATGTCGACTTCTAAGTTGCGTAACTTAGATCGACCTCCTCCCTCCCCAGTGTAGACCAGGGCAAAGTTTGGCTTGAGAAGCGTCATTTGCCATCCCTGGCTCCACCAGGCACCGTCACTCTACACAGCACACAGGCTTACATTAAACTTCCATGTACAGCACTCCTCCCACACAAGAGCAAAGGGGATCTGAGAAAGCCACGGCTGTAAGCAGCCCCTTTCTTAGCATTTTGGAGAAGCTTCCCTTACAATACTTGAACTACGACAGTGATCACCCTCAATATTACAACATCACTTCTGTCAAAGGCTGTGTTTTGTGGAATGCTATGGTGCTATTTCCCCAGGGCTAACCTGGGAATCTGGTTCCCCACCACCTCATATTTCATGTCCACATGAGCTCCTAGCCTGGCCATACCTGCTGGCCGAGACAGTTAACAGAATTCCATCAAGGTGATCAAACTGTTCCCTCTCCCCACATTCTAGGAATAGACTTCCAGAACACAGAGCCCATCTGGGCTAGCAGCAAAGCGACTAGCTTCATCTCACCATGCATGCTGCAGGGAGGGGATTGTAACTGACGAATTACATATGTGAGGCCAGATTCACCACTGCTCTGCACTGTACCTCATCTTTTACACCAGGGTAAAAAGGGAGTCAGACTCCAGAGTCGTCTGGTTTTATATTATACCCAATTAGGGCTGGTGCAAATGAGGACACCAAGTGGAGAATCAAGTCCATGACATCTGGCTTTGGTGCAGGACCCTCCTAAAATTTGCACCTGTTGAGCTGATGCAAATTGTTGCTAGAGGAAGCCATCTGAAGTCCACAAAGAACAGGTCATTGGTCCTACAAAACCCAGGAACTACCTGTTCCTGACCACCATCTACTGGCACCGTATCTATTTACACATACAGGGCACTATTCTAATAGCACCATGGTCCTTTACAACCGACAGACTAGATTTCCCTGGTGCAGATATCGGCAGATTTAGAGAGATCCAGCTGAATCTGTCCCCTGTATGTGGCCCAGCTAATGTGCAAACATGTTGATCTAGCAGGCCCAATATTCTCCCAAAGATTACAGCTGACAGATGGTGAGACATGGTATTGTCCCTCCCCATCCCCCTTCACACACAGGATTTACAGGGCCAGACTGTACTTACTGGTAACTGTATGCTTCTGAAATTCAAGGGCAGCAGTTAACTCTCTCCCCGTGCTATAAAAAGCCACATCAGTTCTTAGCGGTATAAGGTGCCCGATGTACGTGCGGGCTCCTTCCAGGGAACATTAATCTTATCAAGTGGCAACTCAATGCCAAGATATTAACCTCTGACTCCCCCAAACTGAACAAGTAGAGCTAGTTCCAGCTTCTTGGTTTTATTACTAGAGGAAATATCACAGTGGGTGGGGGGCCCTCTCAGAGGGAGATCTGACTAAGACAGGCAGCAGTAAGGACAGGGGTGGGGCGGGGGAGAAAGATGTAGCTTGTATCGGCTAGGATTTTTTTCCTGTGGAGGGCACCTTTAAATAGAGAGACGCTCCCTTTCCTGCGGCAGCGGGAGCTGTCCTTGTGTATCCAGCGGCAGCCTGGCTGCGGAGGAGATACACAAGATGCGTTCCCTCATGGTGCTGCTCCCGCTAGAGGTTTACAGGCAGTATGGGCCTGGTCTTGCAAAACCCTAGCGCACATGAGAAGTCAGCGGCACCACTCACGCAAGTTAGTGCTTTTATTATTTCTATTACAGTAATGATGTGAGGGGCCCCGAGAGGCCTCAGCTGAGCACAGGGCCCCACTGTGCTAGGTGCTGTGCACACAGAGGGAGAGACGGTCCCTGCCCCGAAGCGTTTACCATCTAAACCGTCCAGAGAGACCAGTGGTTCTCAAACTTTTGTACTGGTGACCCCTTTCACATAGCAAGCCTCTGAGTGCGACGCCCCCTTATACATTAAAAACACTTTTTTATATATTTAACACCATTATAAATGCTGGATGCAAAGTGGGGTTTGGGATGGAGGCTGACAGCTCATGACCCCCCCCCTATAATAACCTCACAACCCCCAGAGCAGTCCTGACCCCCAGTTTGAGAACCCCTGAGATAGATAAAGGGCAGGATGGAAAATAGACACACAGAGAGGGTAAGTGACGTGCCCAAGGTCTCCCAGAAGGTCACTGGCTGGGCTGGGCATAGAACTCAGGCCTTCTGAGTCCCAGGCAGACATTTCAGACACCCTGTGTGGTCCTCTTCCCCCCGCTGCCGCCCGCCTGGCGTCATTTGTGCTTTACAAGCTCCTTTGAGAAAATTATTTCATTTTCCAGGTAGATGGGGAAACATTCTCTGCAAAAACCAGGAGAAGCTTCAAAAGCAGGAAAAGTCTAGCAGGGCCATGGTGTCTCAAGGCCTCCAACCGCCTCTCTCTCTCGTCCCAAACATTCCCCAGCAGGTGACGGGCGGGCAATCGGAAGGGCAATACTTGTCAGCGGGTGCACGCCTGGTGAGCCATTCTAGCCATTCCCCGCAAATCACCTCTGGGGAGAAACTGCGTTCTAGGGCCAGTGACAGAGCCATGTCATTCTCAGCTCATAAACGGCCTGTGTGACATTTACAGAAGAGCTTTGATCTGTCAAAGAGGTTTTCTGCAGCTTACTGAGTTTCCCACTCAACGGGTTTATTTATGGCCACGGGTGTATTTTGTGACTTTATTACACATTTTTAGCAAACTTTATTCCTAGCTGGAGCGATGAAAACTTCAGAGGCATGATCTCATTTACGAGAGCAGCCTTGGCCGCTCGGAGACGGCGACGGATTCCGAAACATCAAGGAACCAAACCATGAATTGCTTTCTGTATCTTCCCTCCCCAATGGAGTGAAGGCTCCACCTTAAGAATGGGAAACAGAGCCTGAGTCATGCATTTCCCTCCCATGACTGTCCTTTCCATGGAAGGCAAGAGACACAGAAACTGAAGGATTGTGGGTAAGTTTTACCTGCCCAAAGATCTTTAGGAAGCACAGAGGCTCAAACCCCAGAGGCCTGAATAGCTAGACAGATACAATGGGGGTGTGTGGGAAAGGGGAAAGAGAAGGACCCCCCCCCCCCCCAGGCAGTTACTGCACAACACACAAGCTTTCAAATGTTACCTGGCTTTGGCGTCAACCTGCGAAATCAGCCCAAATCCACCCCAGTCTGGCCCTGGCTTTGCTCAGGTGGGTGCTGAGTCTTTGCAATGCGGTTGAGAAACTCACTCTGAGTTTTGCATTCGTAACAGAAGGGGGTGGGGGGGCTGTTTTGGGAGGTTGAGCTCTGGAGCCAGCCATCAGCCGGTGGCATTTGGATTTGGGCCCCACCTCTGACCTAGGCGAACGCTGTGCAGCGTGGCGCCGAGTACAAGCACTGCTGTCAACAAGCAACAGTAGCTCCATTGATCCCAAAGGCCATCCCGACCGAGAAAATATCAGCTTTATAGGCCTGGTCTGTTGCTTTCCCCAAGATAACGGGCGCGCCCCCAAGGACTTTATTTGCTGGAGTCCAAGGGCCTAAAGCAAATACAATTGCTCAATTTCTTACTGCTTATCCCCTCTCTGGGCCCTTCTGCAAAGGGAAGGCAATTTTAGTGCACTCATGAGCAAGCCTGCCAGCTCAGGTTTGCTCATGAGTGCACCTCCAAGGGGCACTCCTTAGCACAGTGGGTGTTCAGGTGGATGGCACTATTACAATGCACCCCTCCACACAGACTCTCTCCCCTGCATTCAGCAGTGAGTCAAGTTCTAGGAGTGGTAGTGAAATCAAGTTAGTTCGGCAAATCGCAGCTAACCCTGAGTGATCTGCACAGCTTGTCGCTCCCACACCAAACTGTGATCTCTGTTCCTACTTTGGCCAAGCCTTAGCAACAGGGACAGAGCTGTGATGAGGGCTTGTATTATTAAGACAAACCCCCATCCACATAAAGCAAATTCACAGTGCTGTAATGACAACAATGCAGTGACACTGGTGCAAGCCCCTTACAGAGCCGGGCTGCAGTGATGCAAAGCAGGGTTCATTCGGGTGCAGCTGACTTTGGTGTGCTTCTGGCCTGAGCTGAACATAGCCAGGGTGTCTCCTTCACCATCACTGCAGCACATCACAAAGCTATCACTTGCATGCTGGGAAGTGTCATAGCTAGAACTAAACTGCACTTGTCATGCAAGTGCCCGAGCCTGTTCCAATACCCTTCAATCTCTACAATCCCATCAATTCCCGGTGCTAAACCATAGAGCCCTGCAAATCTGCGGATATCCGCTTTATATCTGCAGCCCACGTTTGCGAATCCGGATCAGATGTGGATACAAATGTTGTAGAACCCTGCGTGGATACTAAATGAGGGTTAGCAAAGTACCTGCTTTTAAACAGCAAAATTCAAAGAAAATGCTTAGCTTATTCTCTTTGGTCTTTGATTCTGTAGCGGTCCGCAAACTGTTACCCCAGCATCCTGCGTGCACGCAACATGAATCTTCCCCTGAACAGCTCCACCTCAGCTATCCCAATGCAAACGGAGACTACGTCACTAACCACCTGCAGGGGCACATTTGCCACGTTAAAAAGAAGCTGAGGGGACTTTAATAAGAACACTTTTGGCCATCACATCTGCTCCTTGTGACTGCTCCCATTTGTGTATTCTAACCAGGAGGTATTGATGGGCTGAACCTCAGGTCTCCTGTTACCAAGATATTATTCTTGCTCCTGTATTTCAACTCAGGCACTTTAGCTGAAATTCACCATCAGTACACAGGTGCCCCACCAACAGAAGTTTTTCCACAAGCTAGTGCCTCAAACACATTCATCTGTTGTGGCATCCTTTAGACTTGCAGAGCTTTATTTCCCCATAATAAATAATTCAATCAAAGTAAAGTCTGGCATGTGGCTCATGCGTAGGAGGGCAGCCATAAATCCAGCTGGCTCCATCAGAAATCATTCAAAGCCCCTGAAGCCGATGGAAAGTGTCTCCTTGACTTCCGCGGGCTCTAACTCAAGCCTGGCATGACATTCTACAGACGGCATCATGCTGGGATATTGCTGTATCACAGGTGGGTGAGGGACCTAACCCCCAAGCCCAGTGCAGCAATATGCCAGCCAGGCAGAATTGCTGTAGTGGCCTAGATACAAGGACCAAGCTGCAGTTCTTACTCACACAAATAGCTCTTACTCGCCAGAGTAATTCTGCAATGTTTATTCTTGAAGTCAATAAGACCAGGCCCATGACTCATGTGTGAGTTTAGCGTCTGGGTTCGCTAGCCAGGGATTTCCTTGTTAAATCAGGTGTCTTATGGGTAAACACTGATAAAAATGCTAATTCTTGAGTGAATAAACCTGTCCAAGCCAGTTTTCATATGCACTCTCTTTAATCTCCGATGGACGAGGGCAACAATCCTATCTGGTAACGGAGGTTACTCAATTTTCATCAATAACTTCATGCTCTGGAAGGATTTAGACTTTAATCAACATTTCTACTCAGCTACCTGGATACATCAATACTGCACTATCCTCTTCTAGGGCCTGATCCTGTAAGACCTCAAGAGCTTTCTGCAGTTAGCTAAGAGCCTTCATCACACACAGAACCAGGCCCAGGACTTGTTACCCAGGACTGGTTACCCATGACAGGCTCTCTTTGCACTTCGCTTCCTCTGAAGCATCTGGTACTGGCCACTGGTGGCGATGGGCTACTGGCCCGAAGCAGCATGGCATTACCCGTGTGCTTATTATTCAACTCTCTCTATACACGTGTACTTTGGTCTGGAGATAACTGGGGTGATTGCGCTGCAGCAATCAGAGCTGGAAGAGATCCACTAAGCCATCATATTCATCCCTATGCAGAAAAGCTCCCTCCAGGATACATTCACCACTACACGGTGTGGCTCATTTTTAAATGACCCAAGAGAAGGGCCTGTCACCAACTCTGTCCTTCACAGGCCACTTGACACCACTTGGGAGGAATTTGTTTCTGAACCTGCAGTTTAAGTTTTCCTTAGGTCAAAAGAATCTCATTGCTGCTAATTATCACACACACACCTCCTGGGGCCATGCCTGCCCCCCATCCTTAGCATACCCACTGGTTGGGGGCCCAGCAGCCACATCAGAACAAGAGCAGCACAGCTTGCAGCCAGTTTGCAGAAGAGCCCCTTTCCTGGGTTACTGGTTTGTAGCAAGTTCCAGCAGTACAAAGGCCCGGGCCCTGGCCATCCTTTACCGGGCAACAACCAACTTTAGAGCCCACTTCAAAACAAGTGAATTTGAGCAAAACCGAGACTCACCCAGACAGTCAGTAGCAACCAGCAAGAAAGCCTGTCTCCTACTCCTTTTGTGCAGGGGCCATTTTTGTGGTAGCACCAGGCCTCACCTTCTCTGCCTGCCTGGACACTGGGAAAACCCCAGCTGTCTCCCTGCAGTCCATAATGAGAACCCTCATTATGTGCCTCATTAACGCTGGCTGGTAGCTGCTTATAGATTCCAAGGGCAAAAGGGACCATGGTGATCAGCTAGTCTGACCTCCTGTCTAACCCAGGCCGCACAACTGCCCTGAAATAATTCCTAGAGCAGAGCTTTAAGAGAAACAGCCAATCTTGAGTTATAAATTACCAGTAGTGGAGACTCCACCTCAGTCCTTGGTAAATTGTTCCAATGGTTAATTACCCTCCCTGTTAATTATTTACACCTTACTGCCAGTCTGAATTTGTCTCACTTCAGCTTCCAGCCAAGGAGTTAGTTCTTTCACTGCTAGATTGATGAGCCCGTTATCAAGGATTTGTTCCCCATGACTGTAATCAAGTCACCCCTTAACTGCTGTTCATTAAGTTTGAGTCCATCACTATAAGGCAGGTTTCCTACACCTAATCCTGAACCCTCTCCAATTTATCAACATCCTTCTGGAATTGTGGACACCAGAACTGGACACAGATTCCAGCAGCAGTCGCACCAGTGCCAAATACAGAGGTCAAATAACCGCTCTACCCCTACTCAGGATTCCCCTCTTTATACATCCCAGGTTCAGATTAGCTCTTTTGGCCACAGCATCACCCTGGGAGCTCATATTCAGCTGATTATACACCATGACCCCCCAAAGTCATTGCTGCCCAGAATAGAGCTCCTATCCTGTAAGGATGGCCCACATTTTACCTATCCATGTGTGTGGTAGGTTGTTTTGTGAAATAGAAACTGGGCAGCATTATCCCTCCTTCTCTGAATCCCAGGGCCTCCACACTCTCCCACCCTGCCAGGGACGTGCTCATGCATGTCACTGAACATGGCGTGTGTGTGGATCCAGTAAAGCCAAAGAATTTCCTCTGAAACTGGCACGTTTGCAAATTACCCGTTCCCTGGAACACACCCAGGCAAATTCAGACTGGAGACCCGATCTTGCAGGCCTTCCTCAAGCAAAACCCCCATTGACTTCAGCCTGAGTAAGGAATGGAGGACAGGCCTCATAGCTCTTGATTTAGCCATGGCTTTATATTTTAAATGAAGAATGATTTTGAGTGAACCAGTGAATCTTCAACCTGCTCAGGCCTATCAGAATCCGTCTCTTGGGGAGCGCAGCTGGGATCATTCGGCTCTTTGTTTTAAAGGCTGAATTTCATTTTCTTCCATACTATCCTGCAAATGCAACAGTCCCCAGCTACCGATATCACAAGCAAGCAGCTTTTCATCCTGCTCCCACCACATCTGGGTGGGTTTGATCCTCACTCAAGACCTGCAGAGTCTAATGATGATAACCAACCAGGTTGATGTGACTTATGGCTCAGGTTTATGTCCGTGCCAAACTCTCAGACTATCCAAAGGAGCAGAGCTGGAGGAAAAGAGCTTGAAGCTATGAAGCATCTGCTGGATACACTGGTAAAAAAGGGTGTAAGCCCTACACCAGGGGTGGCCAACCTGTGGCTCCGGAGCCACATGCGGCTCTTCAGAAGTTAATATGTGGCTCCTTGTATAGACACCGACTCCGGGGCTGGAGCTACCAGCGCCAACTTTCCAATGTGCCGGGGGGTGGTCACTGCTCAACCCCTGGCTCTGCCACAGGCCCTGCCCCCACTCCACCCCTTCCCTGAGCCTGCTGTGCCCTCGCTCCTCCCCCTCTCCCCCAGAGCCTCCTGCATGCCACAAAACAGGAAATAGCTGATTGGGAGGTGTGGGGAGGGAGGGGGAGGTGCTGATGGGGTGGGCTGCCGGTGGATGGGAGGTGCTGGGTGCAGGAGCTGAAGGGGGGCTGCTGCTGTATTCCTGTGGCTCTTTGGCAATGGACATTGGTAAATTCTGGCTCCTTCTCAGGCTCCGGTTGGCCACCCCTGCCCTAAACCCTACCAGAACCCCAGCAGGAAGACTCCTTTACTAAGCAGCTTTATCATAAGGCAATACACTGCAGCAGGCTAGGGCAGTATCTCTGCTGCTGTTGTGAGTTAGTGCTTCCCAAGTGTCTGAGTAGGGGAAAGGGCCCTGCCCCTGGTAAGAGGCTAATGCCCTAGCCTGGGCCAAATTCCTGGGCAAAGCGAGCAGTGGCATCAGTTGGTTTTAAGACAGGGCCGGGGGAACCTGGTGTTAGGTGGATATAAAAAGGTGTAAGATAAAGCACACGCAGGGGCCCAGATCCTGCAAAGAGCTCTGTGCCAATGGACTCCTGCACCCACATGGAGCCCCACTGACTCCCGGGGGGCTCTGCACAGACACACCGAGCTGCCTACAGAGATTGACTTGCAAGCTTGGCGCCTTGCTGTGCGAGCTTGGGTTAGGGCCCGACCCTGCAAGGTGCAGCATGCTCAGGGGAGACAAGGGCACCTGGCACCTGCCAGGAAGTACTTAGCACTTCAGAAGCATGGGTGTATCCCCCATGCCTCAGCTATAAAACAAGCCTGAGAATGCTTGTCTCTCTCACAGGGCATGCTGTGGACCTTAATTAATCCGTGCTGGGAAAGGGGGCTGAGATCCTCAGATGGACGGCGCTGTGTAAGTGCCAGGAATTTTTACATGGCAAAATTATATTGCTCTGGAGCGGCAAAGGGCAACCCCTGGTTGTTTCTGGCAGGACTGATTTGTACTCCTGTAGCTTGGTCCATCAGACAGGGGCAGTGTTTGCGGTGGAGGAAGTCGTCTATTAAGTTTTAGTGGGGCGTACCTCTGGTTTCCAGTGCGTTTCGTTATTTATTTGCTTAGTCTAGTGTCGGTGTTTCGAGAGACCTCAGCACTCGGTGAGTCATCTCCTCAGCAGCCTCTGGGAGCTTCGAGGGGCCGACTGGTGCCCAGCACAATGTCACTGGGGGGAAAGCGCCTCGCGTCCTGCAGTCATGGGGAATGCAACCCTGCTTTATGCCAAGACGCACATTCCTGCCTCTAGCCATGTAGTGCCATGGGCAGCTGCAGTACAAGACAGTCCTTATGCCAATGGGGAAAACCAGAAAGAGCAACATGTTCAAGGAGAAAAGCATAGCTCTGGCACTAGGGACCAATGGTGGGAGGGTCTGGATCTTCCTGGGTACATATGGCACCGGTCCTTTGCTATCAGTAGAGAGAAAGTAAAAGGACCCAGGAATTCCCAGGAACTAGGACACTAGGTGGTGACACCAACTAGACCAAAGATCTGCAACCCAGGGCTCTTGAGTCCTTGTGCATGGCTCTTGTGGGACCTATGGCCACATCCTCAGCTGGAGAAAATTAGCATATTGGAGCTAATCCGGCTCCATGTCTCTGATCAGGAGGCTTGGCAAAGTGGGATCTGATAGGATCCGTTCTTCCAACACCTCTCCCCCTGCAGGGATCAGTGGAGGCCAGGCTCCCCCACTGGAGGTAGAGAGGAGAGAAGGGGTGCTTTGGGGTTTGCAACACTAAAAGCAGGGCTGCTTAGGTTCTGTCTCTCATCTTATCTGAACCCCCAAAGCTTGAGGGGTTTAGATTAGACCTGGTCCTGAGCCAAAACCTCAGACCCACGTGCTCCTGGACATTAGGAGGGCTACAATCCGACTCAGAGCTGGCTTTCGTGGCTGGTCCCACATCTCTCTACCCTGAGACAAACCAATGCCTAAGCGATGGACACCTCTGGATTCTCAGGGTACGTCTACACTGCAATACAAGACCCATAGCATGGCTGCGGCTGGCCCAGGTCAGCTGACTTGGGCTCAAGGGGCTATAAAACTCAGTATAGACATTCGAGTTTGGGCTAGAGCCTGGGCTCTGAGACCCAAGAGGGGGGAGGGTCTCCGAGCGTGGGCCCGAATGTCTACACTGCAAATTTATAGCCCCGCAGCCTGCACCCTGCAAGCCCGGGTCCACTGACCTGGGCGCAGAGACTCAGTGCCATGGGTTTTTTTAATCGCAGTGCAGATGTGCCGCAAGGGGCTTAAAAATCCAGATCCGCATGCTGCCACTTGGACCCATCCCCAGCTTGGATAAATGATTCTGCCCCATCTCAAGCGAGGCCCTGTATTCGCCTTTTCTCCTAGGAGCCCAGCCGCACGAGGATTTTATGTCTTGATTTTAGGAATCCTGTGTGGGTCTCTGTAGCTCCATCTAGCTGCTCACAGATGCATAACACTTCACCAGACCTGGCCTCTTCAGAGCGAGGAAACTGTATCACTAGGATGTGGCATGGCCTGGCAGCGCGAATACAAGTAACATCCGGTAGGTCAAATCCTACCTTCCTCTCGCCATTTTCATTCAGTCCTCGCTCTTGAAATCAATGGGCGCTTGGCCTGCGTGAGGACTGAATGAACATGCATGCTTTGACCCATTGATTCCTGCTGTCATGCAGGCCACTGCTTTAAAAAGAAAAACGGCACTTCTAAACCCTAAGGGACCTGTCGGCGCTTATTCAGAGATCTGTCCAAGCAATAGGTATGGGGCATCAAATGTAAAGGTCTTGTCATAAGACACCGGGAGGTGCCCCTGTGCCAGGCAGCCTGCCTGGAACGCGGATGCACGTTGTTTTTATCGGGTGGGTCAGAGCACCAGTGTTTCTCGGCACTGTTTGCATTTGGGGTTGGGACTGTTCTGTTATCATAAATGCTTGGAATAGTAATAAATGCCCCGTCCCTATTCAGGAACACACAAAGGCACATGCCTAATCTGAAGCATGACTTCAGTGGGACTTAAGCACCTGCTGAATTGCTTTCCTGAATCTTGGCCTGATTTTTTTTATCACATCTGTGGCAGTGGAGGGTGCTCAGCACCTCCCAGAATCGGGCCCTTTGCTAGTCCAGCCAAACCAGAAACTTAAACTACTAAGAGAGACACTTAACACTCCCTTGTTCTCCGTGTCTCTTTCAGGCCGTAAGCTCTTTGGAACAGGGACTCTCTTTATCCTGTTCAGCACTGTGGCCATTGTTGGCTCTAGCTGACAATTACCAAAAAATCATACACAAGTCGCGGTTCATTGTCCAAAATGGAGTCAAGTCCAAAAACCAAACAAACAGCATCAAAGGTGAAACATGGACGAAGCCTGGGTCCTGCAAGTGTAACCCACTGGGGTGTGTGTCACAGGCCCCTCTCTGTGCCCAGTTCACCAAGGATCTGAGTCTGGCATTGCTCGCAGACAGAGAGGCTGTTCCTTTAGCTCAACTGTACTAACTCAGACTTTTAGCTCTGTGGGGTCTCAGTTCAGTTTCTGGTGAGCTGAATAAGATGGAGACCATCACACACACAGATGTGTGTGCTTAACTTTACTCCGGTGAGCTGTCCCCTTGACTTAGCTGAGTGGAGCCTTTGATTTTAAATTTCATCCTGTTTTAAGAATCGGAAAAGTCATTAGTAACGTGACATTAGTTACAAGAGCTACTGGAAGGCACTCAGATAACACAGTCATGAAGGTAGTGTGAGAACCCATACAGAATAGAATGATTACTGAATTAATTTGTAATGTATCATTATGAGCCGAAAGCATCTTTTTCAATAGACAGTGTAACAGGCAAAAACTTGAAATGTATCTGAATTTTTCAGTCACCGATCAGAACTGGCTAAAGAAAGCTTTCGTGAGATGCTGTCAAACAAGAAAGGTCATTCAAAGGCCTCATGGAATTTTATATGCATTTTTAAACTGCTGGGGTTTTTTTACTATCATTCTTAATTAGTGTATTTTAGTTTTCTTGCTTTTTGTTAGCCCAAATAATTCTTGTTCTTTACAGGCCAGCTAGCAGGTGCATGCATTATTTTATGTCAATGTCTCAGTTCTACTCACTGTCCTTTTAGCTCTTAGCTAAAAATGTTGGACCACATCTCAAGAAAAATAAATAAAGGAATCAGAATGTTGTGGAGTCAGAGGTAGAATTTTATTTTATCAAAACAAGGGGAGGTTTTCGCTAGTATTTTTTCAAGAACTGTTGTTCTAGGTGTTTCCTGAGGAAGTGACTTCCCCCCGTCGTGCCCCCCCGTGACTCTTAGCCTCTGAGTTTTTTTCAGCACAGAGACGTTGTACGGTACAAACAGCCCAGCGTGCTAGAGAGTAATTTAGATCTGCTGTTGAATTTAAACCGACGGACGGCATGGGAGCCGGACATTTTGACTCTGATTCAACAAAGCACTTAAGTGAGTAAGGAACGGTTGTAAGCGCCTGCTTAAAATTAAGAACATGCTTAAGTGCTTTGCTGACTCAAGGTCTTTGCAAATAAGTGATCTAGTTGCTGAAGCACCCCCTGGAAGACAGGGCTGGATTGACTTGAAGCAAGAAGGCTTCAGAACAGTTAGCTGTTGATTCGTTGCATTTAAGCCGCTTTAATACCATTGCAGGCAGAATGCAGCGTTTGTGTGATCTTACAATCAGGCTGCTGGAGCAGCTCCTAGGAATCAGACCACATTGCCATGCCTAGATTCGGAGCTGAGGGCCTATCACTGAACAGCCATCAGATGGCGATAACTTTGGGGCCCCTTGTGAGCGGACTCCAGCATCATTGAAGTCACGGGGGCTATGGGCCAGTCCAGGGTCCTCCTGCACAGAGTTCGGTGCAGGTTGGTGACCTAGTTACTCTTCACCTGATGCAGCAATCTGGAGGTGAAAGTCCTGTCTTCCATTACAGGGTGACAGCATGGGCCTGATGCTCAGTTACACCATGCCTGCACCTGGGGCAAGGATGGACTGAGTTAAAGTGACTTTAAGCCACCATTGCGCTCTCTGTATCCTGGGTCCAGGCAGGGGCCTGCCTCGCCCCCAGGGTGAGTGAAGGAAGCCATGGGATGCTATGATTTATGCCCTGTTGGACTGCTGGGAAGCGGAGAATAGTCAGAGTGCAGGGCATGGTGGCCACGCTCCTATCAGACCTCTGTGCTGGGGACTGGAAGCTGGGGCAGAGCCTTTAAGGCCTCGCTACACCAGCTCAGGAGGCCCCCTACACTGAGGGTGTTCTCAGGGGGCTCCACTATAGCAACCTGCCTGGAACTGGAATGGGGAAGCAAAGGTGCAGGAGGGAAGAGTTTGGAAGGGGCATCACCCGCTGTAAAGCCTCTTTACATTGTCAGAGCAGCGCACGAGCGCCTTGGCCTAACTGAGGGGCAGGTCCATAGAGGAGGATGCTATTCGGTAGCGTCAGCTCCTTAGTCACCGATTATAGGTCAACAAGCTTCATTTGCTTCTCTGCCTACCAGGTGGCTCAAGCCATGGAAGCCGGACTGGGCTGCAGATTCTGCATGGGATCCGAAGAACCAAACTCCGGGACCGGTTCAGTTCAGGCTCAGTTTGACCCCTTATGAAGACAGGGACGGTTCCAAGATGGCAAAGTTGCAAGGGAGGGGCGTGTTCAGATCCAGCTCTTGGTTTCGGCTCAGCTGGGTATCTAGTGTAGATGTATCCAGTAACACGCTGAGGAAAGAGTGGGCTTGGAAATCAATGTATTTAAAAAAAAAAAAAAAAAAAGTCCCCTACACAACACACCAACCTGGTCACTTTGCTGCAGGTTAGCTATTGAGATTTAATTATTAAACTAATAAAAGAACGTGACTTCTACTTGAACAGAGGGGTGTGGCTCCACAGTACAGCACCTTCTTACTGTAGCATGTCAGGTTGGAGAATACATCACATCTTCTAGCTTTTGCCAACTACTTCCTATCTGGCAGCTCAGAACTATCCAAGGCACAAGAAAAAACACCCCCCTTAGGGCTTTGTTGCCATAATGCTCCAAGCCATCCGCCATAAATCTTCATTGTCCTTCCCCTCTCTCTGTGCAAATGGCTGTGGTTAGTTATTTCTTCACCTTCAGGGCACTTCTTGAGTCGCTGGCACCTAGAAGGAGCCGCTGGTTATCATCACCAGCTCTGAATCACTCCTGTCGCTGGCAAGTTTCCTACCAGTAACCTATCTTTATATAGCGACAAAGAGTCCTGTGGCACCTTATAGACTAACAGACATATTGGAGCATAAGCTTTCGTGGGTGAATACTCACTTTGTCAGACATGCATCTGACGAAGTGGGTATTCATCCACGAAAGCTTATGCTCCAATACGTCTGTTAGTCTATAAGGTGCCACAGGATTCTTTGTCGCTTTTTACAGATCCAGACTAACACGGCTCCCCCTCGGATACTATCTTTATATAGTGACTCTTTCCCCAGGATTATGGCCCTGATCCTGCACCCAGCAGTGCATTGAGGGGCCTCTGAGCCCGAACACAGTTCCGCTGACTTCAATGTTGCATATGGGCAGGGGGTCCATTTGCAGGATTGGGGTCTTTGGGCCAGACCCACACTCTTCAGTCAAGCAAAGCTCCCATTATAGTCAACAGGAGATTTGCCCAAGTTTGTTACCACATGCTCAAGCCCTTAGACTTGCTGTATGTGCCTTTGAAAAGCAGCCACCTCTGGAGGAGAACAAGCCAGTGGTTAATGGTGCACCGCAACTCTACACAACAGTCGAGGGCAAGGAGTAAAGACTCCACTAACTCTGCTTTGCGCTGCTAAAGCAGATGGCAAGCCACCTGGAGAGGCCAGTTGAGGGTTCTCCTTGTTTTATACCAGCCCATCTAGTTGGACTTCCGTGGAGTTACTCCAGATGTACCGGGGGACAGCGGAGATCAGAATGTCATCAACTCTCTTTATCTTGACTTTTACTCATTGTTGGGGCAACACATTACCGCACGTCAGACTGCCACAGGTTTTTGTCATTGTTACCTCGCCCTAGTGGACTGGAGAACTCAACAGAGTGCTGCCAAATTGTCACGTGATTTTTAGTGCTGGAGATGCAGGCCACATGTGCAAATGGTAAACAGCTCTCAAGGAGCGGCATGAAAAGGTCTTTATAGTTAGAGCAAACAAACGTAAATGCCAGAATCTAAATGAAATGGAGTTTTCCCAAGGCCTGAGGCTACTAAGATTTCAGAGCTGGAAGTGCAGATTTGTTTGTTTCTTAGAAGGTTCTAAACAGCAAAGTGTTACGGAGAGATACCATCCTATCCTGTTCCCAGCAAAGTCACAGAGACTCTCGAGTTACCACTGACGGGCTAACTCTGACAAAAATCAGTCCCCATCCAACTGTCTGAATGGTCGTTTAAAGCTAGGTGCAGCTGATTGCTTTGTGAGTGGAGAGCCAGCTGAGAGAGTAATAATGCCAGTAAAGCAAACACCATTTATTACTGAACAGAATAACATGGAATACAGAAACACAATATTAGCCACAGAGCAAACTAAGGTACTAATGCACAGGAAACCTAGGGATTGGTTTGTTTAAACACATGCCCCAAAAGCTACAAAGACAGCAAACAGACACAAGAAAAGAAAGGTACATTACATTCTGGGGCTACTAGTCTTAGGATCACGTTGAACCATTTGGACTGGAAAGGACCCGAGTTCGTTTACCGTGGCAGGATGGGTACCATTATTCCTCAACAATCCCTGATAGATAGAAGCCAGTCTTGAATCTCACAGCGCAGCTCATTTCCCAGCTGCTCATGGCAGCTTATTCCATTGTGTAAACACCCCCATCTTGCAAAGCAGAACGCCGCAGGGAGCCCTTCGTGTAGTCACTGGGTGCAGGGGTCTGCTTGCCTGGAGCCCCTTGCAGGGTCAAGGCCTAATTGTTCCTGTAGGGATAAAACTTTAGGCAAGCATCCCAGTTGACTTGAATGAGAGTTTTGCCTGGGTAAGGACTGATGAATGCCTGCAGAACTTAGCTTGGACAGTTTTTCATTTGTTTAAACGAAGTTTTGGCTGCTACAGCGTGAGCCCATTACTGCTTGTGCTGTCCTCTTTGTGCAAAATAATTAGTGCCTGGCCTCTTTGTGACACCTGTTTGTACAGCTGCAGCCAATTACCCGGGCCTGATCCTCCAGTTTGCACCAGCACTGCTCTACTGAAGTCAACGGAGCTCCTCCAGCACGAAACTGGCTTGACGCAGCAGCACAGAACCAGACTCCCTGGGTCTCCCCTCAGCCTTCTGTTGTCTCCAACCTGATCATGACCTGGGCCTCGCAGCTCTCCTTACTGGCCTAATCTTCCATACTGTGCTCATTTCTGTTGCTCTCCCTTGAACTTTGTCTATTTCTTCCGTATCTGTTTTGAAAATGAGGGGCCTGATTCCCCTCTTAGTCCCACCAATCTTACACCCAGGCATCCCCATTGACTCCAGCGACACTGGTCCTGAATTATCCCAGTTTAAGAGAACTATCAGGCTCACACTGTCAGAATCCTGACTGTGCTCCTTTGATGCGCAATGCCAGCTATGACATTTAGAGCAGCTCAAAGTTTTCTTTGGAACCTTCTTGGGTTCTTCATTACAGTGCATAGAGGGTGGGACTGGGCTGGGGCCAGTATAGCCTACCTGGGCTATGACACAGTATGGCCCAAGCCTTCCTCAGCATCTGCATCTCCTCTTACTTACCTTTCTCTAAATCAAGAGTAATGCCTTTGAAGTGAATGGAGTTAGACCAAGGCACACCCAGCATGCGACAAGAATCAGACCCTCCGTTTTTACTTAGTCCTTATTCAGGTGAGGTAGAAAAAATGGTCTAGTGGACAAGACACATGATTTCAGTTCTTGACCCAATCACAGACTTCCTGTGTGACTTGGGGAAAGTCACTTAGTCTCTCTGTGCCTCAGTTCCACATCTATAAAATGGAGCTAATGCTACTTCCTAACCTCACAGGCTTTCTGTGAGGATGAAATACATCAATGATTGCAAGACGGTCAGCTACTATGGTAACAAGGGCCAGATAAATATCTAGATGGGTCTCAATTCTCCATTAACTTGTGTCAGCTAGAGCTTGGGAGAAAATTTTCTGACTGAACGTTTTTCCATTGTAAAATGCCATTTTGTAAAATCAGAAATTCCTGTGGGAACATGTCATTTTTGATTCAATTTCATTTTGAAAAAGAAATGAAGCACTTGGCTTAGAAGGAAGCCTTCACCCATAGCAGAACATTTTGATTCGTCATTTCAAAAGGACATGTTGTTTCAAAATGTATTTTATGCTCTGTTAAAAATTATAAATCACAATTTGTAAAAAGTCAAAATTGGAATGAAACATTTTGATTTTATCAAAACCCAAATACTTTGATTAACCGGAAACAAAATTTGTGTTCAATGTTGCTTTTCAGGAAATGATGAATTGGAATGGGATTCTGCATTGTGACCAGCTTCAGTGCTGTCATTTACCCCATTGTGTAATGCTACCAAATCACACACTTCACACAGGCTTAGGTGATGACTCAACATCCACGGAGCCACACTGGCTCACATATTTTGGGACTGTCCCAAGATACAATCCTTTTAGCTAGAAATAAGTCAGAGGATTATTAGGATAATAGATACTGCCTTGAAACTTACTTCCCGGCAGTGTGTTTTGAGAAATATCCTACCATGTTGTAAACTCTCCAACTGTCAGGGCCCATAACAGGGCAGTCTGACCTAGTGGTCGGAGCCAAGAGCAAAGTCAGCGTTATGGTCAGCGCTACACCAAAGGTCAAGGCCAAAGTCCGAGGCCAAAGCCCCAGAGCCCAAGTAACGGGGAGGGAGCAAAACCAATGCTGCATGCTCATCCTCCATGACTACTTGGAAGTGGAGCATATGGGATGGTAGAGCCAGCAAGCAGGCCATCTATGGGAGACACTGGACATTAACTACTGCTCCTTGAAGCATTAGCTACCGCTCTGTGCCTACACTTCCCTCAGAGAGGGGCATGTTGCACACTCCTAGGCAGAGGGTCAAGATAATGGTGGCATGGCTCCTGGAAGGGGAGACGGGTATGGCTTGCTGCAAAGGGGGTGGACAGCACCTCAGAGAGGGGCTGACGCATTGTGCAGAGACCTCAAGATATGTCTTCTCCCTGGAGCTTCAAGTCCCTTCTCCTTCTAGAGAGAACCAGCCTAGAACTCCACTGGTTTAATCACCCTTGCCTTTCAGTTTGCACCAGAAATAGCCATGTGGAGAGCAACCACGCAATGCATCATGCTGAGCTGGTGTCACCTATTCTGGGGTACATTCATTTCTAGATGGATTTATAGGTAATATACAGATTCACTGGGTCAGAGACCCTCACTAAGAAAAGCTTGTTAAGCAATATGAACTCTTTAGTTCTTTTATATCTTTTATGACCCAATGGGTGAGCAGGAAAAAAAAAAAAAGCACAGTTTACTATGGGCCTCATTTTTTTTCCAGCAAATTCTTTCCAGTCTTTTTTTTTTTTTTACAGGTTTGCACAGTACAGTAACTTATAGAGACCCCATAGCAAAGCAGCCATTTAAGAAACACGCTAGGCTACTGTGAAATAAATTACTGACTTAACAGCCAGGCACCTAAAGATGTAATTGGGCCCCATCTGAGAGCAAATTAAAGCAAGGTGCATACCAGTCCTTGAGTCTGCAAGGGGCAGATCTAAAACGAGGCCTGGAACGCTTCCAAAGTGCACAAGGTTAGGAGAACCCCAGCCTGCCGATCAGCCCAAAGCAGAGGAGAGCCAAACTTGAAGATGGATCAGCTAAGAGAGCTCCTGCCTAGAGCTATCCAAGTAATTCTGAGCCAAACTTGCTCCAAGGGGCACATGGGGGTTGCATTCGGGGTTCTGCTTTGGGCCTGCAACAGGATGGAGCCCAGGAGGGCAAGAAGAAAAGCTGGGTCCAAAAACTCTGAGGTGAATGTCTGCAGGATCAAGCTCTAAGCCTACAAGCTGCCTGAGACAGAAATCTCAGATCTAGCCATCTAGGTTTCTCCATGGCTTCCATCCCTGTGGTATCTGAACATTGCATTGTTTAAGCATTGGTGAAGTACCATGTACAGTTATGCCACTTCATAAACAGTATCAGTGCAACTCTGCCCATTCCAAAGGCATGAAGGATCCCAAGAACAGGGGAATAAGTGGCGGTGACTGGGTACGTGACTCAGGCCAGGTGACATAACCATGATTCAGATAAGAAGACACTTCGGCTGGGGCACCCGCGGGGCTGTGGCATATTGAATGTAGGCAATACTGGCAATGTGCAGCCAGGAGCACAACTTCAGATTGCCGCTCTTTCTAAACTCATGTTCTCAATGGTAGGGAGGAAGAGCTTTGCCAGAGCCTTGTAAAAGAACAGGTGGGCTTTAAACTCATCTCCCCTGGCAGGTGGACAGTTCTTCACAAAGGCAAGGTGTGTGAGGTAATCTCTTTTATTGAGCCAACTTCTGTTGGCAAGAGACACAAGCTTTTGCGCTTAAACACTCTGTGTCAGATTGAAAGCTTGTCTCTCTCGCCAACAGAAGTTGGTCCAATAAAGATATTACCTCACCCACCTTGTCTCTCTAATATCCTGGGACTGACATGGCTACAACAACACTGCATGCAGTTCTTCACAAAGGCACCAAAGCCAATTTAACCTCTCTACCTTTCCAGGCCTGCTTGCCTCTCGTTTATCCCATTTGCACATTCTGAGAGACGACAACTCAGCCCCAAAGCTGGTTTATTATTATTTCAGTCCTCAACACTCCACACAACACTGCTGAGGAAGGTGTTAGATGTAGCCTTCCCATTGCCTACCCTGCCATCCTTAATATCAATTCTAATCCTACCATGTGCTCTAGTGATTTATCGGTTTCTATCTATCCCCGCTCCCCCGAGTCCTCAGCTAAAATGCTGACTCAGGGCAGGTATGGGAGGTTGGCTTTGTTTGGATGCTGATTGTTCAGACAGATGTTGACAATCATTTGAGATGATTAGAGCCTGAATCAAAATACAGATGCCTTGTATTCTACAGAGAGAGAGAGAGAGAGGAACAACACCCACTAGAATCAGTCATTCCCTACCAGCAATAGGGAATCTAGTAAAATGACTGATACTTGGATCTCTGGCTAGCAAAAGGAAAACCAGACAGCTGGTGTTTATGTGCCCAGGGCCGGCTCCGACTTTTTTGCCACCCCAGGCAAAAAAGCCTCCCACCGCCCCCCCCTCCCCAGCGCGGCGGGGAGGGCGCCGAGCCTGGCCGCGGGCCGCTCTCCCCAATCGGCTGGAGCGCCGGGGGGAGGGCAGCGAGCCCGGCCGGGGCTCCGCTCTCCCCGGTGGCCAGAGCGCAGGGGGGAGGGCGGCGAGCCGGCCGGGGCTCCACTCTCCCCGGCGGCCAGAGCGCCGGGGGTTCAGCGGCGAGCCCACTGCGGCTCCGCTCTCCCCGGCGGCCGGAGCACCGCGCCGCCCCCCTCAAGGTGCCGCCCCAAGCACAAGCTTGGTGGGCTGGTGCCTGGAGCCGGCCCCGTATGTGCCTTCTAGGGAGCCGTTCACTTCCACTATATGAAACCAACAGTGAATGAATACGAAAACCGGAGGCTCTGCTCCTCACAGGTGATATGGGACATAGTGACTAACCTCAACACATACACACGCAGGCCCTCGGTGACAAATGGGGCATGTGAAAATTCTTAGCCAGTCCTTGGATTCCTTCATATTACGGCCCAGATAAGCTTCCATCAGCATAACCACCCAGCTAAACACTTGCCATGGAGGACTCTGATCACTATTCATCTGATCTGCGAACGTCCACCATCCCAAGATCACAGACCAGCAGCTTCTAAGCTCATGTGTGTGCATTTCAGTAGAGGAAGAATGGCCTAGTGGCTCGGGCGCTCGCCTAGGATGCAGGAGACCAGATTGCCATAGATTCCCTGTGTGACCACGGGCAAGTCACTTACCCTCCTTGTGCCTCAGTTTCATATCTGTAAAATGGGAATAATAGCACTGCCCTACCTGAGGGTAAATACATTGAAAAGATTGTGATGCTCCAACACTATGATACTGGTGGCCATAATAAGGACCTAAGATAGATTTCAGAAACTTTTGCAGGTACCTCAAGGTGATGTCCTGTGCGGTGCTGCTTGTCTTGTCTGCTTGTTGGCTGGCTTCTGGCATTCTGTGGATTCACCTTTACTGGATGTATAAACAGTCTACCAAGGCAGTCATGTACGTGCACCCAGTTTTGCCCCAAGAAAATGAAAGAGGCCAACAAAGACTCTTCAAAGAACAGGCCAGACCAAAAACACCATAGAAGGCATTTGGGGGAAGGGACATTTTGTTTTGCTGTTCCAGGATCTCAAGAACATAATTTACTTGGCCTCTTCCCTGGAGATCCTTGAAAGACAGATTAGTAGGTGACCACAGGGTTGGTGCAAGGAAGTTTCGCGCCCTAGGTGAAACTTCCACCTTGCGCCCCTCACCCAGCTAACCCCCCCCCCCCCCCACGGCAGCTAACCCAGCCCACCACCTGGGGAACCCGCCACCCCCCCCGCCTGAAGAGCCCCCCTCCGCAGCAGCTACCCCCCTCCGGGGAGCCCCCCCGCCCAGAGAGCCTCCCTCCGCAGCAGCTACCCACCTCCACGGCAGCTAACCCCGCCCGGGGAGCCCCCCCCCCCCGCGCGGCAGCTAACCCCACCCAGGGAAACCCCCGCCGCAGAAGCTAACCCTGCTAGGGGAGCCCACCCCAGCTCACCTCAGCTCCGCCTCCTCCACTGAGCACGCCGGCGCCGCTCTAATTCTCCTCCCCCCGCTGGCTTGTGGCGCCAATTGGAGGAGACTTAGAGCGGGGGCTGTGTGCTCAGCGGAGGAGGCAGAGTGGAGGTGATCTGGGGGGGGGGCTCTCCCCGCGCCCCCCCGCCCCAGCTCACCTCCACTCCACCTCCTCGCCTGAGTGGGCTTTTAGGTGCCCCCAACAGCTAGGCACCCTAGGGGGCCGCCTAGTTTGCCTAAATGGTTGCACCGGCCCTGGGTGACCACCAGGGTTGGAAGTGGGAGGGGGACGGGGGACATGAGCATAGGGGTAGGACAAAAGAGATTTGTTTCTGGATTAACTCCTCCCTTTCTTTCTCCCATTCCCTATTCATTTTTCTTTGCTGCTCCTGAAGAAGACAGGAAAGGATGCAAACAAGTACCCAGCTGAAAGGAAAACAATAAAAGCCTAAAATTAAGCAAGGAAGTAATTAGCAGACGAGTGGAAAAATGAAAGCAGGATGGTAAAAAAGCAAAGAACAAAAGAATGAAAGAACGAAAGACTGAAAGAAAGAAGGAAGAAAGAACAGGGTCAGCTATTTGAGGCTTCCTCAGAGAAGCTGTCATCTGATTGTTTCTAATTTTCCCTTTCTGAGTGAGCTGATCCCTGACGGAGTGGCAAACATGAGCTTTTATAGAACTAAATCCCAGGATCTGAATTTTCCCTGCCCCACCAATAAAAACATAAGCACGACCATACTGGGTTAGACCAATGGTCCATTTAGCCCAGTATGCTGTCTTCTGACAGTGGCCGGTACCAGATCTTTGGAGATGATCTGGATCTGAACATTGTGGTTGTCCCTTACGTCTATAATAGGCCAATCAAAATGTCTGCATCTGCATACTCCAAATTTTGGGTCTGGGTCTGAATTCTGCAGCTTAGACCCAACTGTAGAAGTTAGGCAGAGAAGCAAAAGTAGAACTGTGTGCCCAATTCAGCCCTCAGTTATACCCACGGCAGTTAATGGGTTTGCATGGGTGTGACTGAGGGCAGAATCGTATTTTTAGAAAATGGAACAACTGGACTCAGAACTCCTACTAGGGTGGTGCAAAGGGTTAGGTTTGGCTGGTGTTGATGCAGAATCTGATACCATAATAATATTTGCCATTGGTTCGACTTCATATACTAAGCACAAAAGGCTCTGTTTAAATAAGGGAATGGTTATGGTGACATGAACTGAAAAGAGCCAAGAAATTCAAAGCAAAGTCCTGGCTCTCTATCCGGAAATATCACTGTTTTGGAAAGAAACAAAAATACATTCACACGAGGTAAGGAAAGAGCAGGACAGATTTCTTGCTAAACTTCTTGATTTTCCTTAACATTATCCAAGGAAAGTGAGTGAGTGAGTGAGTGAGTGAGTGAGTGAGTGTGTGTGTGTGTGTGTGTGTGTGTGTGTGTGTGTGTGTGTGTGTGTGTGTGTGTGTGTGTGTGTGTGTGTGTGTGTGTGTGTGTGTGTGTGTGTGTGTGTGTGTGTGTGTTCCACTGAAAGGTTTCAAATATTGTATTTCTTTCATTCAAGGGACCAAATAAGCTCCTTTGGACCAGTCCGGATTTCTTGGCTGAAGAAGAAGAAGATTAGCACATGCCATAGTGCTCTTTATAGCACAGACAGATGGAATCCTGCGAGGGGCTAAAGTTTGTGACTAAAGCTCAGGACCAGGGGTCATAAGATCCAGGTGGGCACCCTAGCCCTGCTCCAGCTTTGCTTTGTGACCCTGGGCAAGTCACGATTTTCAAGTGACTAGCGCTTTGGGGCATCTCCATGTTGGCTGCCCAACCTGAGACACCACAAAGGGGCCTGATTTTCAGAGGGGGCGGGTGCTGTGCACTTGGTGAAAATCAGGCCCCTTTAAGGTGTCTCAGGTGGGGGACTCATGTATGGAGGTGCCCAAGGTCAGTCACTTTTGGAAAACTTGGCCTAACTTTCTCTGTGCCCCGCTTTCCCAATCTGAGAAATGGGGATCATTGTCATGACCTACTTCTCAGGAATGTTGTGAGGTTTATATGTAATGTATATGTGTAAAGTGCTTTGAGATCCTCATATGAACGACCCTAACAAAATGCAAAGCATTATTGTATATTATCTTCAAAGCACTCAGTTATCTCAGTTTTACAGGAGCCATGTAACTGCGACTCCTCAAACCCAGCACTGGACCCTGCCTCTGTTTCCCTGCTCTCACACAAAGCAGAGGGCCAACTCACCAGGCAGCTGCAAAGGGCCAGTGAGATCCTGGGATGCATAAATAGGGGAATCTCTAGGAGTAGAGAGGTTATTTTACCTCTATGGCACCAGTGCAACCACTGCTGGAATACTGTGTCCAGTTTTGGTATCCACTGTTCAGGAAGGATGTTGATAAATTGGAGAGGTTTCAGAGAAGAGCCGCAAGAATGATTAAAAGATTAGAAAACCTGCCTTCTAGTGATGGACTCAAGAAGCTCCAACTATTTAGCTTATGAAAGAAAACATTAAGGGGTGACTTGATTACAAGCTATAATTACCTAAATGGGGAACAAATATTTAATCATAGTCTTTTCAGTCTAGCAGGTAAAGATCTAACATGATCCAATGACTGGAAGTTGAAGTTAGACAACTTCAGACTGGAAATAAGACATAAGGTTTTAACAGTGAGGGTAATTAACTATTGGAACACTTACCAAGAATTCTCTATCATTGGCAATTTTAAAATCAAGACTGGATGTTTTACTAAAAGATCGTCTCTAGGAATAATTCTGGGGAAGTTCTCTGGCCTGTGCTACACAGGAGGTCAGACTAGATGATCAAAATGGTCCCTTCTGGCCTTGGGATCTATGACTCTACCCATGAAGCGCCCACCCACATAAGTACAACTGTCCCTTTTCCGAGGGATGCTGGTGTGGCAATCTCCCTGCCGTTCCTTTCCCTGGCCTAGGGTCTCCTTCAACCTCCCTCCTGCTCTGCAGCCACTCCCCAACTGAGCTGCTTGCTGGGCTTAGCTCACCACCTGGGAGGTAGGTAGTTAGTCAGAGGTGGAGCTACACCCAGCTCCCTTAAAGGGCCCATCCCAATTTATGACAGGGAGATGCGTATGCAAAAATCAGTCTCCTTACTTCCACCGATGGGCAATCTGGCCCCCCATCACGAATGGCGTCAGTGTTCGAGTTGGGATTAGAACCCCGGAGTGCCTGTCTCCTAGCGCTACGTTTAGACCATGCCTCACTCTTTCTCCCAGTATAATGCTCAGGTAACTGTTAAAAACAATATAGCCTGCCTATGTTGTACCTGATGACCCCGAGTGGTCCCTCTGGAGCCATCTCTGCCTGCCGCTTGCCTTATGAAAAATACGAAAGCATCTGAGAGCAATGGCAAAGCACAGTACTGTCGACGTCAACCATCCACAGTGCAACACATCTGTATGGCTGAATTAGAAAAGTTCCTGGAAAGGCAGAGGAGACAAAGCCCCCATTACAGCAGCAGCCCTGGGGCTCCTATATTTGGGATGTTCTAGTTGCCCTGTGTTTTTGCAAACATGGTCTAAGATGGTTCTGGGGCAGGCTCCCAGCCCCAGACAGCTTCTTTCTTCTCAAGGTGGATTTAGCCAGATGGCAGGTGTTTCATGTTTGGAAAAACATTCACCGGCTGGAAAAACATTTGTGGAGGCAACTCCACCTCAGAAGGGCTGTTTTCTTTCTCCTTGTTTTGCAGGACTAGTGATCCTGTGCAAGAACCTGGAGTTACCCATTAGTCAGTGCTGGCTAGTGGTTAGCCATGCTGGGGTAAGGCCTGGGCTGCACAGCTGAGGGGTTGGTGAAAAGCAATTATAAAGGCAAGTGCACAAAGTATCTGTATGCTGAGATGGGAGAAAGAAGGTAAAATAGGCTGGCTGGGAAAGAGAGGCAGGGCCTAAAAACATGCAGGGAGATGCAGGGAGGATTTGGATATGCACACACAGCAGCTGGTGAAGGAAACCCCCAGAGCGGCACAGACAGTGGATTTTTGTAAAGTACAGAGTCCTGGTTCTGGGGAGCACTGAGTGCCCCTCCCAGCCCCCAAGCCTGGGGAGATGAAACCAGCCCAAAGGTAGCATTCTAATGAACAGAGCAGCCCCTCACTAACAGCCCCGGAAAGCACAATCCCAGCAAGGTTCTTCCAGACACCCGCTACTCCATTCAAGTAGCAGCAACAAAGGGCCATTCTTAGGGCACATAGGGCCCCAAGCAAGAATTGGGCCTTATTTGCTTCCTCACTTGGTCCTGCTAGCACAAAACAGAGAGCTACACGAGGCTGCATTCGCTCAGGGCTTGCCCTAAATGAACGTGCAGAAGCCTAGGGATATTTGGAGCTGTAGTTTGGTTTGGGGCCATCTCTACTGTGGCCAGCGAATCTGTCCATACAGGATCGTTGGGCTGAATTCTTTCCTACGCCTTATCTCTTGACTCTGGTTTGTTGTTTGAAAGTCAGAGCTGCTCCTTTGTGCTCCCCAAAAGCAATTGATGGATGGATCCCAGAAAACCTCCTACTTCTCGAGATTAAGGCCAAACCTCTTCTGGCCTAGCTCCATTGTCCTTAATGGAGATAAGCCAGTTGAGAATTTGGCCTGAAATACTGCAGGTGTAACAACTTGAGTAACCTACTAAACTCTCTCTAACAAAACACTAATGTAGCCCCCAGGAAAACCCTAGCCTTCTTTGGATGGAGCTCTAGAATGGATCATTTGCCTTCTAAATGCATCTGTATAAAGAAAAATTAGCATTAGAGGAGAAACAGAATCAAGTGACTTTAATACCACAGCAAGCACCACACTGTAGGTGTGAATCATTCACAAAATGGTAGTGTCTGAATGCCACGTGGGTAGTCCTTAATCAGCCATAACTCCCAATGACTTCTACAGGAATCTTACTATGAGTATATCTACTCTGCCCCCTAATTTTGGTGGTGTGTAGTGCACATACACGCCCCCTAGCACAGGTATAAAGAGCAGTGTAGACAGTGTAGCAGTGAGGCATGGCTTAGGCGAGTAAAGACGCACCTGAAGGGTGTGGCTATGTACGTGAGTATATACCCTACATGCTGTCTACACTACCTCCCCACTGCTGGAACCTTCCTCCACCGCAGGGAAAGGCTCCGGCAGCTCCCTGCTCCTGGAGACTTTCTCCACTGCCTCCCCACGACCAGATCCTTTCCTCACTGCCAGGAAAGATTCGAGCACTGGGAAGCATCTGAGGCTTTTCCCTGCTGCCTCCCCTCTGCCCGAGCCTTTCAGTCACATGTGTAGCTACCTGCCGCAGCATAGATGCAGCCTGCTTTTGTACACTACACAGCACTGCCAGTGGCATGCAATGGAGATGTAGCCTCAGCGTAAGGATTGAAGAATCTGGCTCTAAGTGAATTAGTTCTATTCTGCTTAGGTTATGCATCAGGAGGACTTTCCCGGCTAACGTTACCTTCCATAAGTTGTCTCTTTGTTCATCTCAGCAATAAAATCTCTCACTCACTCACACACTCACACACTCACACTTAAAAGAACATTGCTCAGGTTGCAAAGTCAAACACTCAAAAATTAGGAAATGCCAGAATTAAGGTTGCCTGCACAATCTTGTCCCAGCCCTAGTTTGCTCAGCCAGCCCTAGTTCCCCTCCTCCAGGTTTGCTCTCCAAATTCCAATTTCCTCCATCCGACTCCCAGTCACTTCCCCTCCCTCACACACACAGTCCCCAGTTTCCTTGCCAACCGGCCAGCCACTGTTCCCCCTGCCCGATTGCTCATCTGAACTCTCTCTCCTCCCACTGCATTGGCTTCCAACCTTACCCTCCCTCCCTGGGCTCCGCATCCAATCTCAGTCTCTTTGTCCAGCCAGTCCCAGTTCTCCACCTACACCCCAGCTCCTTGTCAGAACTGTCTCCTTCTGCTCCAGCCTCCCTCCCCTAGTCCCAGTTTCCTTGTTCAGCCGTTCCCAGTCTCTTTTCTTTCCCCCAGCTCCTCTTCCAATCTCAGTGTCCCTCCCTGCACCCAACTGGCTCCCAGCCCCTCCTCCTCCAACAGTTCAAGCCCCTGCTCCACAGTATGGTGACGCCAGAGCTGTTCATAGAAAAGTTTGCCAGATTTTTAACATGGGCAAACAATGTATTTCCCCCTAGTCTTGCTCTTGGAAACAGCTGAATTCAGTCAGAGGTAGACACCCAGTATGAAAAATTTCAGCCCAAACAGGTAAAGTTTGGCACAATTGTAAGCAATTCAGAATAGGATCTTATAATGGAAAATGTCAGGCAACCTTAATAACAAGCAGCATCTCTATCAGCCCCGCCTATCATTTTTAAAAAACATATTGTGTTGTACGTAGCTATGAAACTGTGGCGACTTTGTTTACCATGCAGGACACCTTTAAATGTCTAAGAACTCGTCTATGCATAGAGACAGCAGACACAGAATTCTGGCCTTAAAAACCTATGAATCTATTAAAGAGATGCTTTAAAATTTACCTTAAAATTAATGCAAAATGTTTGCGTTTCTTTCCAGATGAGTTAGACTTGACAGATCTTTCTTCTGTGTAAAAATCTGTCTTTAGCAATGCAATTTAGACAATGCTTTATTTTGCATATATACAGACATTTGGGTTTTTACTCCATGTACTCATATACAGAGGTCCATCTCCTGTCCATCCCCCATTGTTTAGTCCCAGCTTCCTGCAGTCAGAGGCGTGGGGACACCCATAGCATGGGGCTGCATCCCTGACCATCTTGGCTAACAGCCATCGATGGACCTATCCTCCATGAACTTATCTAATTCTTTTTTGAACCCAGTTATACTTTTGGCCTTCACAGCATCCCCTGGCAATGAGTTCTACAGGTTGACCATACATTGTGTGAAGAACTACCCCCTTTTGTTTGTTATAAACCTGCTGCCTATTAATTTCATCAGGACACCCTTGGTTCTTGTGTAATGTGAAGGGGTAAATAACATTTCCCTATTCACTTTCTCCACACCATTCATGATTTTATAGACTTACATAAGAACAGCCATACTGGGTCAGACCAAAAGTCCATCCAGCCCAGTATCCTGTTTTCTGACAGTGGCTGAAGCCAGGTGCTTCAGAGGGAAGGAATAAAACAGGTAATCATCAAATGATCCATCCCGTCACCCATTCCTAGCTTCTATCATACCCCACTTAGTCATCCATTTTCTTCTATGAACAGTCCCAGTCTTTTTAATCTCTCCTCATACGGAAGCTGTTCCATACCCCAAATCTGTATTTTTTTCAATTCTAATATATCTGTTTTGAGATGGGGCGACCAGAACTGCATGCAGTATTCAAGGTGTGGATGTACCATGGATTTATGTAGTTGCATTACGATACTTCCTGTCTTATTATCTATCCCTTTCCTAATGGTTCCTAACATTCTGTTCGCTTTTTTGACTGCCGTTGCACATTGAGCAGATGTTTCAGAAAACTACCCATGAGGACTTTCTTGATATAGTAGATTTCATCATGGAATGGGCCACCCAAATACCCTGACAGAACCTGCTTCAATACAGAAATAAAACCCTCTCTGGCCACACACCTCTCATTGCCACCTGCCACCCCACACTGGAACCCAAGCATACGGGGTATCATCTAACAACTATAACCCATACTCAATGGTGACTCCATCGTGAAAGAAATCTTCCCTGAACCCCCACTTCTGGCCTTCAAACAGCCATCCAAGCTCATTATCAGAAGCAAGCTCCCCATAGACCAGGACACACCAAATCAAAGTGGCACCAGACCCTGCCAGAGCAACACATGCAAAACGTGCAGACATATCTCCACTGCTACACTGATCAACACCCCCACAACACACCTTCCAAGATCTATAGGTCCTACACATACCTAGCACAATATATGGTGTACCTCATCCAGTGCATTAAATGCCCCAATAACAACTATGTAGGTGAAACCAGACAATCATTACGCTCTCGAATGTACTTACACAGGAAAATGATAAAGGACAAAAACATCCTCTCACTTGTGGGTGAACACTTTTCACAAAGCGATCACTCTATATCTGACCTATCAGTCCATATCCTCAAAGGAAACCCGCACAACGCTTTCAAAAAGATGAGTCTAGGTGCTTAAATTCATCACTCTGCTAGACACTAAAAATCATGGACTGAACAGAGACACCGTATTTATGGCTTACTATAACCCACAAACACCCTCTTTTTGTCCTATGACTGCAGAGGTGTTAACCAGCCACTCTATCGTGAATTGTCCCTTACAATATGTGCTAAGTACTTACGCTAAACTATCTGTTCCACCTTGTGTTTAGCTGTAACACTGGGAGTACCTTTCCCAGACCTGAAGAAGAGTTCTGTGTAAACTTGAAAGCTTGTCTCTCTCACCAACAGAAGTTGGTCCAATAAAATATATTACCTCACCCACCTCTCTCTCTAATATAGATCCCATCATTTTGTATGTATAGCTGGAATTATGTTTTCCAATGTGCATTACTTTGCATTTATCAACATTGATTTTCATCTACCATTTTGTTGCCCAGTCACCCAATTTTGTGAATTCCCTTTGTAACTCTTCACAGTCAACTTTGGACTCAACTATCTTGAGTAATTTTATGTTGTCTGGAATTTTTGCCACCTCACTGTTTGCCCCTTTTCACAGATCATTTAAGAACAAGTTGAACACACAGGAACTGCAAGTATTATGAATTAGTACAAAATAGCATTTGATTCAGTAAGAAAAATCCTGACACCTCAGTACAACTCCATTGCATTTGTTGGTGTAAAGCTATTTTATCTCAGAATTTTTTGTATAAATCTCATGGTAACTATAATTACGGTACGTCACTTCAGTATAAAAGTTTTATTTCTATAATGACATGTAACTACATATAACTTTCTGTACATGTCCCTGCAAATTACTGAGTAATTACATGAAGCAGGTTCAAAAATAAATACCATGTGACTTTCCCTCATGCTGAAAAAAGTAACTATAGAGAAAGCAGGACTGATTCTAGACAGTGAAGAAGAGAACAAGTGATACTATTAATTCATACAGCTATATCACTGGACGGTTCAAAAATCCCACTACAACCCATGCATGCCTGTGTTGTAATCTGAATTATGGACACAAATGAAAGCTGGTTTGTCCCTGATCCTATAGTAGTTATATGAGCTGTACCAACCACGGGTTTAGCCTGACTGTGCATGGCTGAGTCCTTATTATGCAATTAAATGACAAGACTTTCAAAGAATCAAATTAAAATACCATAATCTGCGAGACCAAATGAAGCAGTGCTTCTCTAAACCATGGGCGTGCAAGGGAGACGGCTTCCTGTTGCTCTCTAGCTCCCCCTTCTGGCCAAAAGAAAGAGGGGCTGGGAGTGCTCTCTTCCGATCTGACACCAATGTCACTGGAGTTGGATAACCACCGGAGTTCCAAGTCTTAGCTCTGAAGTCCCAAATATGCCATGTGCACCCATATTTCGTCCACTAACTACAGAAAGGGAACAGCATTATACTGCTGTGAACTTGCTTTACAAAGGTGATGCCCATTAACCCTGTTTTACGGAAGGGGAAACTGAGGAACAAAGAAGGAAATTGACTTACCAAAGCTCAGAGGGCAAATCAGTAGTGGAGATACAAAAAGACTTCATGTTTCCTGAATCCCAGCGCTCTACCTGCTGTAACACATTGCCTCATAAAGGCTGTTTACATGTTGCCACCTATCACATTAGAAACAGATCTAGACTGAAACTCTGGATCCAAGCACCCCTTAGGCATTGCAGGCTGTTCATTTGGCCTGTCTGCATCTCCTTTTCCTTCTGCTTCTCCAACATGCTTTGCAGCTCAATCGTCTTCCCAGGAAGCCCCATGATGATTTTGAAATGACCTTTGAAAACAGAGGTTAGAATATGCCACTCTTCTGCGCAAAGCCCTGAGGAAACAGAAGGAAAATTAACGAGACCACAGATCTCAGCCTTCAAAGAAGAGCCTCTTTTCAGAATAAGTCCCTTTCAAAGGAAAATTCTGCCTTTGTCCTGTGAAGTTGTGTTTATATGTATATAAAAACCACAACCCCCAGAGGCACGGGGTGGGTGTGTAAAGGGCAAATTAAAGTGATTCAACTCCAGAGCACTGGGAACACTCGGTACCTGAAGCTGGAAACAAAACCAAAGATAATAATAATAATAAAAAAAGCAGCTACCTAAAGGTATATTTCAACACATTTCATGGAACTAACCAGTAGAGACTGGCCCAATGGTGGAGGGGGATTGAGCAGGAGCATGCGGTGTGCCGAGCCTGATACCTAGAGACATTACGCCTTTTGGGGGCTGGGGAAGGTGCAACAAGGAAGACTGCAGCTGAGAAAGGTCTGAAGTGAAAAGGAGCACATAATAATTAAAGAAGCAGTATAGTCTAGTGGATAGGGTAGTAGCCTGGGACTCGGGAAACTGGCCACTCGCCGCCACTACCCTCCAGCAGGACATTGGACAAGTCATTCACTTCCTGTGTATGTTTCCCTTTTGGGGCAGGGCCTTTCTGTACAGGAGGGCCCCAGTTCGGTCCAACACAGAACTCTCGGTGAGGCACGGGGCTGAGGTACACTGATGGAGCAATGCAGGGAGCTCAGGAGCAGAAGCAGCGGCAGCTCCTGCACCACCTCCCAGTTGCATGAGTCACGCCAGCCCAGAGCTATTAGTCACTCCAGTGCACACTGAAGAATATTTATTTGTAGGGTGTCTGACAAGTCAGGGACACGGGTTAGCATTCAGCAGCCGATTCATAGCTTCCAAGGCCAGACAGGACCATTGGGTCCTCTAGTCTGACCTCCCCTGCCTAGCACAAGCCAACCCTGCGCTGATCGGGGCAGTATTACACCAGTGGCTCTTATACAAGGAGATGCTATGCTAGAGAAAGGCTTGGGCAATATGCGGCACAAACAGGCTTCCCCTCAGAAGGCAGCAATGCTTCCGGTTGCTGTTCTACCGCCTTTGGTGTGAGCAAATGGGCTGCATGGAGCGAATGGCCCTTTCCATTGGTGATTCTCATCCTGAGGTCCCTTTCACAGGAAGCCATCTCTTGTTCTGCTGAGGGTGTTCTCCTCTCTCCGTGCCACGCAGCACAGCATAGCCACCGGCACAAATCATCATCTAGTCACCTTGCGGAACCAGGAAAATCCACCTCTAAGCTTAGAATGTGAACGTCTAGCATGGCTGGTCCCCTCGCAGCCTTGTGAGGTGCGCAGTGCTACCTGCAGCCTGATGTGGTAGCATTGTACTCCTCCTTTTCACATGTGCAGGTAGCTCTGCCAGGTACAGGACTGTGGAGAATCAGGCCTGCTTCCTTGATCCCCACAGAGCCCCCCTGCTGCAAGCTGGGGCATTGGAGACTTGCAGGTGCCTCAACATTGCTTACACCTCTTCCATCCAAGCACTGAGCTGGGCTGAGCCCGTTCCACTGGCGAGAGCTAATAGAAAGACAGCACAGAGCAAAACATCCACAGGCAATTAAACTAAAAGCTGCCTTCTGTCCTCAGAGGTGTTTATGGGGCTTTCTTTGACTTCAGTCAAAGCAGCATGAGCACCCACAGTCAGAATTTGGGCCTCCGACTCAGTATTAACTGACAGCAATCCCTGCTGTACAACCGCTGTGACGCAGGGACCGCATAAGAGTTACTGGGATCCCCTGCATCTGGTATCTACGTACTGGTTTGCCAAAGAGCATCATGTAACGTCTATGCGGGAAGCTTGTGTCACGCTGGTCTTCGTAGTCACTGTGAAATGCGTATGCAGATAATATGACTTGGGGCTGGCCACCAAAAGGTGAGAAACAGGTTTCTTTCAGGCAAGAGATGTTTCTCGCTCTGGCTGGCTACATGTAAATTGAGTATTGTACATTTTGCAATGGTCCCCTATTTACATTCTGAGCAAAATGCTAAGCAAGTGATTGCAAAGCCTCCAGGGGAGATGCTAGACAGGAAGACACAAGCGGCTGCCCTGTATGCAAGCAAAGACAATACATTTTTGGTCTATAACCATAGGAGGAGAGACATACTCTGGCTCTTTCAGCTGAGAAGGCAAGAGGACAGCATGATTTGTCTCATGAACGGAAGACCACAGCCAAGCCTGGCTGTCATACGCTGGAAGGATTTTGGATGAACTTTTGCTCTCTATGATATGAAAATTGCTAGTTATATCAGTCTAGGATCTAGAGGGCCTGTTATGTTTTTATTTCATATGCAACTATTTGTTTCCATTTGCTTTTTCTCAAATCTCTGATCTTTGTTAAATAAACTTCTTGTTATTACCATAAACATATCTAAGTGCTGTGTTAGGCAGAGCTGTGATCAAAGGTGGGGGTGGTAAACTGGGGGAGCAGAGGGTCTGGGAGTGTCCAGTGGCACAGGAGCTGGGCCCTCCAGGAGGATGTTCAGAGGACTCAGGGGTTGAAGCGGGCCTGTCGCTACCTTGTACAGAGAGAACCAGGCCTGCGAAGACCTGGAAGGCAGCACTTGTGTCACTAGAGACTGGTGGCATTTGGGACCCCACCCACAGCAGGTATAGACAAGGCTTCCTCATGCCAATGGCAGGTGGTAGCAAGGGGGCCTCACCGCCCAGGGTATCCCCGGGAAGCATTACAGCGATAGCCAAACTGGCTGCCGGCGATCAGAACCAAGAGAACCCAACAATCCTCTCCCAACAGGCTCCGGACCCTGCATCCGGCATCGCAGACCAGCTCCTCAGCTGGTATAAACCAATATCACTGCACTGGAATCAATGGAGCAACATTGATTTACACCGGCTGAGGATCTGGCCCAAAGACAGATTGCGCCCAGGGATAAGGAAGATATTGACAAATTGGCCATATGCCATCAGACCAGGTGCTTTTAGCCAGCGTTTTCCTATACAAGTTCTCAGTTTGTGAAGCGTCTCTGCTTCTGCCCTAAGAAGAGCGCCATCAATCGATTATCCCCATTCAGAGTACCTGCCCCTGCCCAGCAGAATGACCATTGCGTTTGCTGGAATGCATCCCAAGCATGGGGACATGACCACTACAGAGCACAGATGCTATCCGGTCCAGTTTTCCCCTTCAAACAACAGAAGTGAGGTGGTTTTTCATGTAACGCGGAACAGTTCTTTACAGAATGAAGATTGATTAGTTGCCTGTGGTTGCCCAGAAACAATGTTGATAGTGTAAGCAGCGTTCGTGCCACAAGAACCCATTAATGAAAAGAAATCTTCAGCAGTTCTGTTTTGTTTTTTTAATGTTATGGTCTCGGAAAAAGAAGCTGATTGGGTAATGATCAGCGTTGCTCTTTTAGCACCTTTGTCATAAAACCTATTGGCTCAGCTCCCCTTTAACAATCTTCGGGTTAATTTGTGACCTGCCTATTCTAAGGCTTGGTCCACACTGGGGCGGGGGATCGATGTAGGAAATGCAACTTCAGCTATGAGAATAGTGTAGCTGAAGTCGACGTTTCCTAGATCGAACTAAGTTTACTTACTGCAAGTCCATGCGGCGCAGGCAAGCTCCCCTGTCGACAGTGTTCCTCCTCTCGGCGAGCAGGAGTTCCACAGTCGACGGGGGAGCGCTTCTGGGATCGATTTATCGCGTCCAGATGAGACGCGATAAATCGATCCCAGAAGATCGATCTCTACCCGCCGAATCAGGCGGGTAGTGTGGACCTAGCCTAATAAATAACCCCCATTTTTGCAGAGAAAGCTGATGCGGCCTGGAAATAAGCACTCGTCTCTCCTCCCATCCCATCCCCTCCCCGCCCCCCGCATTTCTAATTGAGACCTCAAACAAGATGGAAAATCAAGGTCCTGATCACTTTTGTTCATTAAGAAGCCCCGGATGCTTTTTGTATGTGTAGGGCTGTTAATCTCTCTGTTCTGGCCATTTCCAGTTGAGGTAGTTACTTTCAGCAAATTCTCCCTAAAGTTTCAGTTGCATACAGGATCCTTAGTGTTCAGTCCTAAACGGTTGTGGAGTATTTTTGTGTGCAATTAAACAGCTGCCACATTTAATCCCAGCAGTGGCTGTATCTGTGTGGCAGATGAAGTGGTTCTTGTGTATAATTAAGGCAAAATCTGATACCAGGGCTCTGGGATGGGTATACACCTCAACCCACTGGTGCCAGATGATTACATTAGGACTTGGGGGTTAGAGTGAACATAAGAACGGCCATACTGGGTCAGACCAAAATTCCATCTAGCCCAGTATCCTGTCTTCTGACAGTGGCCAATGCCGGGTGCCCCAGAGGGAATGAACAGAACAGCTAATCATCCAGTGATCCATCCCATCACCCATTCCCAGCTTCTGGCAAACAGAGGCTAGGGACACCCTCCCCGCCTTGTGCTTGTGAGCTGAAGATGACACTAGTATTGAAAGAATGAAAGGCACCATATAAATGTAAGGTGATATTGCCATCAGAGTATCCTTTGGGACGAGCTAAAGAAGACACTGCCTACGAAAGAAAGACACCTCGAGGCTGCCCTTTGAAAGAAGCTGCTAGATAAGCTCCAGGAAAGGAGAACACAAAACTAACCATCTGGCAGCTGACTTTGCTCACTTAGTTTCAACTGCAGATTCTGGACAGACAGGGATTATCATGGCATGCTAGCAGGACAGGGGTGTTGGGGGAAACCCTTTTGTTTTAAGCCCCATGATCAGAGGAAGGCTGTGTGTGGGGGGTGTCTGGGAACAGCTTGAGGTACACTGCACAGCTGATTGCTGGTGACTCAGTATCCAGAGAGGTACCACCTTCTTCCTCACTCAGGACCTGAGACAGGAAAATGGTGACAATCGGTTGCGTGACTGACTCAGCTATCCAGGGACTGTTTGTGGGGAGACATTTTTGTGGATCTGGGCTCAGTATGGTCATATACAAATCCTTGGATCCATGTTGGATCTGCTTTGGTGCTAGGTGTTCAACAAGAAAAGGCTTTGTTGTCTTATAAGGCCACGTGTCAACAAGTGAATAAGACCAGGAGCTAGCAGTCACGAAGTCGTCTCAAGGCACTAAGGCCAGTCACAAGCGAGGAATATTTCAGATTCTTTCCCTTGCTTCCAAACCTGGCTGGGAAATGCTTAAGGAATTCCAAAGCTCTGAATTCTAGAAAAGAAATTGCTGAACATCTGCACAACAGCAACTCTTAGCTTTTCAGTCCCACGGGCCTGATCCTCAGTTGGTGCAAATCAACAAAGCTTCACAGCAGCCAATGGATCTCCCCTGATTGACACCAGGCCCCATGTGTGTAAACATTTCAGTTGCACACCAGAAGAAATAAAGAGGCCAGAGAAAGGGCTAAAGAAATAAAGGCATTTGGGAGTTGATTGCACAGGGGAACATGTATGTATCCATCTTATAAAGAGCAAACAGGATGCATAAATTATTGTTGCCCTTGAGCAAAAGCAGAGCATGCGGGGACTGTTTACTCCCTAAACTGCTGGAACATTTACTCTGCCGTTGAATAACCCTATCAAAGCCCCGCAGCACATTTTCATTCAGATTCATTTCAGGGCTCTGCACGGAGTTTTTAAAAGAGTTCAGGGGAGAGACTGAAACGAGGCCAGGCCTTGGCCAGGCTTCGATTAAAAGCTGGCCCTTAACATGTGAATCAATATTCATTCTGTACATTACACACATGACTGCACTTAAGGCAACATGTTGATTTTTAAAAAGGGAACGCAAGCTCTCTCCTAAGAGAGATGCTGGCGGCTGAGGAACAGTCCCCTGTTCTCTATTTACCCGCAGGTGCAGCACGGGCAGTGAAGGCATCTCCCATGCTGCTCCAGCACCTGTCCTGGCAGAACCTCCTCTTGAGTTTAAACCAGACAGAAGGGTTCTCTAGTGAAACTGTCTAATGAGGGTCAGTTGTGACGGAGGATGGTGCAAACATATCCTCAATATAATTCCATTACCCGCCACCCCCGAGTTTGGAGACTGTTTTGGTTGCATGGTTAAGCACTCAAGAGTCAGGCCATTCTCATGCACATGGGCACGAAACATCTGCAGACCCCACCCTCATTCTGAACACTCCACTCACTCACACCAGCGCAGTTTTTGGCACCCACTTTGAACAGAGCAGAGAGCTGCAGGGCAATTTGGTTCTTAGAGCCCCTCCAAAGGCCTCAATGCAGCAAAGCACATCACCACGTGCTTAAGGTCGTGGCTGAATTGGGCCCATCCCATTCTGTGTCTCCTGGTTCATTGCAATGGTAACTCAAGGACTCAACGCCGGTGCCTCTCCTTTTGAATCAACCCTTTTGTCAAATTCAACGCAAGCTCAACAGAGACCGATTGTTCCAAACCTTTGTATGCAAGTATGTTCTTCTTTATGTCCACACTGGAAATAATTGAGTAGGGCCCTTTCTCTAACAAATGATTATAACTGAATCAATAGAGAGTATAAACAAGCTGTGCCAATCTGCTATTATGGCTGGTGTTTGCTTAGACATTTTTTCATTCCAGCTGTCAGGAAGTTCGTCACTGCACCTTCGGCCCCATTTCCATGAGGCTGGGAAACCTGAGCTGAGCAAATGTCTGCAGTTCTCCGCTAGCCACAGCAGCCAGCCCCGTCTGCAATCCACAGCCACTTTCCTGCACATTCATTTGATAGCTGTGGCCTCTGTGTCAACTCTGACTTTCTCCACCAGGACCAGGTTTGGTGTACATACCATGCTGCTCCAGCCCTGATTAAACCCATGCTCAGGGTTACACACCTGGCCTGGCAATGTTACAATGCAAAGTCCCCTGAAGTCAATGCGAGTCTTTCCATTGACTGCAATAGGATTTGGATCACGCTCCAAGTTCTATCTATTGAAGGTCTTCATGATAATGTCTGAGCACCTCACAATCTTTAAGAGTTATTCTCAAAACAAGGCTCTGGGGCAGGGCAGGGCTATTGTCCCCATTACAGAAAGGGGAAACTGAGGCTCACAGGCCAAGCATTGCAGTGCCCAACTGATTTAGGAGCCAAAATTTCTTTTCCAAAAGGAAATTCCCATTGACAGTGGATGGGATTTTAGCTCCTAAGTACCGAAACAGGGAAATGAGATTTAGGCTCCTAAATCAGTTAGGTACTACAATGCTGAGTACAGCACTGCATAAATACCTTTAAAAAGCCAGGCCAGAGACACTAAGGCCCAGATCCACCATGAAATCAATTGGAGTTAATAGCCTAAGCGACATGCCCAAGGTCACAGAGGAAGCTGTGGTAAAACAGGAAATAGAACCAGAGCCTCCCATGTGCTAGGTTACCACCCTAACCACTGGACCATCCTGCCTCAAGAAGCTGCTTGTTGCTGTGACACCTCTGGGAACTTCAGGTGCAAAGCGAGCTGCTTCTTGCTACCTTTACAGAGCTAGGAGCTTCACAAAGCAAGTAAAAAGAAAGGCCCTTGCTCCAAACAAGTTGTAATCTACACTGGAGACAGGACAGAACAGGTGAAGGTAACAAATAAATTGGTGGGGGAACAATGGTTCTGGCAGCCACTTTCTGTGGGGGTCGGAGTTGGGTGTCAAGCAATAACTGGAGAGGAGGAGACCGGGTATTCCAAGTAGGAGACAGGGAGTGTCTTTGGGGTGTGCACTACCCCCCACCTCCCCGGTCTCCCCATAGAAGAGGTGTGGTGGCAGGGGATCTTGAAAGTGGGTGAGTTGGCTAATGGCCCACAGCAATGCTAAGCAACGGCGAGGAAGCGAAGGATGTTGCAGCCAACTGACACAGCAGGGGGAATTTGCATTGGCAGAATGTAAGCAGAGTTTATCCAGGACACTGGGGCTAACACCCCTATTTTTGGAAAGCGAGCCAAAGGATCTTAACCCATCACACATAGTCAGGACCTTGTTTCTGCACCTCTCCTGAAAGGTGGCATCTCCGGCAGCCCAGTGCTAACGGATGGATATCATGTTGGGCGCAGCTTCATTATTGGATCCCAGGGACAAGTGCCCCCTACGGTGTCACCAACCCCAGCAGGAGGAAAACGGCTACGATTAAAGCAGCATGAACTTGACGAACGGCTTTGCAGAGTATTCTCCAGCCTGCAGCAAGAGCCCTGCCAACTCTGCCTGCTCGCAGTCCACAGGCGAGAGCTACAGAAGAACTCTGAAGTTTCCTCTCCAAAGCTTTCTGGCAGCTGCTGGCTCCAAGGGGGGAGAAGAAAGAAGAAATCTGAAAACACACTTTCCCCTGTCAGAGGAACGCACTGGAAATAGCTCCGTCTGCCAGTTCTAGCAGCTCAGCCAGCCAGCCAGTAGTACAACTCAGCCATCCAGGATCAACAAACGACACGTTCGGTATTCTCACCAGGGCCAGGATTATTATTGCCACAACTTAACACCCACAAGCGCAGAAAATGGCTGGGCTGAGAAAGCCGCCCTGAGAAACGAGACCGTGAGGGCGGTGAATGACGAAGGACAGACAAGAAAGCATGGTGGCTGCTGTACAACAGGCTGATCACACGATTGTTTTAGTGGAGGCAAACTCCATTTCACTACATGTGGAAAAAAATACATATTCAGTGCACAGAGGGGCATTACAAGGGGCTCGGGAAGGAAAGAGACCAACTTCCCCAACGTCTGACTTCTGCTCCTGGATCAGGCAGAATTAAGTGGCTGCCCCATCAGAAGCAATTACTGCTATTGAAATTCAACGTTTGACTACGGAGGCAGGCGCTGAAACGCCCACACTGACCTCTGCGGGGTGCAGGGGGAGGGGCAGCCTGACAGGTCATCGGGGGCTATGATGCTGGGCTCTCTGGTGTATTCATCGGCATCAGCAGGACCATAGACCAGTGGCTCTCAACCTTTCCAGACTACTGTACCCCTTTCAGGAGCCTGATTTGTCTTGCGTACTCCCACGTTTCACCTCACTTAAAAACTACTTGCTTACAAAACCAGAGATAAAAATACAAAAGTGCCACAGCGCTGTTATTGAAAAAGTGCTGATTTTCTCCTTTTAGCCATATCATTATAAAATAAATCGACTGGAATATAAATATCGTACTTACATTTCAGTGTATAGTATATAGAGCAGTATAAACAAGTCATTGTCTGTATGAAATTTTAGTTTGTTCTGACTTTGCTAATACATTTTATGTAGCCTGTCGCAAAACTAGGCAAATATCTAGATGAGTTGATATACCCCCTGGAAGTCCTCTGCGTACCCCCAGGGGTACGTGTACCCCTGGTTGAGAACCACTGCCATACAGTTCCTGTGAGAACCACCTACTCTCTGGCTTCCCAGGTTCTTACCTCTCCAGCCCACTCTGCCACCATCATCTTCTCTCCCACTGCACCAAATGCTCCCCAAATCCCTCAGCTGGCTCCCTGTCCTTATCTACAGCCTTCTTCTCAGGTGCCTTCTTCTGACCTCCAAAGCCCTACAGGACTCTGTCCTTGCTACCTTTTTCCTCCCACCTACTCCTGCTCCCCCCAAATCCTCCCAACCCTCTTCCCAAACTTCACTTGCTGCTATTCTTGCCTGCATGCCTTTATTTCACACAGCCTCTTGTGCCTGGAACAACCTCCCAAGCCACATGCCAAGTGCCCTCCTTCTCCACACACACCTCGTAACAATTGCTCACCACTTTCCCATGTTGACGTTCCCAAAACTCTTGCCCTGCGACTGTCGTCCCTGCTCATGCAGCTGACCGAGCTGGATTCCAAGTGTTCTGGAGTGGGTGCCTTTCACTTCTTGGGTACCTCTAAAGTGCCAGCTGCCTTTGTGGCACTCTTCGTATCAGAGATTAAATTAGATTAAGTGATACCTGAGGGGCACATGAATACTATGTCCACACAAGGCTTCTCCGCCCCAAATCCCCCACCATGGCTCTCACCAATTCAGCTCCAATGGCAAGGGCCCTTGGTCCCCGTTCAGGGTTAGCTGAACCTTTGATCCCTCCATGGTCTTTCTGAGTGCACCTCCCTAAGGAGTTAGGCCTCTTGCCATCACCTGGCTGAGGATGGATTCCCACAATTCCCCCATTCCTGGACTGGGCCTGGCACTACAGCCCCTGCCTGCGTGATTGCTCAGCAGGCCCGACGGGGTTCGGATCCTGCAGATCTTCCCTTCAGGAAGTGATCTGAACAGCCTTTTCAAACCGAAGTGTTGTTTAATCTCAACCGTGGGAACACGGTGCAGCAAGAGCAAAGGGCCTGGACACCGGGCAAGGTCTATACACACCTCTGTCTTACCTATAGACTTAGTCAGGCCTAGCCCACCCCCGACACCCTCAACCCTGGGGACTGGAGTTCAGTCCCCTTCCCAGCAGCCTTTGCCACTCTCTTTGCCGCGCTTGGGGGGGGTGGTGTTTTTATTCCCCCTCATGTCCAGTTTCCTGCCTGGATTTCCTCTTTCCCAGCACCAGGCTGGGCTGTTGAACTCAGCACGGTCAGAGGTAAAACTTCACAGTGAGTGAGTGACACCTGCCTTGGCCACGAAGTATCAGTGAATGGGGCCTATCACAAGTGACTCCCCCTTTAGCTCCAGCTGTAATCCTACAGCAAACAGCACACGAACAGCCAGCCACCTGGGCGGCTCCCACGTCCTTCACACCAGGATCCTGTTGCCATTAGTGTTCATCCCACTGTGCTGTGCAGTAGGTCTAGATAAAGATAATGCCTTGCTCGTATACAGCATTTTCCATCTCAGAGCACTTCACAAAGGCGGTCAGAGTGACCCTCCCCAATTTACAGATGCGGAACCTGAGAGGAGAAATGATTTGCCCCTGCAGGCCAATGGCAGAGAGAGGAATAGAACCCAGGTCTTGTGAGTCCCAGTGCTTGGCTTGGTGGGCCACCTTCCCTCCCACAAGGGTGAGCACATGGCAGGGTGGTGACAACGCAGCTGCCGGTATCTTGCCTATATTATCGCTCCTGCAGAATTGGTGGGAGCAAGGGGGATACATTGTTGGCAGCAAAGCCTAGCACAGGCAAGGCAATATGTGCCTATGAGCAATGTAGGTGCTCCGAATGCTACTCTCCTCCTTACACAGGGCCCAAATGAGGATCTGCGCCTAAGAGAGCAGCTTGCAGGAGCAAAGCTCCCCATCTGGGGTTTCGGGTTTCCCTGTGGTTTGTGGAGTTAGTATAGACTACACCAACCAGGAAATGAATGGGTACAATTACCTGGAATCAGTGTATCTGGATTAGCAAATGAAAGGGATTGGCAACGCACCCAGCGTAAGTGAGGTTTACCAGCAGATTTGGTTAATCTCCCTCTCTGACCACCGTGGTGGAAGGGAGGCCGTTCTCAGCATCGTTTAATCAGCAATCCTTATAAAAATGGGGCAAGGGCCAGGAGCGAGCATTTGAACGCAGCCTCTGAGGAGGTTCCAAGGAAGGAAAATCAGGTGAATGTCAGCCAGTGGTAATGAATCTGACCAGAGGAGCGAATTCACACTCTTTATCTCCTTGATGATCATCTTGCTATTCCAGAAGAAGAATGATTTCTCCCCCCTGTTCACTCTTAAAAGAGAAACCCCAGCTGGGTGTATTTTGACTCAGTGGAACTGATCTCTGAGGGCTCACATTTCAAAACACTCCGCTTTCTAACTGGACCAAAGTATAGTCAGAGGCATTGGATCACAGAGGCTGGTATGCACTAATGTTCAGACTAAAACGGTCGTCACACAAGCCACAATTATAGTTTGTTTCTACTCTGAATAAAGCTGAGTGTGACACAGATACCCATAAAATGGCAGCATCTGCAGGCAATGGCTTAGTTTTAATTATCTTTAATGATCCATTAGCCAACAAGATGTAAACCGTTACTGACGCTTTACAGCTGAGACATGGCAATACTTTTTCTGCCCCTGAAGGTGACTCAGAACAGCTGAGCTAACAGGACAAAGTAACAGGTAAACCACACAGGGTTGAGTCACTGTAATTATAATGAAGAGTTCACTGTCAGCGCTGGCAAAGCAATCCATAAAAGGCTGCAGTGGGCACACTGACAGGAATGAATGGGGGGGATGGGGAAGATTATATCACATGGGGATTAAGGGTTTTCTTCTCACCTCTGCTCTCACAGGTATCGCCCATGGGAGTTACAGGTGCTAATCAGGGGCTGGAAGGGAGTCCTTGAGAGAGTCCAGAAAAGATCTTGCTTTGTTTGTAATTTTTAGAGATGGCTCAGTGGATTACCAGTGGCACCTCTATTGCAGTCTTTCCCCTCTGGGACACTGGTTTGACTCCAGTCAGTTGTGACCAGCTGATGATTGTTTGATGGCCTACACAAAATTAGCAGGAGCTCTTATTTCAGTTCTTAGAGCACAGCTGTCAGCATCATGAACCTCCCAACCATGACTGGCAGCCTCAGTAGAGATACCAAGGTTGAACTGGTCCCTGGAGACTGGACTAGTCAATGCAGACGCATTGGTCATGGAAGTCACCGGCGGGGAAGGGGACTATACCTTTTTGGTGCATAAGACAGGGCTCCATCTCCAGCACCTTGCAAACAGAAAACCAACCTACGTCACAGAACTGGAAGGGACCCTGAAAGGTCATCGAGTCCAGCCCCCTACCTTCAGTAGCAGGACCAAGTACTGATTTTCCCCAGATCCCTAAGTGGCCCCCTCAAGGATTGAACTCACAACCCTGGGTTTAGCAGGCCAGTGCGTGCGTGTGTGCGTGCGTGTGGGGAGGAGGGGGGAAATATAATTCATACAATAAAAAGAAGCCAGAAGAACCAGAACTAGTGTAGATTTAAAGGTGACGTGGAAAATAATTTGTAAACGTTGGGCTTGTACCTTTTTGGATGCTAGGTAGAGAAGGCTGGAAAGGTTTTATGGGGAAAATTTGGGGGGGGGCAGGGGTTTTGCTTGTTCTTTACCTTAGAAATAGCAGGAAGGTCATGGCTGGACTCCTGTGGCACTGGTGCAGGACCTCGTGGTGTCTCCGAGACGTGCATGGATGGTTCTCACTGATGAAAGGTGAAAATGGGGGGAACAAGTGTGAATGAAATTAGGGATGACCGGAACATTCTCCCACAGCTCAAACTGAGCCCAGCCATCACCAAACCCACCCGGTACCTGCCTCTGATATTGTGCAACAAAACATGCTACACCCGTCCTGCAGTGTGGTTGACTCTTGCAGTCAGGAGCGCCGCCAGCTTTTTTGCTGCCCTAGGTGGCGGAAGGTCCTGCCCCCGAAATACCGCCGACGAACGGGGCGGCCGAAGATCCGGCCGCCGACGAACGGGGCGGCCCAAATGTTAGCGCCGTAGGTGACAGCTTAGGTCGCCTAATGGGTTGCGCCAGCCCTGCTTGCAGTGCAGCTAGGACCTAGGCATATTTTAACTCCATCCCCTGAGAGTATTACAGCCCTTGCACTCCACCCCATCTACATTCTGTGCTAAACCATGCGTTAACTGCGGCAAAGGACTTCCCCCCACTTTAACAGGTTCCTCCAACTAGGGGAGAGACCCTCTCCCCAGGCCTGGCCCCTATACATCTCTGTGGAGGTATAGCGGGTAGTCAGAATGCCGCAAAGGGTAGGAAGAGAATTCCCCTAGAGCAGGCAGTGTCGGGCCGATGTAATCAGTTCTACATAGCCCCACCTTGCCAAGCCTGGACTGGGGGCAAGGTAGGGAGAGAAGCAGAGGGATACTTGTGTAACATATGGTGCTACAGAGATGCTGGACTGTTACATAGCTCATCTACAGGCCTCGGGAGGCTGCAGTAATTAGAGCAACCCCCAGACCATATAGTAGGGACATCTCCACTTCCCAGGGCAGAGAGTGAAGTTGTTACATGTTACAGCTGGGGCAAGATTCCTCGCCGGGACTAGGCTTGTAACACAAATGTTTTTTAAACAGGGCAGCACAGCTCTTTGTAGTTCTTTGAGCGGGGAAACCAATTTAGGAATCCTCTCATGCAGCAACACATCCCATCTGTCCCCTCTGGGGTTGACACTTAATGGGGAAATTATTTGTAAGGATCTGTTAGCGGTTTGCTGCAGATTAATGCAGCTTGCATAATGCTACCTCCCTCCTTGTTGGGCTCAGGAATAACGCAGAGCATTCCAGTGACTGAGGCTGCAAAAGCACACTGTTACTTTATTGATAAATAGGTCACTCTCTCCAGCCGGCGCCTTTGTTTTGGGATATGGCTGATCATTCTAGTGACTGGAGAAAATCCCTCGATGACTTAGATTTGCAATTTATTTTTAGGTTTATAGAGTGTACTTTGGCAAACTTCTGACCTTATCCAAAGCCTACCGAAGGCAATGATTAGACTCCTAGTTACGTCAGTGGGCTTTGGATCCGGCCCTAAAGATATGCACTTAGACAAAAACTAGAATTGGTGGAGAATTTTCTGTTGGGATGATTTTCTGATGGAAAATGAAGTTTCTGCAAAATTGAAAATTTCCATGGGAAAAATCTTGGTTTTGGCCCTCCCCCCAAATTCAGTTTCCCATTGGGAAAATCTAAAAGCAATATTTCATTTTGCATCAGTTTGACCCAAATTGGAATATTTCATTTTGTTGAACTGACCCAAAACTTTTTGTTTTGAATTAGTTCAATAAAACAAACTGCATTTCCCTAACAGCACATTGCCTTACTGGTTTTGTAGATTAGACCCCCATTCTCACCTATGGGCCAAGCTCCCCGGAGGATTACATCTCTCCTCATGCAATGTGGCTTACCTTCCAAGCAAGCTTGGTATGGTGCATCATGGGAGAAGTAGTCCAGCCAGTGAAAATGGGGGCGTCAGGCTCCTGAACTATAGCTCCCATGAGGCAATGCGCCACAATGAAAACATGGAATTTAATGTTGAACTGACTGGAAACAAAGCACTTCAGGTGAGTTCAACAAATTGAAATGAAATATTTAGATTTGTGGGGATGTTAAGATGTTTCATTTTAATCAAATGAAATGTGATTTGAAATTAAAAAAATGTCAAAATAAAACCAGTTGGCGTTTCCAACTTGAATTTTTTGAGAATTTCTGTTCCATGAACAATTTCGAAATTTCAACTTTTTGTCCCAGTTTGGGACAAAAACAAACACTGAAATGTGGGACGGAAAGTCCGAATAACGCTCAGATCTTATTAAAACTCAGATCACATGGACTTCTCCGAGCTCTGTGCTGTCCTAAGCCGTGCTCACCCCTTGAACACAGCCACTCCCCTGGAGTCAGAGGAGAGGGGGAAGGAAAGAGAAGCTGAAAGAAACTAAATCCTCACAAAAGGGACTTGCAGCTCTACTGCAATAAGAAGTAAAATACCCATGCCTGGGCTGCAGCTACTTGCCTTTCCCAGATTTAAAGGGCCAGCTACCAGGATAACATGCTGGGAAAGGCGCCTGTAAACAGGTCAAGCCAAGCTGGGGAGTTTAGTGAATGTCAGGCAGTCAGAAAGAAGGGAACATCAGTTGGGTACCCCACTTTTCTGAATGCCTGAGATCAGCATGACTCCAGAATGGGAATTTATATATGCATGTGAGCTAGTTATGTAAATAAATGTCTATCAGGGATGGTCTAGACAGTATTTGGTCCTGCCATGCGGGCAGGGGACTGGACTCGATAACCTCTCGAGGTCCCCTCCAGTCCTAGAATCTATGAATCTATGTTTCTCTGGTTTGGCTGTGACTCTATGTTGATATAATCTCAATTCAGGTCCCTTTTAGGCGCCAGTTAATTCTTTTACCTGAGTTTTATTTTTATCTCTGTATCTTTCATCTCTAAGACCAGACATCTGAATTCAGCTGACACTCATAGACGGAACCCAAATCAGTAACCTCAGCTGAGTCCTTAAGTTACTGTAGGTTTTCTGGGACCGATTCTGATCTCACTTGCACCTCTGACTTCACTGGAGTTACTCCTGATTCACAATGCCATGCATGAGATCAGAATTGGGCCCTGTGACAATGCTAGTGCACAGGATCCTTCCCGCTCAACCCAGATGGCAAGCTGGAGGAAAAGGAAGGAGCAAGTGTTGAGCCAATCACCTTTTCCTTTCAAGGTCCTTCAGTCCAGGTCACGCTTGAGAGAATTGGCAGGGTGGTCTGAAGAGAGCTCATGCCGCAGCTGTCTGCACCAGACTGGCCTCTGGTTCACCAGAAGGCTTGATTTTCTATTACTACCAGTCCCGTATCCTTTCTAAATACAAAACCGTGTTCCTCTCCAGCCTCCCCACACTATCCAATAATAGCAAGTCTTGTCACACCAATGACTGCACACGTCATGGAACTGTCCGTGCCATTCCGCATTTCAGTCATGACTTTAAACTAAAGCACAGCTTTCTGCCCATGGCAATGCGGCTGTCCCTGACCCAAATCTCAGCCTTGGTCCCAAGTTCCCCAGAAAGTTCTGATCCAAACCAGGATCGAAACCCCTGGCTCTGAATCAAATATTTTTTGTTTTTTTTACAAAAGGCATATCTGCAAATTATTTTGAAGGCTTCCGTTTCCCTGCCAATGGTTTCGGGGCTCATTTGAATGCCCAGCAAAATCAATAGGAGTCTTATGTTTGCATTTGCAGAGGTCACTGGATTTATGGCTAACTTAGAATTAATAAATTAAAAGAAACGCTGGCTAATGAGCCTCATTCGGATGAAGAAAAAGCCCCAATCAAGAGCAAAGAATTATGAAGACTGGCACAATAACTAACTTTGAACCAAACTTATTTTGAAACCCTCCTTGTAAATTCCCAGCTCAGTATACACCTTAAGATCTTAGAGTGAAAATGTGAATGTAGGCTCTGGAATATATAGTACAATGTGGTATTTACAGCACCTTTTTTTTTTTTTAACCTGGGGACCAAATGTTTTTGGATTGTGGCAAGAGAGGGCTGTACATCTGGAAAGCGTCAGATTTAATGCCCAAAGCCATCAGCACAGGTCAGCTAAAAGTACATGTTTGCTTCCAGCAGCAGCTGTGCAAACTCCTGCTGCCTTGGTTCTGCGGGGCTTATGTAAAGATTCCTCAAAGACAGTGCCTCTTTGTGAGCCCAGAGCGCCACTGATCCTTCGCAATTCCAACCCCCCTTTCAAAAGAAACTGGCCTAAAATGGCACTCCCACCGCAAACACATGTAGTTCAGCATCTGTCTGAGGCACCATTGATTTCACCAGGAAAAGGAAAACATCAGAGTTTAGGGTCACATCCTCAGCTGTCAATCAGACATTGTCAGCTATTTTTACATCATCTCAGGTTGTTGTAGGGCTGCAGAAAACAAGTGACACACCTTTCCAAAGAGCCTAACGGGTCTGTCCAGAATAATGCAGCTCATCGATGTCGTGGAGAAGCTTTGAGCCCCACGCTTTGATTTGGTCCCTGGCTTTTCTGAGGACATCTGAAATAAAATATCATCCGGTGTGGGGTTGGTTTTTTCTATTTTGCATCGATTTTTATTGCCCTGCCATTTCTGCATGAACATGCAGTTCCCATTTCACCTTCTTAGCTGCCACAGCAGAAGCTGACAATGAGCAACTGCCACAAGATGAAATGGGAATGTCCTTCTTTAATCAGTGTTTCTTAATCCTAATGGACTCCAGGGAATGGTAGAAATTAGGGGATCACTCACTCTGCTACAAGCCCAGGGCCAAATGCCACAGCTTCTCCTTCTTGGGAGTTTGTCTCCCTCAGATACAACTAAACACTGAGTAAGAAACACAGGGTATGTCCTTAAGGGGCAAATGCAGCCCCCCCTCTCCGTAGCCGCACAGAGACCCCCAGCTCTGCAGCCAGTGTGGTGCAGCTGCACAAGGCAGGGGGCTGGAATTAGGACAGGATGCACTGGGGGTTCACACACCTGATCGGCCATAGAGCCAAGCCAGAGGCGCGTGCAGGTGGGGTATCATCAGGCTAGGGCAGAACTAAAGCATCTGCCCAGCACAGATTCTTCAGTCTTCTCCTCAAGCTGGAGGAGTACAAGGGGAACAAAACCTTGGTAAAGCAGCGGTGGAGTCACTCTGCGGGCTAGTGGGGAAGATGCTTCTCCCTCTGTGCATCGCCCCAGCACCTAGGCCAGGCCCTTGGGCTCTGTATTGGGCTGAAGGCTTCCCCCAAATGGCTATGACAGCGTGTTTATAGATCTTTCCGTACATGCAATGGATTAGCTTGCAGGTCCTCCCCAGTGATAGGCAGGCCTAGTTCTGACCCACTGCGGAGCAGCCATCAGCCCAAATCAGCCCCCAGGGATGCAAACACTCACAAGCTATGGGAAGCCTCAGGCTGGGATTGGAACTTGGCTGCGGGCCTGTCTCGACTCCCGTAGCTTCAGCATTTATCCCAGCCTCTCGAATCAGCAGGGAAATGTTCTCACAAGCTCTCTTGTGGTGTTGTCTGGTCCTTCTCATTTATGGTGGAGCCAGGAATAGCATTAGAATAGCCAGTCTGGTGCAAAAGACCAGAAGTCACACACAGAAATGTGTATTAAGTGAAATCAACTTTTCCTGATCTCTCTTTCCTTCCTTCCCATCCCGCCCCCCACCCCCAAAAGTTCAGCTTGAGTGTGATGTAGCAGTGTGGGTCAGTTATTAGAGCTGCACTGGATCACTCATAATCTTAGAGTGGGAAACAATTGGGCCTGATTTACCCCTCACTTTAAACTAATATAAACCCATTGGCTTCAAGGGAGCTGAGATGCACCTGCTTTTCACTGAGATTGAATCAACCCCATTTATTTAGCCCATCAAGCAAGAATGTAACCGTGTACCTTCCATTAATGTTACCGACAGGAGACATGGCTGTATCCCTGCACGACATCAAACTAAACAGTTCTCTGTCTTGTGGCCCAATATTGCATTCTTTATGCACCCAAAACGCCCATTCATTTTGAATGCAATGGGAGTTTTGCATGTATAAAGAATGCAGCTTTAGGGTCTAATCCACTGCTTATTAAAGTCTTTCCACTGACTTTAATGGGCCTTGGGTCAGACCTTGAATGTGTAGCATCGTACCAGGTATTCAAAGTGCACCTTTGTAAATTCATACCTCAGTCATTCCCAAAGTTGGATGTTTGTAGGGACCCAGGCCAGCGCCCCTTTTGTGTGCAATATCTGACTCCTTAGTAAGAAATGCTTGTCAGAGTTCCCAGCTTGGTAGCATCCGAGTTATTCACATTGTAAATTCCCTTAGTGCAGTTCATTAAAATAATTGCAGTACTATTAACATCATACAGTAGAGCAACTTGGAAAGAAAATGAAAGTGAGCTAGACCCAGATGATCAATCATGCATTTTACTGACAATGAGTTGTTTTCACTGGGAATATACACCTAATAATTGCTCAGGTTCCTTGTTTTTCCACAGTCAGTTCCATTGTAAGGGCCATTAGTTCCTGTACAATGGTAATTTAAAGCTGAAAACCTACTGTGCTCTGCACCAGAAGGTAGATTAACATATCTGCTTCGACAAAGGTTTGCTGTAACCCTTATAGGAAACATGGATTAAGCTTCAATTTTGCGTGGCAAGTATTTGGGCTCCTGTTATTTTCTATTAGAGAACTATTAGGGACTTAGGGGTGGTGTGGGTGTTGGGGATTGGATGGCTCAGAGGACTGGGAATGAGATGCGGAGCTTTTCATCTCCAAGTCATCAACTCAAGCCCAGTCTATCAGATGTTGTTAGTGGTTTCAATCCAGTTCCCGGTGGACAGATGCCCATGTTTCAAAACCCACAACAGTTAAAACTTGGTTGGCAGTCTCAGCAAAGCTTGAGTGGGTCTTAGTGAATAGATAACCCAGTCAAGAATCACCAGATGTGGGAAGAGGCACATTTGCTGGGCAAAGCTTGCCATGTCGCTGACTATGCTGGTCCAGTTCTGTAGGTGGAGGACTTCAGCCTCCAAGAGCATCATTCTGGCATTAGCCTCAAAGTCTCTCCTTTTCTCTGCTTATTGCAAGGACCTAAACAGCCAGGACTCCCAAAGCTGGATGAGACAGTTACTTGGATAGCCACAGCATCTGGGACCAGGCATATAATGACCATGTATGATTGAACTCTGCTATAAAAAAAAAAAAAAGGCAAACTGTGTGGAACTGGAAATTTGGCCTTGGTGTCTCATTCAGTGACCTGTAAGACGTAAGATACGAACGTCTCATATCTTAAAGCCAGGATGCAAAGCTCTAGGCTCTCTCTGGCCAAGGGAGGTGGTGAGGTCATCAAAGGACCACCTTTGATTTCAGAGTGGGAACCAAAGACCATGTTTAGTTTGGAGAGAGCCTCTTGGAAGAAGATAGCTTTTCGACCACAGCTCACCCATAATATGCACAGATCCTTTTCTTGTCCTACCTGGTCCTAGCCCATAATGTGTCTGTGCCGCTTCTCCTCTTCCCACAGACCTGTCACAGGCATTTCAGGACGCACTGCTCCCGCTTCCCAGCTTTAGTCCAGTAGCTCACTGTCAGTGACCACAAAGCACCTGGAAAGGAAATATATTTGCCACCATAGGTGCGTGAACTAGGGGTGCGTGGGATGCTGCAGCACTCTCAGGTTTTACGTGGGGTTCTGCTTCTGGCCTACCACACGGGGGTCTTGGCTGCTGCCCCGGCTCCACTCCAGGCCCCATACACGGGGTCCCAGCTGCCAGCCCCGAGCTCTGTGCTCTCCTCCTGGCCCCGCATGTGGAGTCCTGGCTGCCGCCTCATACCCGGGACTGAACTCCTGGCCCTGCACACGGGATCCCAGCTGCCGGCTATTTGATGACATCATGAGATAAGCTGGCAATCAAATGCCTGCGCCCAAGCCCAGACTCAGCCCCTTAGCCCTGTCCAGGTCCCCCCCCGCCCCTAGAGACAGCCCTGCTCTCGGTCCCAGCTCTGGGGTGGGGGTGGAGGCACAGACAGGGTAAGGGGGCTGGCTTTCAGCACCCCCACTAGTAAAAGTGTTCCAGCGCCACTGTTTGCCATTCACTGTGTGACATCACAGGAGGAAAGAGCGTGTCATTAATAAAAGACAAATGCAATGTCACCTCTATATGCTGGTTAGCATATAAACTATTCTAGACTCTATGACAGCAATTAACTGCCTCAAAGACACTTGGTGGTGTTTTAAATGTTTCCCTCCATTCACCTGGCATCTTCCATTTAAAAAGGAACATAAAACGCAAATCTGAAATGGATTTAATTTTCTTTCCTAGAATTGTTCTTCCCATAATCACATTTTTCTTGCCTTTTAAAAATTGCAGTTTGGGAGAAAATCTTCATCTGGGAAACTAGTTACTTTCCGAAAGGGATCAAGGTAGTTTTTGGCCTGTTCCTGATATCGCTTGTTTTTCTTTGAGCAGTCCTAGAACAGAAGCTTCCTTCCCACTGAGATATTTTTCCCTTGCTTGTCACAAAACTAAGTAGGCTAGGAAAACAGAAGTGGGAAACACAGTCTATGGCTATGAATCAGGCAGTCCAAGCAGTACTGCATGAAGCCATCCAGGGGCACGTTCGCTCTGACTCAAGACATATCAGAGGGAAAGCAGTCATTAGTTCAGACATTTTAGCAAGCTCAGTGTTACCCTCATGATCTCCTGGCTTCTCCTTTAGGATTTTACTACTTTGCACTATTTAATCATAAAGGTTTAGGGCACAGGTTTCCCCTTTTACAATATTCCCGCATAGTAAGTCAATGTTTTATTTGTGAATGAAAAGAGAACATCAACTGGAAAAGCTGTAGAAACATGAACCATGCTATTTAAAAAGATGACTCTTTTGAGATGCCACACCCTGGGTTAGATAACTTACTTGATAGTTACTTTATTAATTTTTAATTATAAACGAGCCAAATAAGTCCAGTTATCCAACCTGCATTTTAACACCGGCATGCCTTTCATGCTCTTGCTGGAGGGTTTGGTAATGAAAAGGAACGCATGACTTGGGAGGAGGTTGGCACTAAATCCATTTCAGATCTAAATTTAACTCTGATTCTGTACACAGCTAGTTTTTGGCCGTTTCAAAAGTGCTGGAAGCCTGGAGCTCCCACTGACTTCAACGGAGCACCTCTGGAAATCAGGCTGATAAACTTTAAGCAGAAACCCTCTCACAATCCCATTATATCCAGGAAAGTGATCTACCTCTTTATAGCTAATGCCATTGTTGGCCGTACCTTATCTACAATAGGAAGGGAGCGATTGCTCAGCTGTTATCTTCTTTGAGTCGGACCTTGCTTTGCGTATCATAGACACAATACATTAATCAGTTTAATAGATGAATAGTGCTGCAGGGTCCATCACGGACCAGCGAACAAAGTCAAAGGAGCTGCAGCAAGGGAAAGAAACACTACGGATGGCCATTCCAAGAAGCCCAGATGTAAAACAGCAGGAGATTAGAGTGCTCAGAGAGATTAATAATGGGATACAGAGACTCTGACCTCTAAGCTTCCCAGTTTGAATCCAGCCTCAGTTGGTCATGAGTGACCAAAAGTCCTTGTTTACTGGCTATTTGATGGACTACATGAGATAAGTTGGCAGTCAAATGCCTGCGTCACAAAATCATGAAATTGCCTGGCTGCCTCGTCAGAGAGGCCAAGAACTGAATGGAGACGGAACTAACCCATCTTCCTGAGCCCACTGAAATCCAGTCTTTGCATTGACTCTGAAGGGTTTTGGATCAGACCCATGGCCCCGCAAAGGCAGAGGCACAAGGGATGGCATGCAGGCAGCTAGCACCGCCAATGCTGTACCTGTTGTGGTTAGGTAGAGGACTTCACCCTGCAAGTGTGTCAGTGCAGCACGTTCCCCAGGCTTGGCACTGAATTCACAGTAAACTGGCAGAATCTATCAAAGGTACTTATATGCCCTCCTATCACCATTGTATCTGAGCATCTCACACTCCTTTAATGTAGTTATCCTCACAGCACCCCTGAAAGGTAGGGCAGTGGCATTAGCCCCATTGCACAGATGGGAAACTGAGGCACACAGAGACTAAGTGACTTGCCCAAGGTCACATAGAAGGTCTGTGACAGAACAGGGACTTGAACCTAGACCTTCCAAGTCCTAGGTTAGTACCCTAACTAGTAGGCCATCCTTCCTCTTGAATGAACAGGCCCCTTCAACATGGGCTGTCTGTACATCAGGCAGCACTTTAGTTCTGTGTCTTTTGAAATGGTTTAATGGTTCAAGCCCGGCTGTGGCACTTTGATCTCCTGGTTTGGCGTGAGAGTGAAAGCGTTCAGGTTGCGTTGTGCTCCCATCTAACGGGCAGGAGAGCAGTGCAGAAATCTAAAACACATGAGTGTATTCACAGGCAAACAAAAAGGGGGTGGTTTTTCCAAGAATTTTTTTTCCGTGTAAAAGAATTCATGCTCTCCCTTTCGATTGTCATTGTTAGAAAGATGGCCTCGTGAGCTTGAAATTTAACACCTTATCGGCACTTGGTAACTCCTGATTTATGGATGGGTTTGCTGTTGATTTCCTCCAAGTTAACAGCACAGCAATTCTGACAGAGAAGTGGAGGAAATTTCCCTGGCTAACCGGCACGAGCCTTTGCTGGTACTGAGACTTTGGAAGGCGTACTTTGACTTCAGCATGTAATCGTATATGGGTCTTCAGCAAACACTGTCTGCAGTCAATTGGCAATCGCGTATTCTCCACTGAGGGCCTGATCCAAAGTCTAATTAAGTGAATGGAAGTCTTTCCATTGACGTCAATGGGCTTTGGATCAGGCATGTACTCTGGAATGTAGCTTTCCCTTATTTTAGGTCTTGGCTGCAGCATGAACTGTATAGATTGCTGCAATCAAAACTCAGAACAAGGCACTCTGCCCAGCTAACTTTAAGGAAGTTATTTAAAGATAATCCTCTCTTGCCAAAGTAACAACATTTCACGTCTTGTCTTTGACCGTACATGATGGCAGCATCTTCACTGTATTTACATTAATTCCAGAGCAATAGAAGAGCGTTTGTTTCCTTTTGACTTGACTTCCTATGATGGGGTGCTAGGCAGACCATTCGGGATCCTAAAGGGAACCTCGTGATTTTGGTCTTTCCCCCCGCACCCATTTGCCTCAAGTGAGATGACATTTACCTGATGAAGGGGGAAACTTGGACCCAGAGGAATCATCACAGGTGCTCAAAGGGAAGAAGTCCGTATGTACGGTGAGTAGGACGGTAATAGGGCGGCTGTGGATGTGTTGGAGAGATCCTTTCTCTGCTCACTGACAGGGCTCCTTGAGGCCCAAGTGTCTATTTTGTTTTAGTTCTTTTTGGCTTGTGGACTCGGCTAGACCAACCAGCCAAGAGCTGAAGACCTTGCCTTGCTGGAGTTTCTGTTATAGGGGCTGCCTGAAAAGAAAGCAATGGGCCTGTTTATGAAAGAAGGGGCTTTTATTTCCTGTTGAAGTGTGTCTGCTAGTTTGGGAGAAAGGCTCTTGAACTGAACTCTGCCCTCCTGTTCTGCACAGGAGCGCTCTATCTCTGTGCATTTTCCAGGTAAAACACTACATGTGCCTGAGCATCTTGTGCCGTCACTCCTCCAGTGTCGAGCAAGTGTAAACAAGCCACCATCCTGATTCAGTGGCGTTTCACACTCACTTTGCCCTGGTGCGCACAACTCCACAAGGTGCACCACCAGGAAGAATCAGCCGCAACACACTGAATGCCTAGTCCTGTCCAATCCTGTTTGCACCCAGAGCTACCCCCTCTTGGCTCCAGCCATGCTGATGTTTCAGACCTACAGCACCTTGGAATATTATTCCCAGGAGCACATCAAACGACACCCGAGACACATGCTCCACCTTTTCAAAGGGAACCAAAGAGCGCTACATCCAAGAGTGGCTTAAGTCGATTTTATTGGGACTGGTTATGTTGTGGGTGTTCCCAAAGGATCAAGTTTAATGGTGAGCCGTAATGGGAATTCCTAACATTCCTAACATTTTGCCACCCAGCCTGCTTCAGGAAAAGTCCTGATGTCGGCGGTTGTATCGTTTCTTTTTCTTTCCTAACCGTATTTGTCTTTCAAGGCTGGCAGCAAGAATAGGAAATTTAGCACGTGATATTGACATTCTGCCATATAAGCAAGGCTGCAATCTTAATACACTAAAATTCAGCTGGGAGAATAGCTAGAGAAATAAAAGCGAGTGCGTTTAAGGTCTGGGTTTTCAGCAAGGTGAGGCATGCCACCATGCACACACAATTCTGTGCAGATAATCACGGCAAATCGGGTTTTGTTCATATACTTGTTCATACCCTGGACCAGATTCTTGGCAGCATCCAGCTCTCTCCTGAGTGGCACAAAGGGAGAGAAGTGTGCAAGCACCCAATTTATGGATGCAAAGATGGTAATTTTGCATGCATAAATTCAACATGCAAGTGCACACATGAGCCTTTCTACACATGCAATTGCACACCTGACCTGTCACAAACTAGGGGGCTAGTTGGGGCTGCAATATGCCAAGCTGCCTATGGCATTTGAGTGCCCATTTCCCATTGACTTTGGCAATAACTGAATGTTCAACTCCTTCAGGGTAGTGTTGGAAAATCTCAGCCTTAATGTCTCATCTAAGAGACAGACACACAGTAAACTGCATGGGCCTAGATATGCCTCCCTTGTGTGACTCAGCCCGCTTAGTTTCTTTCCTCACTGGATTTTATAAACCCTCTCGGAGCAATGTAGAGAGTCAAGTTTAAAAGAAAACAAAGTTAAGAGAGGGGAGTCAGGGGAAGATATTTTTGTTTAAGGCACATAACCCCCCCCCCGACCTAAACAAAAAATCAACCCGTGTTTTATAGAAATATAATCACGTGGGTAGCACAGATGACAAATGGACTCCTCTGATCTCATGCAGATCCTCAGAGCTTCACTCCAAGAAGCGGGTCCGGATTCTGATTTTGATGTAAATACAGAGTAACGCTAATGATGCCAATGGACCAATCTCTGCACTCAGACACACTACTAATGACACTGACTTCAATGGACTTCCTCTGGCTTTATGCAAGTGTCCCTGTGGGCTGAACTTGGCCGAACAAATAGCTTGTTAGGCTCAGAGTCTGGCCACAATCTGTATAAGAGAATCCCCCCAAATGCAGGAATTCCCTCCTTCTGACAGAGAAGTGGGGGTGCATACAAAAGCATGAAATAAACAATCAGAAAGGTGGCTTAGTTCCCAGGCTGCAATTAACCACGTGCCTAGGTACTTGCCATTAACACTACTGGAGTCTACTGGAGGCTAGATTCCAGCGCCAAAGAGTTACACCACCAAACCAAAGGCCTGTGGTTGTTGTTGCCTCTCTGTGGTATTCACCGGCTGCTGTTTATGCCGGAGCTGGCTGCTTGACTCAGGTGCTTCCCTTTACTAATTAAACACAGGCGGCCTGCAATCCTTCTTCCTGCCCAACAGCTTGGTCAGACTTGGAAAATCATCCTCACGCTTTAGACTGATGTGGCGCCACTTAGCCTAAAGGAGTCCAATACAAACTATAGGATTGTTTTATGTTGGGAGCAACCAAAGGCCTCCGTCGGGATTGGAACACTTGTATTGGGACACGGAAGAGAATACAGCCCCTGCCCTAAAGACTTGACATCTAAATAAGCAAGACAGATTAAAGGTGCAGGAAAGGGACATAACATAGAGAATGAGCAGGGTGATGGTTGGCACCGCAGGGTTTTTTTATTGCTATTATGGGGGGCAGGGTGGCTGGGCAGTCTGGGGAAGAATGAATAGAAGCATGGGAGTATGGAAACAAAGGAAGGCAGTGAAGGGGAAGAGAGGGAGAGCTGTATGGTGGGCAGTGGAGGGACCATGAGGGGGAGATGTGTGGGAGGAGAAAGCTGAACCTATTTCTCATCTCCCACCAGTGTAAAGGAGGAGCCACTCCACTGACCCGGTGTGAAACTGGTGTAAGGCAGAGGAGAATCAGCACCTTTATACTTACAGTCCTGCTGAGGGCAGCCACCAGCTGGAAAGAGAACAGCCAGGACAGAGCAAAAGATCCAACAGAAAGGGAGAAAGTTTGGCCAAGGACACGGGGCAAAAATCTGTCACTTACACACAATGGTCCTCGAGATCTTTAATGTCCATGCAGAAAAGAATGGACCTGGGTTTGTAAGGTCTTGTCTGAAAATCCCACGCACAACTGCATGGAACTCGGTAGACAGACCCTTGCTGATGCGACACGTGTGGCTCCCCTGACTTCACTGGAGCTATGAGCGCTTACACCAGATGTGGCTCTCACCCATATGAATTTATATGAACCAAGTAGCGTTTCAGTTCTGCTGTAATCTGCATGCAGGAGTGCCGCCAGCTTTTCCGCCGCTCTAGACGGCGGAAGGTCCTGCCCCGAAATGCCGCCCCCCCACAGAGGCGGCGGAAGGTCCCACCGCCGAAATACCACCGCGGTCGCCGCCCCCCAAATCGCAGTGCCCTAGGCGACCGCCTAGGTCGCCTAATGAGTGCACCGGCCCTATCTGCATGCACTTGAAAGGCCCTTCTAGCATCAGACTCATCTAATTGCTGTAGTAAGAGTCTGATCCAGAGCGATACTGAGTACCAGCAGCTCCCAATGATGTGCGGGTGCTCAGCACTTCTCAGGATCAGGCCCTGTGTTGTTTTGCTCAGTGAAACAAGCTGATGAAGAAAAACAACAGGGGGTTGCAAGAACTGTATATTTTACAAAGACTAACTTAATAACCGCTGCTAAAAACACATCGCCAACTGAGATGGAAATAACAGCTGTGGCCCATTTGACAAATGCGGCTTTTCTTGGAGGTTTGCTGATTTGGTGCTTTTTTGTTATTTTGTACTCCCATTCCCTGCTAACTAAGGTCGCTCTTTCAGAAGCACGGGTGGTGGGGCAGGCTGCTGTGGACCGCATGTCTCTTCAGGACACTGCTGCCCATTGCGCCAGCTGCATGCACCTGTTCGGCTGCATGCAGCCATTTTGGAAAACTTCCCTCCATTCTCTTCCTTCCTCTTGGTTCAACCACACCAGTCAGGGCCCAATGCCCCTGCTCCTTCCTGCCTTCCAAGCCATAACTTGGAAACGTATCACTCCCGGCGTTACAACTCTCTCAGTTAGCAAGCCTGGAATGAGGGAGCGTTTTCTCGGGTGCCCTACTTCTGACATCTCCATGCTGAAAAGATGTTCCTAAAACTGGAGCTATGACAATTTCCACTATCTATATAACAGCCCCTAGCTGTTCTTCATATTTTGGTGGATGCTGTACAATATCTGTCTACTTGTACGCCGTAGTCATGTCTCTCTGAAGCAAACCCTGAAGTCTTTTTTGAGTCTGGATTCTGACAAATACTCATCTAATAAGGACCCAAGGATGCCAGGCAGAAGACTGTGACGGCCATGGATTTTGTCTACACTTTGAAACACCCAGCTCGCCCTCGTTATAGATTCGGTGGCTAGGTTTCCTCCTGCTTTAAAACCAAAACATCATTAAAATACACACCTTTCAACTTCTGCAATGGATGAGGTAGGAGTCCTACAGACAGCTGCCTCCACTACATGATCCTGTGTCATCCTCAGTGCACAGGCCATCCAGTTTCCTGAATGAGGTAGGGGCTCTGGAAAAAAATAGCATGTGATCATACAATGAAAGACTGTCTCGTAATGCATATGCATGGTTCTTTCGCATAGAGATAGCAAAGATAACTGTTAGAGCCTAAAGTCCATTCTCAGTCCTTCCTCGGGCAACTCTCTCATTTAAGGCAGCGCGAGCGCTACCTGAGTGTCACCCAATATTGTTTCACTTCCTGTCAGGCTCAGCTGATGCCTCATAGGAGAAACCTACAGGCAGCCAAGTGGCCGAAGAGAACATCCAGGCTAACCTAGTGAATCTCCCAGATGAGGCTGCCAGTGCAACAGACACAAGCGCAAAACAGGAGCCGGGGACCTTGTTAAGTGGCTTATTGTCACCAAGCACAGATAAAAGTTTCTGTCAACCAGCATCGCTCCACACTGGTCCCAGCCTCTTTTGCTGTGCACCTTTGTGCCATGTTTTGAGACTGAGACGAACATGGCTTCTTTAACCAGGTCCCACTCAGTTGAGACACGGGACACAGCTTCAGGGTGACAGCTCCATTGAAATATAGACAATCCATAACAGGAGAAAATGTCTCCCTTACCCCTTCTCCATAGCCCAAATTCTTTGTCTCACTCCCTTTGCCTCTCACACAGCCTTGCACAGAACCACGCTTGCTCTTGCCGGTACAGACTCACCAGTTCAGGAGGGCGGGTTGATGACAGGCTGCATTGGGCTAACCGGTTGAATGTTCAAGGGTCACACCGTTAGCGTGCCGGGGGATCCTCTAACTCCATAGGTGGTAAGCGAAGGCCTAATTTACGGCCATTGTGACCTTCAGCCCCCCTTTGACATTTGCAGATCAGTTGCATTCTGTGAGAGACATTAAAGCTCTTACAGTAATAGGCTTTAAATCACTCTGCACTACCAGATGATTGGCTGGGTTTGATGAATGGGTCAGAGGTAATAATTCACTGAGGTTATTGTGTGGGCTGCTTGCTGGCTATTTGACATTTATAAATCAACTACATTTTTCTGCACTGCTCAGTGCATACAAATCACTATAGTTAATCTGAGAGAGGCACTTCATTTCAGCCAAGAGTGGCTTTGGGCATCCTTGGCCTTTGCTTTGACCTGAACTTGAATAAACCTAATCAAATCTAGTTTTACTGACAGCCAAGTTCCTCTACCACCACCCGAACGGACTGAAGGAGGCTGTGTGCAGGAACATGGCTCGTTTGAGGTCAGACTCTACCTTCCTTTACTCACACTGAGTAGCTTACTGCACTAAAGTCACACCAACAACTCAAGGAGGCTGAAGTCAGTGGGCTGCTTCTGAACTGAGTGACACCAGAGTAAATCAGGAGCCGCTCAGTAAAGTTGATGGAATTACATGAGTATAAAACTGGGATACGACGTAAGGGCCAGATTTGTAAAGGTACTTAGATGTGAAAACCCCATTGATTTAAATGGAAGTTAGGCACCTAGGTGCGTTTGAACAGCCCAGTAGGCACTACCTGACATATCAGGTGCCCAAATAGCTTTAAAAATCTGGCCCTAAAGCATTACTCAATGTGGGTAAGGGTGGCAGAGCCGGCCCGTGGAGAGTAAAAATCAAAGTCAAAGTCCTCCTGGAAGCAGCAGGCCAGGTCCTTAACCTACCAAGTCAAACCACGTGATTTGTTTTGTGTTGCAGCCCCTCTCTCTTCCCTACCTGCAGGGCCGGCTCCAGGCACCAGCCGAGCAAGCTGGTGCTTGGGGCGGCAGCTTGTAGGAGGCGGCATTCCAGCCAATCCTAGGGTGGCATGGCTGCTTTTTTTTTGCTCCGCTCCAGCCGCCCTGTAGGGGGCAGCGGCGTGGAGGACGGGAACGTCCTGCAGCAAGCCCAGCAGGGCAGTCCATGTCCTTCCCTCCCAGCTGACCGGAGTGGTGTGGAGCCCTCCCGGCAGGGGGCACGGCGGGAGGGGCCGCGTAGCAGCGCCCCGCTGAAGCCCTGGCCGCCCCCTTCTCTCTCTCCCCCTGCTCTCTCCCCGCTAGCCCGGGCACATCTGCAGGACAGGGAGTCCCCCTGCACCCTGGCTCCTGCAGGTGTTTTTTTTTTTTTGCTTTGCTGTTCTGGCCGCAGCGGGTTTTTCTTTCTTTTTTTTTTTTTTTTTTGCTTGGGGCGGCCAGAAAGCCACAGCCGGCCCTGTTAGCGTCTAGCTCCAGTCCCGATCCGACAAACAGTCAGTACCAGACATAGTCCATACAATGATAATTACCCCCTCCATTTGTTACTCCAATTTACAAAAACATCTCCTTGTGGGTTTTGCCTTAGCACAGTGCCAAGGAGCTCCAATCAAGGCCGTGGGCCCCACTGTGCTGTGCATCATTAGGTCCAAGGTGTGACATCCTTACTCACAGCGAACAGTCCTGTTGACATTAACAGGCCTGCTTGCGAGGCAAGGGCCTGCTCAGTGCAAAGAAAGGGCCTGAAAGCTGGTCTGTCGTATCAGCAGGCCCTGCCCCAAATTTCTCACAATCTAGGTTTATGCCCAGGTGCAAAAGGTGCCTGAGGAACACACGAAGCGGGAGGACGAGGTAATGCGGTGCAATAAGCAACAGTCTCAGTTTGGCTAGGCAGGTGGTGACTACCTAATGCCAGCTCCCCCTATCCCCTTTTAAAGGTGTACACTGACTCACATTCTCTCCACATTGTAAGCTGTGAGAAAACCCATTCTGCAGTTTATCTTTGCAGAAACCAAGCAAAAATAAAAGCTTTTCCTGCTGCACTAGATTGGTTTGCTGAGTTTTTGGAACGGACATAACCCCTGGTGTAGCCGCAGCCGACGGAAGGCGGTTGTCCTGAAGGTGTAGGAACACCACCACCCCAAACGATGGGAAGCATTTGTCCATCGATAGCTGCAGCTACGTGGGAGGGGAGGGGGAGTTAGGTATGCACAGTTATGGTGCTCCCCGTGTGGCTTTTGCACAGCCCTGCCCTATGTTGCTGTGGTTACCTAACTTTTAATTGTAGCCCCAACCTGGGTGTCCAAAGGGTCGAGGTGCTGCGGCACCCTAATGTTACAGCCACGGCATGTGGCGGTAAGATCAGCCGGGTCAGCGCTTCTTAGCTGATGTAAATCAGTGTCGTGTCACTAAAGTCAAGGGCCTGGTGAGGATTTAGGCCTTCAGGAAACCAGCCTGGCATATGTTGTTAAAGGCCCTTCTTCCAAGCGCCTTCCCCAGCTTCCCCCTCTGGGAAACGCTGCTCTCAGAGCCACTCTCCAGCCCACTGGGCAATGCCCAGTCCTGTAGATGGGCCTATAAATAAGAACCCAGGCAAGTGTATGGGGTAGCTGGATGGGGGTGAGAGGGAGCCCCCCTCCCAAAAAAAAGCCTGAAGGCTACAGGGGCGGGGTGTGTTGGCCTTGCCTGAGCCAGTAACAATGCACAGCACCGAAAAAGCCAGCGAGGGGGCTGCGAGAAGCCCGTTCCCCTGCCGGGGAAGTGACTGAACATGCACAGAAGGGGGGGGGGGGGGGGGTGGGGTTCGAGGGGGGGGGAGGGCCCCTTGGTTCTCCACCCACCCCATTAAGCTAAACCAGCGAGCGGCAGGAGGCGGGGAGAACCAAAGCGAGCGGCAGGATTTCCCCAATATCTCTCCGGCGGCAGCAGCCCCCTGCGCCCGAGCGGCTGCTGCGAAGCGCAGGACCGGCGGGGCCAGGCGAGCTCTCCCTGGCTGCCGCCGAGCCAGTTCCGAGCGCTCAGTCCCGCCGCGGGGGACCGCTCGCTGCACCGCACGTAAACTGCCGCTGCTTGCGCTCGGCTCCGCGCCTCCCGCCGGTTCTCCGGGCGCACCCGGCCTCCCGCAGCGGGGTGCGGGGCTCCGGGCCCGGCTGGCGTCGGGGTGCAGCAGGGTGCGCGCGGGGTGGGGAGGTTTGCGCTTTACAAACGCACGAGGGACACCCCCCCCAGGGGCTCCCCAACACTGAGCGCTGGCTCCCGGTCTGCTCGCCAGGGGGAGGCGGTGGGCAGCCGCCTGCCCTGTGCCCCCGTCGCCCCGGCTCTGCTGCAGGAAGGAAGCGTGTAAAGCCAAACACTGGGCACCAATCCCCAGCCCGGCTCCGCTTCGCTCCTGGCGTGGCCCGGCGAGGCAGCCTCGGGTCGATCCGTGCCCCTGCTCCCCATGCACCCCCCGCGTGCGGAGAGCGGGGCCGCGCCCGGCGAGGCGAGGCGAGGCGAGGGGGGGGCTGGGCTAGTTTGCCCGGCTCCGTGCACCGAGCACAGGGGCGGATCCGTGCGGGGCGGAGACGGGGGCGCTGCTGCTGGGGCTGGAGGGGGGCGGGTCGGTGCCCTGCGTTCCCCGCGCCCTGCCCTGGAGGCGCTGTCAGTGGCCCAGGTGCAGGGGCGGGCGGTGGATCGCCGTGCGCTCTGCTCCGAGGAGAGAGGCTCGGGGTGAGCCGAGCGCTCTATCCCCGGTTCAGCGATTGGTGACAAGGGGAGGGGGAGCGTGCGCTGTATCCCAAGGCAGGGAGCCAAGGGATCTGCGCCTGGCAGAAGGGTCCGGTGTGCTTTGCTCTAGGGAGCGAGAGGGTCTCATACGTGCGCTCTGCTTCGGGGACAGGGCTGGGGAAGGGGGCGCCGTGCGCTCTGCCCCGGCGGTAGGGTCGGTGCGCTCTGCGCCGAGGCTAGGGACAGGAGTGGAACCGTCTTCTGGAGCTTTAGCCTCTTGCCCTGGGCTTTGCTAGGGGCAGGGCACCCAGCGTGACCGACGTTGGGAGCGGACCAGGGCTGGTCTTGTCTCTGATGCGCCCTCTCTGCTCCCTTCCCCCGCAGGGTCAGCTCGGGCTGCGGGCAGCTGTGCCAGAGCGGGGACGGCTCCTTGGCTGGACTGTGGGGCTCCTGGCCGTGCCCGAAGCCCTTCACCTCCTACCTTCAAGCTCAGGGAGGAGGCGGATTTTCTTCAGCTTGGCTCCGCTGCCCCCCAGAGATGGTGGGCCACCTGCACCTGCAAGGAATGGAAGAGAGTCTGAAAGAGAAGAGCCGGGAGGGCCTGCTGGACAGTCCGGATTCCGGGCTGCCTCCCAGCCCTAGCCCCCCTTTCTACACCTTGGCTCCCGGGATCATTGGGGGCAGCAGCACGGGGACAGATCACCCAGGACATGGGCCCAGAAAGGAAGCCAAGGAAGGCAAAGTGGTAAGAGCCTTTCCCACCCCCATAGGGCCCTACAGCTTCCTCCCAAGGATGAGAGGCTGGGATGGTTCCTGTTCCTGGCTCCACAGGGGTTTAAGTGGGGGAACTGTCTCCATCTTTCACTGGGGACCACCCCCTAGTCCACATCAGGACGCTTTTGTTCTGGGATCTGCCCCAGAGAGTTTACAATCCAAATAGACAAGAGAGACAAAGGGTGGGAGGAAGAAAGTGGGTTTGTACTAGCCTGTTTGGGTGTCAGAGGCGGGCAGGGAATGAGAAGAGTGACTCAGACCCAAACCAGGATTCCAGGGGCTTCCAGCATTGGATCCCAACCTGGATCTGGGTTTCACAAATAGACCCTCTTTATAAACCCAACCCCCTGCACCTCAGGGTGACCTGGATGTGGTCTCTAGTGAGGAGTGAGACTCCCTCATGATTAATCCCTCTCTTCATTCAGGCTTCATGAAGTGAGATGGGCCACTGGTGAACCCCAGAGGCAAAACATTAAAAGGCTCTTACAGAGCACGTCATGGGTTAATCCTTCCTGAAGACAGCTACACTTCAAACCTAGAACCCCTGCTCCAGCTGCAAACTGTGGAAGCAGCCAGCAGCCTACTTCCTTATTGTGCTGTTAGGATTGGCTGGCAAAGGTTTGGCCCCTGGTGGACAACCAGTGACAGAATTCAGGGGGATCTGGGGACATTCAAAGCCCCCATCACTTCCCTGTGGTGAATTATTTGCAGTTTGGATTGGGAACTGGAGGATAAATCATAGTAAGGGTTTGCTAATTAAAACATATCAGACACATGATCCAATTTCCAGTGTAAACAAAGAAATAAGAAATCAGCCTCGCTCAGTGGCTCTCAACCTTTCCAGGCTACTGTACCCCTTTCAGGAGCCTGATTTGTCTTGCGAACTCCCACGTTTCACCTCACTTAAACTACTTGCTTACAAAATCAGACATGAAAATACAAAAGTGTCACAGCACTGTTATTGAAAAAGTGCTGATTTTCTCCTTTTAACCATATTATAAAATAAATCAATTGGAATATAAATATTGTTGTTACATTTCAGTGTATAATATATAAAGCAGTATAAACATGTCATTGTCTGTATGAAATTTTAGTTTGTGCTGACTTCGCTAGTGCGTTCTATGTACCCTGTTGTAAAACTAGGCAAAAATCTAGCTGAGTTGATATACCCCCAGTGGTACGTGTGCCCCTGGCTGAGAACCACAGGCCTGGGTGACATGGTTCTGTACAGTAAGAGAGAGTACAAGGCTGGTTACTGCAATACTACATGTGGCTAGGTCTGAAGTTGTGACTAGACATACCAGAGCTGGCTTCTCAGCTTGCTGAAACGGTTTCATTCCAAATCAGTCTGATTTGTTTGTGAGCCTGAAGCAACAGTGCTACAGTCATTTCTGCTCTGAACGTGGAACAGTGCGCTATTCAGAACAGTTTATGTACATGTGTCAGGGCCGTTGGTATCAGAGACGAGATTTGGAAACGTTCATGTTCTCTTCCAAAGGATGAAGTTGTTTTTGCTTGAGAGGTGGCTCTGTGCTACTGCTATTTGCTTGAATCGTGCTTCAGAGAGTGATGGTTTGAAAAGTTATCCATGGTATGGCTGAACAGTACAGCTCTATTGGAACGCCTGGCAGCAGCTATTTAGATAGAAGCCTGATTCTGATCATCTTGACAAAGGGTCTGTGAAGTGTTTGAGGTTGGAGGAGGATTTAAGCAGATTTATTATGATTTTTGTTCTGCTTCATTTTGTCAATTTCAATCTGTTGAATTATAAATTGCTTTTAAAGACTGAGGCTTAGGAGGAGTTGCTGGAGGGAAGGATTTTGCCCAAGGTTCTTTCAAACATTTTTCTGTTAAAAAAACAAACATTTTTAGGTGTATTCAACCAGACGTTTAATTGGCTTAAATACAAAGTAAAAACTATATGCAACAATGAGATGTTAGTGCTCCATAGGAAAGAATAACACTTTATGAATTTCAGTTACCACTCTAATACCTTCTTCCCCCTGTGCAGAATTGCACTGAAAGTTCACCTTTTCAGGTTCTCAGGATGTGTTTAATGTTTTATTGAAAACTGTCCTTTACACCTTAATATGCTAAAGTCCTCACACGAGTACTAACTAAAAAGCAACAGAGGGTCCTGGGGCACCTTTAAGACTAACAGAAGTATTGGGAGCATAAGCTTTCGTGGGTAAGAACCTCACTTCTTCAGGTGCAAGTAATGGATTTTTATACCTGCCTCTGGAGATTTCCATTACTTGCACCTGAAGAAGTGAGGTTCTTACCCACGAAAGCTTATGCTCCCAATACTTCTGTTAGTCTTAAAGGTGCCCCAGGACCCTCTGTTGCTTTTTACAGATTCAGACTAACACGGCTACCCCTCTGATACGAGTACTAACTGTTGCTCACCAAAGTAATAGGGTGGGTTTTAATTTTAAAAAACAAATTCATAAAGTAAATATTGAGGTTCCAAACTTGGAGCCTCATCCCACATGTGAGTAATTTTACACATAGGAACAGTTTTCATTAACTTCAGGGGGTTATCTACTTGGGTACCCCCATGCCTAAGACTTTGCAGGATCTGGTCCTTGTTATGCATTTGTAAAATGAAATGTGTGAGGAGGGATTAATGAACTGAAAAACAGCTAGAAACATGTATAAAACTCTACTATGGAGTCAGATCATCTGCCATGCAGATAGTTATCAGAGACCCTGTACACTCTTCAGTCAGCCCCTCTGAAAAGGAGATTGTACAGAATGGCACCTTACTTATCAGAGAACAAATTCAACCTTGGTATCAGTGGGTGCAAATAATGGAATAGCGGAATACTCTGGCTGAATTAATCCCTGGGGTCTTCTTGACTCCTGTAGAATAAATATTTTCTAAGATTTATGGAAAAACAAATTTATATTGTCCAGCTATTTCTTTCATTTTGAACACACAAACATTAGGCAGCATTTTGAGAGGTTAATGTTACAATTGTTTGCCAACTGGACACCACATTACAACAGTGTTAGCTGTGAGCCCTTGCTGTTAGGATGTAGGCTTGTTATGTGGTGGATGCTTTATGCTTTTGTAGGTGTAGAAGAAACACAGACCCACTAATATAAAAAGCAATCTTATGCGCTAATATGGAGGAGGAAGCAATGCAAGTGCTTGAGACATGGGACTGTACCATAAGTGGAGATTTACTCTAATCAGACTTGCAGTTGGCACACTGCAAAATAGTGAAATATGTTCTTTATTTGTATGGAACTGTCATTCTACTTTTCTATAAATGGAATTTCGCTCCATCTAATTTTCACTCTGTGAATACTGTGCTTGCAACTGGTTCTGTTAAGAAAGTAAAACTATGGAGAATGATGCTTGCTTCATACTATTAAATGTCAGCTTCTAATTAGCTTTCATCTCACCATTTAAGGAGAACTCACAGATCTGTGAGTAATTATGCAATCCATGAATTTGTGCTCCTGTTTTAATTGCCCTGCTCTTTGCAGTTTATCAGAGAGCATGTGCAATTGGTGAATCAATAATTAATGCTATTTGCAGACTAAATCGTGCATGTTTAGCACCTATTATATTATTATTTGTGGTATTTATACATGAGATAAAGCTGAGAATAGTCTGTGCTATAATACAGTAATATATATATAAGCTATATTCCTAATATCCAAAAATCTATTAGGTACAATTACAGTAAGTCTAGTTGTACCTGGAAAAATAGTTGAAGTATTTCATGGCATTTCTTATTACAATATTATCAAAAAATCCAGTTTTAATCTTCCTGGGGTTCAGCTATTTTGTACCAGCTTTAAAGATAGATTTAAGAATTCTTCTAGCTCTGGGATAATTCTTGACATACATACTGAAATGATCTTGTATGTACTTCCCAGGGACATTCTTCTGTTTACAGTCCACATTCCCTGGGTTTGGTGTGATTAACTTTAACTATAAAAAAAGAAAACTCTTCTTTTTAATAAGCCAGACTTTGTTTTGAAGACAATGCACCATTTATTCACATTTAACCAGCCAATTTGGCTACAGCTTTGGGATCCAAGAAAATATGAAAGGCAATTTAGAGCCAGAGTAATAAATACCGCAAGCTCAACACCATTATATTGGACTTTGCTTGGAATACAGGGAAACTTACTTTTAATTCTCCCAAGTAACCCATTCATTGGAGATTCTTCGGCTGCTTTGTGCGTACGGGCAAGTGTCCCCATGAGAAGTATATAGCCTAGAAATACAGAGGGACTTTTAGCTATCTTTTAAATTTAAAAGATGACTGAATTTTTAATTTTTATTCTCAAGCACACTGGAACTTGTGTTACAAAGCATCCCATACATTGTATTAGAAAGACAAGGTATACATTGTATTGTATGTCAGGCAGAAAGGAAGATCCCTAATATCAGCTGCAAGAACAAGCATACATTAACAGCTTTCACAAGAAAACAGCTGCTAGAAAGAAGTGGACAGGGATCAAGGGGCAGATTCTCAGTCTTCAGTGCAGTTACCCCCGCAGAAAATTTACTCCTAAGATTGCCCAGAAATACAGTTCTGATGCGGAGGGTCCGATTCTCAGCTCACCGATATAACTCCATTGTTTTCAGTGGATTAACACCCGTGGAAATGAGATCAGAATCAGGCCCAAAGGTTGTCTGCTCAGAACTTACTTATGGGTTTACTGTTTACAACTTTAAAAAATGTTCCTGGGTTATACTTTCCTTCAGCGCTGAGCTGCATATGGTACATGGGGATTCTGGTGGCTTTGGGGTCCCAAAAAGCGACAGCAATAAGATGCCAGGATTTTCTGGGGGAGGGAGAGTTGCTAGAGAAATATGTGGTATGCAGGTAGGAATTGTCCCCCTCCCCGCACAGACACACAATCCAGAGCTCTCTGAAAGGCCCCAGAAATTCTGTCCCCAAAAGAGGGAATGTGCGTGATCTGGCTAGAAATGTTCGGTGCTGAATCATTTGCTCACATTAACAGAAAACAAAGCAGCAGAAATGGGCCCTGATCAGAACTCATATGTGGTGTTGGGGCAAGGGGGGGCAGTGAAAGACAGGGGATGAAAACAGGGAAGGATATGGGTGGTTAAACCACACGGCTGGGAGTCAGGAACTGTGTCACTCTTGTCCAGTCCCAGACCCACTGTATCTCAGTTTCCCCACGTGTGAAATGGGGATGATACCTTATTCATAGGGAGTCATGAGCCTTCACAAAGCCCCTGATCATGTAAAGAGTTCTGCAGTCAGACTTTTGTGCCTGCATGAAGCCCCCTTGGCCTCAATGGGGATTTGCCCACATGGAGATCCTTGCAGGAATGGGGTCTTCCTTGTGTCTGGAAGGTAGAAGGCGCTATGGAAGTGGCACTGTAGCTCTAAACCACACCCCTTTGGAAATGCGTATGTTCTCTGCTTAGCTTGGCTGCTGATGCTTACTGGTACTTCAGCATATAAAGAATTGGGTCCATGCCTGGGCCGAGAGTGGGAAGCATCGTACCCATTTGTCTGGATGCAAGTATGTGCTGTGTCACTGAGCCAAATGGCTCTATTTTGCTTTTGCCCCACTATGCATGTGGAAAAAAAGTCTGTCAAATTTATTTGGATGTGCTTGGCCCTTTGTCAAAATAATTTGCAGACACAGCTCCCTTGGCAGCAGGCCTGTCATCTGGGAGCCACGCAGGGCAGGGCCGTCTGTTCCCAGCACTGTCCCATTTGCAACAGGTTCCTTGTTATCTGAAAGGCTGATACATCACTGTCCGCTAATTTAACCAGAGCAACACCCCTGTCACATGAGAAGTGTCCCCACCCCAGGGTATTCTACGTAAATAACTGAGGTCCAAATACAGCCCTTTAGATCAAATCCTTACTCGGGGAAAATTTGTCCCATGGGACAGTCCAAGACAGAGGGGAGAACGAGTTGGAAATTGCAATGTTCCATGTAAGACGTGTGGGTTCCCCACCACCACCTCATGCCCATGGAATGAGCAGGATGTTTAGCCCCCAGAATCCATGGCTTTCTATGCCACCCATCCCCAGTTCACTGGCATCCCTGCTAAGATGGGGCAATGTGCATGCCAGTCCCTTTGGGATACCGCCTCCTATCCCACAACGGGCCCTCTGGGGGAGATGGTGCCAAGGAGACAGCATGGATGGAGGCGATCTATGCATGGAAGGTACCTTCTGGGTGAGAAGTGTGTGTGTAGTGGGGGATAATGCATCTGTCAGGCCTTGCCCAGGCCAAATGTCCCATCAACTTTGGATCCTTAGGGGCCAGTTTACCCCCCGCCCACACACACACACACACACCCCGAAAGCTGCAGCAGGGCCTAAGTCAAGTGGAAAAGCCATCATCCCTTCTAGGAGGTGGAGTTTGGTGGCCCTTCAAACCCCACACATCCGGAGATCCCTGAAGAAAGTTCACAGAGGTGTGAGGCTCCCTGTCAATCCCTCCCTCCCTCCCTCCATTCCAAATAGCAGCATGCCCCCCTCTGAAGCCATGAGACCCTGCCACATCCGAGCCTCACCCATACTCCACAGGAAGCCTTTGGAATTCATGCTGATGGGATTGGCATTCATTTCCTGTCTCACCTCCCTCTCTGCCCTGCACCCCTTTTTGCCAGAATCCAGCTCTTGCTCCACCTCATCCCCTCTTATATGAATCTGGGCCCATTTCGCCACCTCTTTGAAACATCCCTGGCAGGAGAGAGCGGGCAGGCCTCGGGCCCTGCCTAATCTACAAACCATATGCCAGCTTAGCATTCCAGTTACTCACCAGGCTAACATGGTCTTGTTTATAGACTGTTCCAACTAACCTTTTCGTCTGTGTGTTGATTAATATCTCACTCCCAGCAGTCACATGAGTGGGAATCCCAAAATGTCAGGCCTGCATGTAAAGCAGGACCCAGCCCCTCCTGTCTGTCAAATACAGCGTCTCCCTGGAGGGATGTAGTGTTCTTTTCTAGTCCCCACCAGAGGAGTGTCTCCGGATGCCAGAACACAAATTGCAGAAACAAAACTGCGTCTGCCTAGTTTGGGCAAGCAGCTCTCAGTTCATTTCATAGCTACACAGATCCATCTTTCTGAACTAAAGTCTTTCTAGGATATAGTGTCCATTGCCCCAAAGATCCCCAAATGCTTTGAAAATTAAATACATAGGGGCAGATCTCAGCTGCCCTCCGGCTGCACAGCTCCACTGAATGCACTGATTTACACAGGCTGAATGTTTGGCCCCCAAACACTGCATGTCCCTGGCGGGTGAGGGAGAACACAGGGTATGTACACAGCTGCTGGGAGATCTAATTCTCCATTCAGGTACACGTGCATGTGCTAGCTTGAAAAATAGCATTGTGGCCATGGCAGCACGGGCAGCAGCTTGGGCTAGCCACCCAAGACCCACTGGGGTTGGGCAGGATGGTACTCGGGCCATCTTTTTAGCACCTTAGCTTGAGCAGAGCTAGTGAGCGTCTGCCTACCCGAGCTGGGAAGCACCCTCCCAGCTGCTGCACAGATACACACACAGAGACAGATAGGCATGCCACAACCAAATCCCGTCGTCTTTACTCAGGCAAAACGTACACAGAATTGAAATAAAATCAGGGGAGTTTTGCAAGAGTAAAGACTGCAGGATTTGGCACATAATTTTTAGATAGATATACAGGAATCACTTCACCGGCTATGAAAATGTAGCCACCTCTAGGGTGGAACCTTTCAGCTAGTTGACACCCCACTGCATCACTATATAGCTCTTTTGGACTAGAAGTTAAGTACCATACATTTCTCACTTGAAACAGAAAGTTGATGGAGAGCTGCAGGATGTAATTATCTAAAATTAAATATTCCATAACACTAGGACTACCAGCCACGCTTTCAATTTGATGTCTCCATTGACTGTTATCACTTGCAAAGGAAACCTGTCCTGTTTCTGGGACCATGATAGTTGCATGAATAACAGGGCTTGTAATCTCCAGTACATCAAGACATTAGTAATGCACAATTATCTATAAACCAAGTGTATCTTACCGGTTAAAACAGATGTAGATGTATCATCGCCACTGAATAACTCAGGCAAATGTTTCATTACTGCTGTAAATGTCAGCTTGCTGAAAATGACATTTTCATGGACCAGTATGTTCACGTGAAATCTGGAAAGAGATTAGTACGGGGGTTAGCTAGAAGAGGGCTGCTGGTGACTTGAATTCAGTTCCTACTTCTGACACTCGGGCAAGTGATTTCTTCTTTTGGTTCATATCGATCAACCTGTTTCAGACTGCTGCCCATCACCATAGGATCTGAGCCTCTTCCACATAAAATCAATAGCAGTAGCGAAGTCCCTAGTAGACTTCATGGAGCCTTTGCTCTCTTTTCGGAGTCTAAAGTCGTATGGGGTAGGGGGTTGATTTTGTTGTTGTTCCTTTTTTAGATTCTATTAATTTCCTTTTTTGGTGTGGTTGGTAAGGGTTTGGGGGCAAAAGGCGTGCCAGGGTTGTCACTTTTTGTGGTGGAAAGGCTCCCCTCCTAGCTTCCCAATCTGCAATCCATTTCCTTCTGGAAAATACCTCGAGTCTCTGAGCACAAGGCGTTCTAACAGGGCTAAGTATTCGTCTGATTCTCTTCTTTATTATTTGTGTTACTATAGCATCTAGTAGCCCTAATCACGGGCTAGGACCCCACTGGTCTATGCACTGTGCAAACACAGAACAAAAAGACAGACCCTGCCCCATGGTTATTGTGGCTAGAGGAACTCCAGTCTCCATACTGGCTTATTTATGCAATTATTCCGAACAGGTTTCACCATGCTATATACTCCAAACATTCAGGTGCATTTCCCGTAGTCCTCCAGCAGATATTAAGCTGTTGGCCAGTTGTCCCTGCATAGTAACCCTTAGTGATACTTATGTCGGAATAGATAAAACACAGCTCAGGGCAGGGGGTTGAACACCTGTCTGGGGAACCCTTTTTGTGTGTGTTTATCATGGGGTAGCTTTCAAAAGCAGAGCTTAGCTGCCCAGGCCCTTACATGCCTGAAAGGCACAGGAGTTGAGAAAGAGGGAAAAAATGCTGCCAAACAAGAAATAACTTAAGTTTTTTAGTAAGATTTTAACCCTTCGGTGTTAGGAGCAAATTCTTTACTAAAAAGAAAATAGTCTATTCTGTCCCTTGTTAAAGACGTGCTTTGGGATGAAATTCACGCCTTCGCAGAGCAGATGTACCATTGAAGTGCTGGTTTGCAGGCAGTTGTAGTATGGGCCTGGTGCTGACTCTGTACAGGGTTAATTTGTTCTTGAGCCCTCTCCTAGGTGCACTCTTGGGAGCAATCCCATCCCTGGACAGGGTGTAAGGGTGGTGACTTTCAGCGGGATGCTGATGGGAGCGTCAGAGGAGGGGAGGAACACCTAGCTGCGTGTCAGAGGACACCAGTGATCCAAAGGGTGTGGATGACCAGCTACAACTATCCAATATGTATTTTCATTTCTACCCCTAGGCTTGCCTCTGCTTCCCTTATGGATCATGAAGGGCTGTTTAGGAGGTAGCACTGTCTAATGGCCAGGACTCCTGGGTTCTATTCCCAGCATGATCGCTGACCTGCTGTGTGATCTGAGACCGCTCACTTCCCCTAGCCGTGCCTCGGTTGGCCCAGTTGCCAGGATTGTGCTCAAACCTTCCCCCACCATCCAGCCTCTGGCAGACACCAGGCATGTCACGTTTCAGCCCCAGAGACAAACACTTGGGAAAGCTAGAAGTTGAGCTGAGCAACATTTTTTTGAATCTCAAAATATTGCTGAAATTGGAGGTGGGGAAAATGTTGATGAAATTTTGGTGAAACTATACTGGTTTGAAAAATGAGGCAAAGCTGATTCCCCCTTTTATAATTTTGGAATTTCAGATTTCAAAATAACAGTGAAATTTAAAATAAAAAAAAATAATCACAAAATCGCCCCTCCACCCTTTTTTTAAAACCAGTTTTGGCTGCGAATGTGTGCAAATAGGGAGTTTAGGTTGGAAACTGTTTTGCTACCTTAACTCCGGTAACATCTGCCACTAACTCTGCTGTAATGAAGATACAGGGATTGACACATTCAATTTAATCCCCATTCTTCACTCAGACACTACAGATTAGATGGAAGGGAAGATGCTTCAGAACTCTGAATGCTGTACGGACAAACAGCACCTCAGCTGGGATTCCTCCAAAGAGCTGCTCCATAAAACAAGTGCTGCTATTTAGTGACTATTTAGCTATCTAGGGAGGCAACCTAGTGACCGAGGATGTGGAAAAAGCTAATGTACTCAATGATTTTTTTGCCTCTGTCTTCACGCACAAGGTCAGCTCCCAGATTGCTGCACTGGGCAGTACAGCATGGGGAGAAGGTGACCAGCCCTCTGTGGAGAAAGAAGTGGTTCGGGACTATTTAGAAAAACTGGACGTGCACAAGTCCATGGGGCCGGATGCGCTGCATCCGAGGGTGCTAAAGGAGTTGGCGGGTGAGATTGCAGAGCCATTAGCCATTATTTTTGAAAACTCATGGCGATCGGGGGAGGTCCCAGATGACTGGAAAAAGGCTAATGTAGTGCCCATCTTTAAAAAAAGGGAAGAAGGAGGATCCGGGGAACTACAGGCCAGTCAGCCTCACCTCAGTCCCTGGAAAAATTATGGAGCAGGTCCTCAAGGAATCAATTATGAAACATTTAGAGGAGAGGAAAGTGATCAGGAACAGTCAGCATGGATTCACGAAGGGGAAGTCGTGCCTGACTAACCTAATTGCCTTCTATGATGAGATAACTGGCTCTGTGGATGAGGGGAAAGCAGTGGATGTGTTATTTCTTGACTTTAGCAAAGCTTTTGATACTGTCTCCCACAGTATTCTTGCCACCAAGTTAAAGAAGTATGGGCTGGATGAATGGACTGTAAGGTGGATAGAAAGCTGGCTAGATCGTCGGGCTCAACGGGTAGTGATCAATGGCTCCATGTCTAGTTGGCAGCCGGTTTCAAGTGGAGTGCCCCAAGGGTCGGTCCTGGGGCCGGTTTTGTTTAATATCTTTATTAATGATCTGGAGGATGGTGTGGACTGCACTCTCAGCAAGTTTGCAGATGACACTAAACTAGGAGGCGTGGTAGATACACTAGACGGTAGGGATCGGATACAGAGGGACCTAGACAAATTAGAGGATTGGGCAGAAAAAAACCTGATGAGGTTCAACAAGGACAAGTGCAGAGTCCTGCACTTAGGACGGAAGAATCCCATGCACTGCTACAGACTAGGGACCGAATGGCTAGGTAGCAGTTCTGCTGAAAAGGACCTAGGGGTCACAGTGGACGAGAAGCTGGATATGAGTCAACAGTGTGCTCTTGTTGCCAAGAAGGCTAACGGCATTTTGGGCTGTATAAGTAGGGGCATTGCCAGCAGATCGAGGAACGTGATCGTTCCCCTTTATTCGACATTGGTGAGGCCTCATCTGGAATACTGTGTCCAGTTTTGGGCCCCACACTACAAGAAGGATGTGGAAAAATTGGAAAGAGTCCAGCAGAGGGCAACAAAAATGATTAGGGGTTTGGAGCACATGACTTATGAGGAGAGGCTGAGAGAACTGGGATTGTTTAGTCTCCAGAAGAGAAGAATGAGGGGGGATTTGATAGCAGCCTTCAACTACCTGAAGGGGGGTTCCAAAGAGGATGGAGCTCGGCTGTTCTCAGCGGTGGCAGATGACAGAACAAGGAGCAATGGTCTCAAGTTGCAGTGGGGGAGGTCCAGGTTGGATATCAGGAAAAACTATTTCACTAGGAGGGTGGTGAAACACTGGAATGCGTTACCTAGGGAGGTGGTGGAGTCTCCTTCCTTGGAGGTTTTTAAGGCCCGGCTTGACAAAGCCCTGGCTGGGATGATTTAGCTGGGAATTGGTCCTGCTTTGAGCAGGGGGTTGGACTAGATGACCTCTTGAGGTCCCTTCCAACTCTGATATTCTATGATTCTATGATTCTATGACTTCGTCACTCTTTGCAAGGTTTTTGATTGCTTAGAATAGGAGCAAACTGCAGTGTTTTATGAATGGTCTTTCAGTGTACGCCAAGCTTTATAAGCCACTTAGGCCCTCCACATGCAGAATTCTAAGTGACTTCAAGAGAGTTCTCATGCAGCAGTTGTATGATTGGACTTGTGGACTCATTGCCAGGGGATGTTGTGAAGGCCAACAGTATAACTGGGTTCAGAAAGAATTAGATAAGTTCATGGAGAATAAATCCATCAATGGCTGTTAGCCAAGATGGTTGGGGATGCAACCCCATGCTCTGGGTGTCCCTAAACCTCTGACTGACAGAAGCTGGGACTGGATGCCAGGGGATGGATCACTTGATGATTGTCCTGTTCTGTTCATTCCCTTTGTAGCCACTATCTAAAGACAGGATACTGGGCTAGATGGACCATTGGTCTGACCCAGCAAGGCCGTTCTTGTGTAGTTAGTTGTGACACTGTGACTGTCTCTGATGGTAGAAGAGTGGCAATCACCAGCTCAACATGTCATTCTGCAGTTCTGTTCTTTATTGATTACCTAGATAGGTGTAGTTTATATCTCAAATTAAGCCTGCAGGAGCAATGCTAACATTGATTTGCATTTTGTACCTATGCCAATGTATCATTTTCTACTTTGATCATTCCCCTGCCAGTACCTTTGCAAACTCCATAGCCTGCATAAAAATGGTCCCGTGACCAGCATTCAGGAGTAGATGCATTTGAAGACCTGTTCCTGCTCCCATTGAAGTGAATGGCAAAACTCCCGTTGAGTTCAGTTGTGTAGGATGGGCCCTTGCTATGCAACAGACACTGTTCCAATTCCTGTGACAGGCTCCTGTTTCCAGCGGAGGTGCCCTGTTGTATTAATGAGTTAATTACATCGACAAACACCTAGTGCTGCTGTGTCCATGATCTGATTTAGCAGGATACACACCGTGCAATCAGCTATCTAACATTCTCCATTCACAGACCCCCTTTTACACAAGTCTGGACAAAAGTGCAGATTACATGAAGTGCTGTGGGCATGGTCTTGCTCTCTGAGTCACATGGAATATCTTGGCTCCAGTGTCCTACTGTCCTGGGATGCACGCAATGCCCCTTGAATCAGCACGCGATTTGTGCGTGTTAGTAAGGAGAATGAGATCAGCTGTGCAGAGCTGAGAACAGAATTGTGCTCTGGAGCTGCACTTGGGGGAAACATTACGAGGTCTGGACTTCTAATGTGCTAATCCCTCAAGAATGCTCCCAGTTACCTTGTCACCAAGTTTGTTACTCAGCGCTGCAATGAACTGGCGTTGGCTAAAGTGCAACAGGGATTATCGGACAGGTTCACTGAATCCAGCTAGCACATGAAGGGCAGCTGAATTCCAAATAGTTCCACTTTAGTAAAAGTTCCTTTCCCTCGTGACAGTGGAAGTAAAGAACACGTATTCCCGTCACTTCAAATGCAGAGTAAGACAACACTTGACCGACCTAGTATATGAGATTCATCCCTCACTGGCAGCATTTTGATCATTGGTCCAGGTCTTTGACTAGCTCTTTGATCAAATGGTTTGATAACATACAGTGGGCATGTTGGTTAGGATGCTGGAGCCAAAGCTTTTGCCCACTGACCTGAAGAAGAGCTCTGTGTAGCTCAAAAGTTTGTCTCTTTCACCAACGGAAGTTGTTCCAATAAAAGATATTCCCTCACCCACCTTGTCTCTCTGATTTAGGGAGACATTTTCAAAAATCAACAGGAATTGAGCTCCTAAATCCCGTAGATGCTTTTGCACATTTCCCCCTTACTATTTAATACTTTCAGTTCAACTATATTTTGTGTGGTTCCCTCCAAGGGTTTGTGTGTCAGATCCAATTATGAGAAGGACAAGATGCCGTGGTGATGAGTGCAGTATTAATACCTACCTCTATCCAATCAGATACAGTGGAGTTAATAGCATGCCAAGAACAAACTGAATCATGGCGGGAATTGCCTCTATACATAGTTTTAGTCTTCTGCGCATGCCCTAAGATGGACGCTTCTGCAGGAAACAGTGCAGGGAAAAGCGGAGCTACCACATGCAAAAAGTCTTTGCAGGGTGATGGTTTCAGGGGAAATAGGACAGCGTGAAGTGTTTGATTGCAACGTAGCTGGAAATCTGGTTTTGGGTGCCAAAGCGGCTTCCTTGGTTGTGACAGCAGCTTTCCTTGCCCACTGTAGGAGATGGCAAATGCACATGACATCAACTCAACTGTTTAGATTTTAAAATAACCGTGTAGCCACAGGCCAAAGCAAGCTGAGCTGGAGTCTCCTTGAGGGCTGCGATGTAGCATGTATAGCTGCTCCAGCTCTGTTTTCTCGTGCTGTCATCCTGTCAGCTCACACATGCTAAGCAGGGTTGGACAGGCTGAGGAGGAGGATGGAATCCTGCCAAGGAAAATCTAGATGATGCTGGAAAGAGAGTTGGTAATTCAATAGGCAGGTGCTTTCCCCTCTGGGTCAGTTCCAAACCAATGCCCCGGCATGTGGCTGGGGGCTGCTGTACTGTCGGAGGTGCCGTCTGAAAAGCCCCAGCTTCTTGTGGGCTTCTCAAAGATCCAGGGGCACTTTGTGTCAGGACAGAGGCGTTAGCCCCAGGGGGCTGGTCAGAATCCAACCCGGAACATTACACTCCGCCACCTGAACTCCCGCTGTAATTTCAGTCGGGGCCAGTGTTCTTTGCACTACATCCTGTTCTGTCGAATGGTGGCGAGGTAATTCCTGCACATCATTTGGATATCAGCTGGGAAAGCCCTGTGGAGGGCTAGGGAGAAGGTTGTCTTCTACCCGTTTTGCATTGCTCATTGTTCTTCTCAAATAGACCTTGCCAGCATCTGTCCCCCCAGTTAGCCGGAGCACTGAAGTATTGTTTTAGGCATTTCTTTCCCTCTTTCCCACTAACTAGTCAGTTACTATAGGGCTGGCACCAGCACTGTGCAAATCCTCCAACTAGGTAATAAAAAGCCATTTATCCATTCAAGTCTGTTCCTCACTGCGGGGGCAAAATTCCTCCCTTCTGTCCCACGCAAACAGAATTTCGTCCTGGATGTTTTGAAAATGCTCATTTCTATAGACATTATTTTGTCTATCCAGGTCTGTGCCTGGCACTGTCCCTTCAGGCCCCAGCTACCAACTGCTGGGGTATTGGTTCAGAATGGACTCAAAGGGAAAAGCACCCAGCACGCTCTCCTCTTGGAGGGATCCCATCCACATCTTCACACAGTCCAACGCTGGGGATCCCAAGGCCGACAATCTCCTGACCTTAGCTACCAGTAGAGAGAAACCGGGCTCTTTGATAAATCCTTGCTCTGATATCATGACCATGGGCACAGCCTAGATCCGCAGCTGGTGTAAAATCAGTATAACTCTACTGAAATCAATGGCGCAATAGTGATTTACTCCAGCTGAGGATCTGGCTGATTAGAAACATAGGAATTCCCCCACTGGATCGGACTCCAGGTCCATGTAATCCAGTATCCTGTCTTTGATAGTGGTCAGAACCCTTCAGGAGTAGATGTGGGATTATCTGACCCCCCCCATCCCCCGCTTACGTCCCATCCTGCTCTCTGATAGTTAGATTCCATCTAGATAGACTGGGTAAGATTACAAACATCGGGGACCAAACTGAAATCAATGGAGTTACGCCAAGGATAAATTTGGTCATAGAATTATAAAAACAAGACAAAGCCAGCAAATTCTTTTGCACTAAAAATACCTGCTGATTGCTGATGGTACAGAACAAGGCGGCACCTAGTAGAGCAGGCTGTGTCTAAACAGTCTTCATCATGTTATTCTTTTCCATTTTACCACTTCTGCCTGTGCAGGTCACACAGAGCACCCAACAGCTAGTTACGTTTCTCTCTCGTTTGCGCATTCCCAATGGGTGCATATTGAGGGATGCATATTCCCAGCTCTGCTTCCCACTCAAGTAGAAGCAATCTGCAGTGGTTTGCAGGTGCATGTTTGCAGTTACCCGATGCTACAAATGTGTCTGCGTACAATTTGCCTCCCCCGCCCCCACCCACAACAACAAAAAAACCCTTGCAGATTAGGTGCTTTCAAACAGAGCACTGGACACAGAGAAGAGGTGAACGCTAGCATACCGATCTAAGGCAAGGCATGTTATACTGTCATGGAAAATAGCCCTGTAAAAGAATCACATGCAAAAGGCAAAGAGCTTTATTTACAAATAGAAATGCCCCCCCCGCTTCCTCGTGAGTGTTGAATGTGAGCCAGGAATAAGCAGGAATGACCTTTCCCATTTGGATAGGAGATGAAAGTCAGTGCAGACAAGCCTTTTCCATAGCACTGTGCAAATACTGGCTATGATCGATGATGGAGCAGCAACATTTGATAAAAGGAGGGATTTTTTTTAATCTCACTGGTTTAAAAAGAACTGGCTGGTAATAGAGCAACGCAATAAACTGGAGTCTGTGGTCCTGAGAATTCAGATGAAACGCTGAAACTTCATTGCCAGTCAAAAGCAAAAGCTCTCAGCTTACGCACCACTTAAGCCCAGGTGGTCTGCTGATGTAAATCGGGATTGTGCCATTGAAGTCAGTGGAGTTATGCCAATTTATATCACCCGAGGATATGGCCCAGGGGGCTTACAAGGAACTTAAGTGGTGCATAGGCCTGGAGCTGGCCCTCTGCACAGGCATGAATTTCACTCTAGAAAAGTATTTAGGTCTTGCTTTTTATTTTCTAGAACTACGTTGTCTGGGCATGGAGTAGAAGCTCCAAAGTCTTACTTTTCGGTTCAGGCTAAGCCCCCCAACGTTTGATGCATCTCAGAACCTCTTGCCTCTGAAGAGACAGTTAGAGATCTTCTTAGCACAGGGCGTCTGGAGACTGCCAGTACTTCCTGCAGCCTGTTGGGCCAAGTGCACCATCGCAGCAGATCCACCCAGCCGTAAGGAACCCAGAGGTGAAAGACAATTCAAAGAGAGAAGGAAGCTAGAAGCCATCCATTCAGCTACCGTCAAGTGGATCCTCCACGTTCGTAGGCTATTCACTGTTATTTAATGGGCGACTGCTGAGAAATGCGCTCAGGTTCTGTCATGCATAGATTCAGCTTGCACAGGGTGGAGAGAATTATGTTTTCAAGGGTTTTTCACCTGCCTTAGACACCTTTAAACTCTGCCCAGAGGCCGCCAGACATTTCCCTAGAGGGACACCAGGTTCCCGTGTTTCATAAATCAAAACCAACGGCAAAGTGGCTGTGGGGACTGAAACACACAACGGCAGCCTTCCAAGGGAGTACCACAGAGCTAACGTAGCAGCTGCACTGGCTCCAGACAGCAGATGCCAGCTCACTCAATCTGGGAACTTATGTTTAAGGACATTATGCTGGAGAGGAGTTCATGATTAGTTTTCCTGGTGGTCAGGGGGAGCCTTCTTCATGTCCTGTGGCACATTTCTGAAAATGCCTTACCCCTAAGCCCCTCCTCCCTGCCAAGAACTTCAGAGGTCAGATTTGTTGCTGATGTAAATTGAAGCAGTTCCATAGAGTCATAAATTTGTAGGCCAGAAGGGACCGTTGTGGTCATCCAGTCCAACCTGTACAACATAGGCCATAAGAGTTCTCCTAGTAATTCCTGCTGGCCCAATAATTTGTAGTTGCACTAGAACACGTCTCATATAAAGACACCCAACAATTTCAAATGATGGAGAGCCTACCACATCCCTCGGTAAGTTGCTCCAACGGTTAATTGCCTTCAGTGCAAAAACTCTGCGCCAGTAACTTCCATGGAGCCACCTCAATTTATACCAGCAGAGAATCTGGCCCCAGATCTAAGGAGAAAGAGACTTAAGCAGCTTTTCCTGTGTGCTAGAGAAGCTACTGGCCTTTGTGAGAATAGACAGCTACATTATATTGCTGGAAGAAGCTCTTTGTCTCAACATTATTTCAGAGAACTTTATGGGTCCTCCAATACTTCCCCCCTACTGATCATCAGACCATGTAGAAGATTATTTTCCCATTAGGCTTTATGTATGAACAGCTACTAAGGTGTTCAAGGGTTCTGAATAAATGACTGGGTCAAAATCTAAAATGGAGGGCATGCACAAATTTACTCCGTACTTTGGGGAGGAATACAGAGAGAGGAAGAATGTGTTTCTTGATAGAGGACAAGAGAGTAACTAGAAATTTGGAATCCCTCAGTGTTCCCCAAGCTGTCTGAATCCATTTTATTTGGTTTGCTTTAGAGAACAGTCAAACTGAGAATTATTTGTCTGAACCCCTGAACGTTGGTGCTTTGGATAAAAGGGAATCCTTGGTGTTTGCCCATTGTTAGTTTGCTTTACTAAGAAGATATTGAGGCTGAAATGTTTGCAAAGTGAGTTTCAAATAGTCAGCAGGGAGGCGCTCTAGATGTTCAGGATGTTGACTTTATTAATTATAGACTGGGATGCGATTTCCACTGACAACTGTAACATTTAAGACTAAAAGGCAGATTTTCAAAGGCATCCAAATCCCATTGATTTTCGATGGGAGTTGGGTACTTATCTACCATTTGTGTCCTCCACACCGAACCTAGTTTTTCTGACATCGTCCCATGTAGAAGTTGCAAAGCAGCTACATTCCCAAGCTTCAGGAGAAGGTGCTCAGAGTCTATCCCAGTGCTCTATGTCACTTTGTTTTAAAGCCCCAGATTCACAAGGCTGAGAAAATATAACGAAAGGCACCAATTAATCTCCACCATGTCCGAATGTGGTCTCCTAGGTTAGAGGAACAAACATTCCAGGAGGTGTTCATTGGTGCAGAAAAAGCAGAAACAGCTGTGGGGCAGTGAATGGCTTGTTTGCTGAACTCAGCGGTAGGGCGCTCTGCCTCCCTGCAGGTCCCCTGGACATTTGGGGATTGCACTCAGCTGCAGGGGTGAATAGCCCAAATCAAGGTACATCAGGCTGGATTCTCCGTTCCAAGAGAGGGGGCTAGCTGCAGCTCCCTGATGCAGAGCTGCCCTGCCCCAGTGCAAGTTGGAGCTGCAGCCCCCCAGGGGCCATACTCCGAAGGAGCATTGGGGGCAGTGGAGCTCTGCTCTGCCCTGCCATGCCCCTGACACTCCCCCTGGCGGAGGAGGGGTAGCGGGAGATGCTTACCCTGCACAAGGTGGACATAGCAGGCGGGGGAATGTGGCCTATGTTTTCACTCCTCCATTCCCGTTGGAGTAAGTGGGCATTAGTGCATCACTAGTACTGCTCCAGAACAGGGCACTCATTGGGGGAAACAAAGCCATTGAGGCTCTCATGCGCAATGCTTACTGGAAAAAGTTTTGGAGACTCAAAGCTTTGTTAGATCCCCGCCCCAGGAAGGATTTTCCTTATGATCCTTGGGCAGCGACATTTCAAGACAGAGGTTGAGCAGTGAGTATCCAGGCAGGCTTCATCCTATGTAGATCAGCAGCAGCAGGAGAGGAAGGAACATACGAAACATAGATGGACCCACAGCAGGTCTGAACCACCTCACCCCTCCCAAACATTAGATCCACCTCCAGTTCTGAAACTTTGCTGATCAGGCCCATTTTGAGCAGGGGACCCCCCATGAAAACTTTCTAGTCTCACTGGCTCACAATAGCAGGAGCAATAAGGGAAGAAAAGAATCATTCAAATGAAAAAGATATACGGGAAGGGAATAACATTCCAAAGGAAAGAATCTGCAGGGTAGCGAGGCGACCGTGGATTGTAGGGCTAGATCAGCTTACGTCAAGGCTGGGCGCTCAGAAGGAGGCACCGCGATGGGACGGCTACTGGCAGTGTCTAGGGTGGTGCTGGCAGAGGCTCAGGTGTGTAATGCTAATTCTGGTGTTGCAACCAGCGTGGGAGAAATGAAAGCAACCACATAAGTACAGACAGTGTTAGTGGGGACGCACCATCGGGCCAAACCACTTGAAAAGCCCATCAGAGTCCATGAAGTGCCTATTCTTGCACCTCCCAGTTCGGGGGTTGATTTAAATTGGTGTTGACATCAAAGGAACTACCCCAGCATGCACTAGTTGAGGATCTGGCCCCACCCTTTGAGAAATGAGCCTTTGAGCGTTGTAACCTGAGTAAGGAAGAATCCCTTCTCCCCATGCACTGACACCGAACAGATCTACTGAATAACCATTGCAAGAAGTAAGAGGGACTGTAAGTGGGAGTTAAAGGGCCTTGAGGGGGTGGGAGGGGCAAATTCAGACTCGGTGCAACTGAGTGCAATGCCAATGAAGTCATTGGCCAGAATATCTTATTTACACTAGAGTGAATCCACAGTTATTCCATGGAAGTCAATGGAGTTACCTGGGATTTACACCAGTCTAGCTGGCAGCAAAGTTTGGCCCCTTGTAATGTAAAGCCATTACTACCAGCAGCCTGACATGGTGCTGTCTCTCCAGCCCGTGTCCACGTCACAAAAAGCACCTGCCACAGGGGACGTCTTCTTGGGCAGTCCCAGCAGAGCACGAACCCAGGGAGGTCTGAATTCAGAGGAGTTGCGCCCACCTTCACCAGGGTTGAATTTGGCCATAGTGCCAGTGGCACGCTCAATGACTGAACAGTGTATGTGGTAAATAACACCAGCAGCATTCTGCTGTGTCCTAATGCTTGATGCGCTGTTCTTTCCCTGTTTTTCCTGTAGATTCCTTACCTTCTTGTGAACTCTTCTGTGCCCGAGATGAGGCCTCGAATGTTCCCGGTGTTCTTTGGCGAAAGCATTGAGGTCAACCCTGAACCTGTGCAGGAAATTAGGTACATATGGAGGGGTTTCTTCCCTCCCTCAGTACATTTTCTTCTGCAAAAGATTAACGGTGTTTATCAATGGGTGTCACGGTTATTTCGTTGGGGGTGAAGGGGAGGAGGAAGTGGGAGATTAATTCCTGAACTAAAAAGAAACTGACAGGGGTGGTGGAAGTGAGGGTGGTTCCGGGGTTGGTAATAGGAGATGGAGGTCTTCATTTCCAGATTATATCAAATCCAGTGCAGGCCGGGATAGAAAACCATTACCATCTGGAATGCTGTTTGGTGGCCAACGCGGAACGAGCTGGTGGTCTCCATAACTGGCGTCCATTTTTATTGCTGCTCGCAACAGAGAGGCCAAGGTTAGATCCATCTCCATGGGGCAGTCTGTCCTCTGCCCCTAAGGGCAGTCCTTCTAGCCCGTGACAGAGGCCTGCTGACATTCAATGCTGGGAGGCTGGTGCTTTGCTTTGCTGCCTACACAGTACCAGGGCTCACAGTCTGGGTCTCTTCTTGCCAGCCTGGAATTCACTTTAAAAACACCAACGTGCATTTTCAGTATGGTTACTCACCCAGCTTGTGGTAATAATTAGAGGGAGGGGGAGGTTGTGAATACAACTCCCCACAACCCACACAAAGACTGTCCTGGGAACGTACCCGGATAAATGTCTGGTTATCCAGGAACAGCTGGCAGGCATGTTTTTATGATGATTACACAGGAGTCTTGTTTTATGTGCACCAAGCGACTTGCTTGCTTACACACCTAGCTGTGCAAAATACATTAAGGCAGATCATGTTACGTGTGCCACATAATCCTCCAGGCTCCCTCCAGGGTGGAGGTAATTGACGTGGACACACCCAGCTTTTAATCTTTTTTCACAGAGCTGCAAATTCCTTACCTGCTGATTGCAGTTGAAAGGTTTGGAGCAGTAAAACGCATGAAAGTCCCACAGTTCCCTACAGTCTGAGCTTTACTAAAACCAGATTTTTTATTATCATCTGTATAACTGTAGCACCTAGGAACCCATCATGGACGAGGACCCCATGGTGCTAGATGTTGTACGGACACAGAACAAACAAAAGACAGTCTCTGTCCCAAAGAGCATACAGTTTAAGGATATTTACCTTGCAGGGTTACCGGCTTGTGCACATGAGCAAGTAGAGAAGGTTAGGTGCACAATGGAATATAGATAGAGAAACCAACAAGGCTAGAAGAGCCATTGTTAATAATCTTGATGTCTATTTTTTATCCTCATCTTAATGGTGGCTGAGCCCCGCAGTGCTCGTTTTGTGTAGGCAGTGTGAACCAGACCTTGCAACTTCTCCCTGTTTGGGTTGGGATTTTCTAGGGCTGTCAAGCAATTAAAAAAATTAATCTCAATTAATCGCACTGTTAAACAATAATAGAATACCATTTATTTAAATATTTTTGGGTGTTGTCTACATTTTCAAATATTTTGATTTCAATTACACCACAAAATACAAAGTTTATATTGCTCACTTTATATTTTTATTACAAATATTTGCACTGTAAAAAAACAAAAGAAATAGTATTTTTCAATTCACCTAATACAAGTACTGTAGTGCAATCTCTTTATCATGAAAGTTGAACTTACAAATGTAGAATTATGTACAAAAAAATTGCACTAAAAAATAAACCAATGTAAAATTTTAGAGCCTACAAGTCCACACAGTCCTATTTCTTGTTCAGCCAGTCGCTCAGACAAACAAGTTTGTTTACATTTGCAGGAGATAATGCTGCCCGCTTCTTGTTCATAATGTCATCTGAAAGTGAGAACAGGTGTTCTCATGGCACTGTTGTAGCCGGAGTCGCAAGATATTTACATGCCAGATGCGCTAAAGATTCATATGTCCCTTCATGCTTCAACCACCATTCCAGAGGACGTGTCCATGCTGAAGATGGGTTCTGCTCGATAGCAATCCAAAGCCGTGCGGTCCAACACATGTTCATTTTCATCATCTGAGTCAGATGCCACCAGCAGAAGGTTGATTTTCTTTTTTGGTGGTTCGGGTTCTGTAGTTTCTGCATTGAAGTGTTGCTCTATTAAGACTTCTGAAAGCATGCTTCACACCTCATCCCTCCCAGATTTTGGAAGGCACGTCAGATTCTTAAACCTTGGTTCGAGTGCTGTAGCTATCTTTAGAAATCTCAACATTGTTATCTTCTTTGCATTTTGTCAGATCTGCAGGAAAAGTGTTCTTAAAATGAACAACATGTGCTGAGTCATCATCCGAGACTACTATAACACGAAATATATGGCAGAATGTGGGTAAAATAGAACCGGAGACCAGAGCCGGCTCCAGGGTTTTGGCCGCCCCAAGCAGCCAAAAAAACAAAAAAAAAAAACCCGCGATCGCGATCTGCGGCGGCAATTCGGCAGGAGTTCCTTTGCTCCCAGCGGGAGTGAGGGACCGTCCGCCGAATTGCTGCCGAATACCTGAACGTGCCACCCCTCTCTGGAGCGGCCGCCCCAAGCAGCTGCTTGCCAGGCTGGTGCCTGGAGCCGGCCCTGCCGGAGACATACAATTCTCCCCTAGGAAGTTCAGTCACAAATTTAATTACGGTAACTCATTTTTTTAAATGAGCGTCATCAGCATGGAAGCATGTCCTCTGGAATGGTGGCCAAAGCATGCAAGGGTATACGAATGTTTAGCATATCTGGCACATAAATATCTTGCAGTGCTGGCTAAAAAAGTCCCATGTGAATGCCTGTTCTCACTTTCAGAAAGAAAGTAAAGAAGAAGCTGGCAGTATTAGCTCCCATAAATGTACACAAACTTGTTTGTCTTAGCAATTGGCTGAACGAGAAGTAGGACTGAGTGGACTTGTAGGCTCTAAAGTTTTGCATTGTTTTGTTTTTGAGTGCAGTTAAGTAACAAAAAAAATTCTACATTTGTAAGTTGCACTTTCATGATAAAGAGATTGCACTATAGTACTTGTATTAGGTGAATTGAAAAATGCTGTTTCTTTTATCATTTTTATAGTACAAATATTTAAAATCAAAAGTAATAATATAAAGTGAACAGTGTACACTTTGTATTCTGTGTTGTAATTGAAATCAATATATTTGAAAATGTAGACCACCACCTAAAAATATTTAATAAATTTCTATTGGTATTTATTGTTTAACAATGCAATGAAAACTGCGATTAATTTTTTAAATCGTGATTAGATTTGAGTTAATCACGTGAGTTAACTGCGATTAATTGACAGCCCTAGTTTTGACCCATTACTGGCGTTTCTGTAGAACCCAAACCATCAAGCAATCTCCATCCACTCCCTCATGCTCCTTGGTTTATGGCTAGCTCAGGATTTCCTCTACCCGTTTGGCACAGCTTTTTGAGGTTGTGCTGGGTCACTTCACTCCCTTTTTCCCTACTGCAGCCTAGTTTGGGGGCAATGGCTTTGTGCTCTAGGTGACATGTAAATCAAGCTGTCATTGCTCTAAGCAGGTGACCCTTTGCTTTAATATGGGAGGGATGGGCAGAAGGTGTTAAACAGCTCAATCAAGCCCCCTCTAGCTCCCTTTAATAACCATGTCCAGGGTGTTATTTTCTTGCCAAGTGAGGGCAGGAGCTGACACTGGTGCACAGCACAGACCAGAAAGGGTCTAAGGGCCACCTTAAGGGTCCCCATTAGGAGTACAGGAGCATGAACCAATAGAGGCAGTTTTCACCCAGCTTGCATGTCCATTTCCCATGCTCCCTGTGCACTACCCGTAAGGGAGGGCTGCCTCTTTCCGGCACAATGCCAGGGAAAGGTGCTGTGCTGCATGATGACAATCTGTTCCCTTATGCAGCATGATTTAAGAATCAAAGGAACCCTTTGCCATCATGGTTGATGGCAATGCTACAAGAGACTAGCCGCAGAAGGTCTGCCAGAGACCACTGATGTGTTTCGGGTAGAGACTAGGAAGCCAGCACACCACGTGGTAGAAAAGCAGGGGTGGGCCACGGATGCACCTACAATGTCAGGAATCCTTGACCAGGCTCACCTTTCCAGCCTCTGGCTGAACATCTGTTTCTCTCCAACTCCTCTGCCTCCCACATACGGGGCACCAGCAACAAGTGGCCAACAGCTGTGCCCTTCACCACTGTGCCCGGGCTTGCTCTCACTGTGGAACTCAGCTAAAAGGGATCCTGGCTTAGGGCCGGGATAATCCTAAGGCCCCAGGAGGGAGCAGGGATGACACTGTGTAGCAACCAAACCAGAGCTGTTCTGCTGTTCAGGGAAAGGGGCAGGAACCCATGTGCCTGTGCAGGGGGTCCCAATCCTCTCTATGGCAGGCAGCCAGGCTCCAGCGGGGATCCCTGTGCCCCACCACCCATGGGGAGTTGGGATCATGGATTCACAACTAAGCAGAACTACCAGGAGATGGGTGGCTACAGCAACGGAGATGGCTATTGCAAACTTGTGGTTGCAGCAAAGGCATTCTGCTGCTGCTCTGCGCCAGAGGGTCCATCTGCCCAGCCCTCCCTAGAGCACCATTTGCTTTGGTTGGGCCAAGATCTTGGCAGAAGATAGGAGCGGGTCAGCACAGAGCCCTCCTGCCCTATGCGCTCCCTTCGTTGCCTGACTTCTCGCTGCCCTTTTCAGGTGCAACTCGGAGGTGAAATATGACTCAGAGAAACACTACAAGGACGACATCTTCTACGGACCCATCCCCACCATAACCGCCTACAGCGAGACGGTCATCGCCACGCCAAACTGCACCTGGAGGAACTACAAGTCGCAGCTGATCTTCGAGCCCCGACAGAAGCCCCTGCGATTCCAGAGCACAACCATCATCTTCCCCAAACGCACCAAGAACATTTACCGAACCACCCTCACCTACAGCCTGGGCTGTGCCAAGCGCTGGTTCGCGTCCAGCGTGCAGCTGGAGCTGTGCGAAGAAACCAGCCCCTGCGTCATCTACAGCGAGACCCTTTCGTCCGCCCGTGGGGGGCTCTGACGACCACAAGGCCGCATCCTTTGCTGGCCTCTCCGGACAGACAGATTTGGCCAGGTGCCTTCATTGATGGCGACGGGCCCTTGACTACTAGCGGCTGGGCGTGCGTGGTCTTAGACGCATCTGAACTGCTCCAAGAGGAGGCCTAGAGGGGTCGTACTCTTTATGGATTTGGTCAGCACAAGGCTGGCGTTTGTTGTGAGACATTTTTGATGTTCACGCTCTGGATTTTTATTTTATTTTTTGACACATATCTATTTTAAATAGCATTTCAATGAAATCAGACAGCAAAGGCCCTAGGTTTGCAGTTACCATATGTTATAGTGCTGCTTCCCAGCTCCGTGGGTCTTCTCTAGCACGTAGGCACGACTTAGCAGTGCCTTGGAAGCCGATCCTGTCTGATAGGAGAAGACCAGCTGCAGACTCACCATCCAACCTGCACAGCCGCTATCTGCCTGCTTCTCCTAGTGTTTAAACACAGAGAAGACAGTTGTTACTTTTAATTGCATAAGACATTGATCCCACTCCGAATCCCCATCTGGAGGACGGCTCCAGGATTGCATTGCAGCACCACAGTGACCTCCGATTTAGCTTTTTTAAAAATAAAAATGGTCACCAAAACAGGGAAGACGATCGATCGTGCTGACAGGGCACCACCACCACCTTTCCAGAATAGGCAAGTGCCAAACTCCCATTCGAGACCCTTCTGAGGAACCAGATGTTTACATGCCATAGCGGGATACCGTGCAAGGGGCCTCTAGGGGAGCCGAGAAGGGAATGCTTCAGGGGAGATTTGCATTCTAAGGAGGATGCAAGCCAGGGAAAATGGCAGAAATCTTAGCTAACAGGGATAAAACACACAGAGGACAGATCTAATTCAGGATTAACCTGATTTTATGCAAAGGCAGCTTACGACAATCAGGTTAACTAGGTATAGGAGAATAGGCTTTCAAGGGCAATTCCTGGAGGACCAAAAGTCTTTTCTGTTACATGAGATGATAAAGACCATAGCAGGAGCAGAAGTTTAAACTCCGAGTTGAAGACTGTCAACAGGACAGATGTTTCCAAAATTCAGCAGAATGGAGCCGTGGCTCATCGCCAGCCTGCTGAGTCCGGTAATAGTGCACAATAGTAATAATTCATCCAAGGACAATGAAAGGAACCGCCTATTCCTACCCTCTGCTCCTCCCCCAAGCTGGTTACTTCCCATGCAGCTGTAAAAACACGGAGGTGGGCAGCCTTCAGAAGGTGCCAGCGGGCCAGCACCAGCAGCCAGCTTCAAACCTGGCTGATCCCTCCCTGCCACCTACAAGCTCTCGGAGATCTGGCACTAACAGATCCTGTCACTGGGTTAGACGGCATCTGCATGTCACCTTGTCCCCGAGACAGACCCCTGCTAGCAGAGACTGATTTGATATCCTTTTCCCACCACTTCTTCACAAAGAATAGATTTAACCTCCTGGTACTTTATTTTTTTTGTGAGCTGAAGCTGAAAGAGGGAAGTTGGTTGCTCTTTTTTAAATGCTCACTTTCACTTGTATCTAAACTACGAGGAAACCGTCCGCTCTAGGGCTTCAACTGGCATCAGCATTGAAAGGGAACGAGAAAAGAGAACAACAGTGCTCTGGCAGGCTCTGTTTTAGTGCAGGACTCCATATGTGGCATCGCTGTACTGATCTGTTGTTAGCTGTTTTCATTTCCCTCTGGGGATAACAAACTGCAGCAAGACAAGCACAGCTCTGGCTGGGAAAGGAATTAAGGAAATCATGCCCATAGTTATGAAAATTGAACCCATCCAGCATCACCTACAAAGATTATTTGATGTGCCTACAAGTGGGACTTTTGTGTTGATTAGACTACAATAGGAACAATGCTAAGCAACAGTGCGTCAGTAAATGACAATGCCTACGCAGAGGGGTAAGAAAGCAATACAAGATCCCAAAGCGGTTACTGCTTTGTGAATTCTGGCCAACAGGGCTGGGATTGTCAATGGAGACAAAAGGAATTAGACACCTAACTCTCACTGGATTTGTATGGGGTTTGGACACCTACGGTAAAATTCTGAACAGCACCTAAGTGATTTAGGAGGCTAAGTTTCATTTTCAAAGGAGACAGACTGAGATCCGCAAAGGTATTTAGATACCTAACTCCTAGGGGAATTATGCACCTAAATATATTTGAGGGTCTGGGCCTTGGGCACTTAGAAACTTTTAGTCTCATTTAAAATCAATAAACCGTAGGTGTCTACGTGCCTATGTCACTTTGGCAAATGGGACTTAGATGCTCTTGAAAATGTTACCTGTAACTCCTGCAGGCTTTTTAGCTAAACAGCTCTTGAAGTTAATGTCTCTTTAGTCCCCCACCCCCCCCTTCTTAAGTGTTTTGTTTTGTATTTGTCTTGCTGCAATTCTGATTCAGTTATTTCAGTGTACACATGACCAGCCAAGTTACAACACCTAATAATAAGGAATAACTCAGACTCCTTGCCCAGAAAGTTTGTAATCACACGAACACCCACAGCTGTTAAAAATGCCGTGATAAACTAAAAACAAACAAACCCCTCCAGATATTTAAAAAAAAACTGATTTGAAAAGATCAGGTTTCCTTCTACGTAAGCGAGTGAATGGTCCTGCTCTTGTGGGAAACGTTCCTAGCTTACACACTACCCCAATGGAATCGGCTAGCGAAAGGATCGGAGTCCTCGCTCCCACTCCCATTACCCTGCCTGACCTCAAGGGCTCCCCTTCAACTCTCCTATGTGGCAGAGCCCTCGTAACCCCGAGAAGACTGAATCCAGGATTCCCGGAGGGACTCGACCCCCTATCTTGTGGTGGTCACTTAGGACAGGGGTTAAGGTGACCTCACTCCGGGGTGCTCTCTCCACTCTGGACCCTTCCCTGACCCACTGATCATTGCACGTAGTTCAAAACAAATACAATTTATTAAACAGCAACCAATTAAAAAATAAGGAAAAATGGGAAAGGCGAAAACACGTCTCTGTGGAAACGGGGGAACCCCAAACAGCGTCTCTGGAACATCCGGGCAGTTCACGGTCTGTTTCTCGCACGGCCCAGGCCCCTGCCCAGGCCCTGGCTGTGCTGCAGGGATGCTGCGGGTCGGACACTTGCTCTGGCGGTGGCTCTAGGTGGCCGGGCCCTTCTTCCCAGCGTCGCCCCTCGTCGGGGTTACGATCCCCTCCATGCAAAGCCTCGTGGCTGGGGGCGTCTCCCTGCGCCGGGCCACGGCCCAGATCCCCCTCACTCTCCCCAGCTGCTCACCGCCCCCGGCTCCGGCTCCAGCCCCACTCTGCCCCCAGCGCAGCTCCCTGGTTCTCTCTGACCGGCGAAGGTCTGCTCCCCGGCTCCGCTCGGCCCCGCTCTGGCCCAGGCAGCTCCCGCTCACACGGAGGACGGGACTCCTGGCCTCCCTCATTGGCCAGCCGGCCCTGTCAATCAGGGTGACTTGGAGCGTTGGCTTCTCCCATTGCCCCCAGGGAGTGTCATTTCTCATCGGCCCGTCCCCCTTCTATTGGTACTGGGAGATGGCCAGCCAAAAAACCCCACTGAGTTTCAGTACGGGGCCAACAGCCCCCTTACGTTCTGTTTCAACAGCCATGGGGAAAGGCAATTCATTTGTGTAACCAGAACTCTTTCCTTTCTGAACCAAGGCCATTCTTGGGGGGTTTGTTTGTTTTAAAGAAGCATATTTTTTATTCAGACACTAACTTGACGTCTTAATGTATCTTGGAAGTGTTGATTGCAGGGACACCGCTGGCACTGAAAGCTGTGCACTTGCTCTGTCCAGCACATTGACTTCAGGCATAAAGGAGCATAGTATTTGCCCCAAACTATCCAGCTTCAAATGTGTGTGTGTGTGTGTGTGTGGGTGGGTGTCCTACCATAACCCACATATGGTATGTCTTCATGGCACAGTTAACTCGGGTGAATGGGCATCCAGGTCTGAGTTGTCTGCAAAGCCACACAAGCTACTGGGGCCTTACATTTCCCCATGTGCGTCAGTAGACTTCAGGGGGCATAGCCTATGGTCCTTTGTGCAGTGGTCAACTGGGCCGCTCTGCAATCCCTTCCCAGTGAATTGTGGGAGAACTTGTCTGTCCTTCTGGGTGCATGGAGGGAAATTTTGGGATAGTTTGGAGGACTATTGGCACACAAGTGATTTAGCCTGTGTCCTCACTGCAAAGTGGGTGGGTTACCAGCTCGAGCAAAAACAGGCACTGAGCACTTACCCAGCTCCACAGCACCACCAGACTCGGGGGGAGGGTTGTGTTTGTGGACAGGATGGGTGTTAGGGACTATGTCTGAGCAAGAGCCCAAATTACCTCTGCAGTGAAGACAGACCCTGAGGCTGTTCAGGGCTTTCCAAAGAGTGGACAGAGTAGTAAATTGAGGCTCCATTTCCCATGAGCTGAAGGGGAACCCCAAGGTCCTTTAACCTGTATTCCTGCTCTCAAATTGGAACTTAATCCCCCTCACACTCACTCTAAAATTAGAAGAGCCCACCCCAAGGTTGCACCTTTTTGGACAATCTGGACCTGATTTCCCCTTGATGAGTCCTTTAGACTCCCAACAGGGTGACTTACAAGTTGCAGTTCAGCCTTACCTGTTAAATTCCCTGCTCTTGTTGGTCGCAAGGGACAGGCCAGACTCAGAAGGCAAACTAAATGGCAGTCCCTTGCCAGGCTGGCTCCGCTTCAACGTAGTCTTGCCTTCCGGAATCCCGCCGGCTATTTGTTCTGCACACCAGCCCTTGCCACAGCGACGTCTGTAGCTGAGCCGATGCAGCGGGTCACTTGTGCTGCTCTCCCTCATCGCAGCATGCTGGGCAGACACCACTTCGCTGCCTAGGGAGCCTGTTGCTTCCTGCCTTTGCTTTATGAATGCCAGCTGCTGCAAAAAATCTGGTTGGCAAATGAAATCCAGGGGCAGACACCTGACTCGCTGTCCGTTCTTTGGCCCCACTCCCCTGACACTCTGCTTCAGTCAAAGCTTTCTCGGCAGCCTGTGACTGGCTCTTGGGAGGCTGCCCAAGGTTGGAGGAAAGGTACAAGGCATCTTTCCCACCCCCACTATGCACAGTCCCTGTCCTTGTGCCCCCAGGACACATGCTCCCCAAAAGGGGCCAGGGAGCACTGCAGGCTGGCTAACTGCAGAGGTGAATACACACTGCACTGTCTTAGGGGGTGGGTCAATGTGTGCTATGTTCTCCTGGTGTTCCCACTAGGGTTGTGTGACTCTGCACTATGCCTGCCACTGCCCAGAAGGCACAGCCCAGCCCTTACTCACCATATCTTTTCCACCCCTTGCCCTCCCAGAACAGCTCCACTCCACGCTGAGGCGAGCATGGTCACTGTGCGAAGGTTCTGCTGGCTCCCAGCAGTCACCAGGGCCAGACATAAAACATGCTGGTTTGGAGCGCGAGCGTCTTCGTCCTTCCAAACTAATCCACCCCCAGTTCTGGGCTTTGTTTGCTGTGCAAACACTTAAACGCGCTTTCAGACTAGAAAACATACTTGAAAGAAACGTCCAAACGTGCCATTCTCGGCTCCGGGGGAGCCAAGGTGATTTTTATTGGCTTGTTTTGCCTTAAAAAGAAGAAAAAAAATAGATTCACAGACGTGGTTTCTTAACAGACAAACAGTCCAAAAAGCAGCAATCGCTCGAATCCTGAACATGGCTCAGCTTCAGTGGCTGCAGAACAGTTTGCACTGATCAGGCCTCTGGAGAGCTGCAAGATATTTCGCTTGTTAGGAGACCAAAAAAGCACAGGAGGTTATTGAACGTCCTAGGGAGCAATGAAATCAGTGTCACTGGGTGCCAGCAGGACTGAAAGGGAAAACATACAGTCTGAACTGTATCATTAGCGCTGAGATATCCTGAATAATAATCTTACAGAGGAACATGAATGGATCTAAACCTGGGACGTGGAACTATAATACAGCACATGTGTGGTAGTTGTAGGGTTTTTCAAATACCTTCTAATATCTTCTTACCGATTTGGACTGGGATTATGTCTGTGCAGATCTATAATAGATCGGGCCCCGTAGTCTATAACAGCTCCAATTGACGTCATTTATCTGGTCCTTGTTTTCAGTCAGGGGTGCCCAAAATATGATTTGTGGGGTAACTTGGTTCATTCCCGATGCAGCCCAGCGCTGCAGTACAAATACCCAGCCAGGTAATTCAGTATACTAATGACCCTAGCTAGCCATTTGTATGTGCAGTTACCTGATCGGCACATGCAATCACAGCGATTGGTCTCCTAGATTAAGTGCATGATTGCACAGGTAGCTGGTTTGAAAAGCTGGGTTAGGCGCTGGAGATTTACAATAAGCTGACAAGCAATGGGGCGAAGGTTCAGCGGAATAAGGTGTGCAATGCATTGGCAAGAGGAAACGCTTCTGCAGATGGAACCCACTGGCTCATGCTAAGCAGGGATTATACCCAACAGGTCTGATCTCCCCTTGTTCCCCCGGCTGGGACAAGGTTCTTGGGGATCCCTGCAGGACTGGGCCCTTACAGCACCAGGTTTTTATTTAACTTGTCTAAGGGCTCTAGCCAACTCCCCATTAAATCAGCCAAAAGACTCCTACTGAGATCAGTGGCAGTCAGATCAGACCCTGTTGCAGTCACATTTATTGTTTGCTAGTTTAATGTTCTCTTTCAAAGCAACGTCATCAGTTACAACCTAGATTTCCTTGACGTCGCCTCTCATTCAGCGTGGTCTTGTACCCATGCCAGTTTCCTGTAACGTAGTTGCAACAAGATGGGTCAGTTTTCTTTCGTTTTAAATCTGTCCCTTTGGGCATTCATACACAAATACATCCCAGATACTAGGAGAACCACTGACTTCACTGGGCTTTTGGTTTGATGCTGAATCAGTGCGTGAATCACCCATGTGCTTGTGATAGTCAGAAGCAGGCATGTCTTGCCTTCTTCCTACACAGTGCTTTTTACCCACTCGCTAGCCATATCCCTGTGGCTTGTTTACATGTTGCCAATAGTCAGAAGTGTTGCAAACAAAGCTCCTTTTTTGGTTTGGAGAATAATAATTGTTACATCTCACTTGAACACCATAAATTAGATTCTAGGTTTGTTATGTCAATCAGAAAATGCTAATTGTTTGCCAATTAATTTCTGCCAGCAGCAAATAAATGCCTTATTTGTAGCATTTTGTGCATTTACAGGGGCTGTTTCATTTTACAGAGCTCTCTTTTTTTAAAGGGATATAATTAATTTTAAACAACGGATCTTTATACATTTATTTTTCCAGAGTTACAGGCTGTTAATCTACAATGAGTAAATGTAGCTTTGAAAAGGTGTATTTCCCTGAGTAGTTACTTACCAGTGTCACCCAAGCTCTTGAGCTTTTTTGACCTGTTTGTTTTCCATCATGCCATGAGCCCAATGGATAGAGTTGGTCAAGATCTTTCTTTTAATACTTTCCTGCCCGTAGTGAAAATTTGTCTTTTTTTTTTTTAAACCCGAAACTTCTGCAAAAAGCTCCCGTTTTTTTCCCCCAAAATGTTCTGCTTGGCCATCCCAACCAGAAATTTGGAAATGTCGATATTTTTTACATTTTGAGGAGGTTGTTTTTCTATACCATTTTGTCACAGGATGTAATAGAATCAATTATGCCCAGAGTTTGTTTGTTCTTTGTTTTTCATAATTCCTTTGTAACATTTTGAAAGAGAGAAAGAAAGAGAAAGACAGACAGACTCTGGGCATCACTTATTTTATTGCATTCAGTGACAAAAAGAGAAACCCTCCCCAAACAAAATATTGACATTTCTATATCTTTCAATTCAAGATTTTGACATTTTCCAAAACAAAATTTGCAAAAAAAAATTAAAAAAAAATCAGAACACAAATTACTTTGAAAGTTTTTTTGAAAGGGTTATTCCCTTCTTTGACCAGCTCAACACAGAAGCTCTCCTCGAGGTGAAATAGACATGGATTCATGTCCATGGCCCGTGATTTCTAAACTTGTGAAAAAAGGGATAGTTTTTTGATAGCAGCATTTCAGTGAGCAGCGGGGCAGGCATGTGTATGTTACTTATAATTTATGTTGACTGTGTCTTGCAAAAAAAATTTAAATATATAAAAAATTAGAAAAGGTAGCTAAAGAACGAGTCAGCAAAAATCTGTGTAAAGTGAACTGAAGACTACAGGGTGTGGGAATCTGATATAAATGTTACTGAGTCTGTATGTGAACATCACAAAGTAGGATATTTTACTATTTTCATCTTTCTGGACATTCTACCTGTAGTGACACAGACACATTTTCCTTCCTTGAGGCTGAGGAACCAAAAACCAAAACAAAACAAAACACCTCCTGACCTGCATCCATTCAGGATGATTGAAAACAGTGAATCTCAGAATTTGGCCTGAAGCCCCCAGATCCTGCACCAGCGCTGTGGCATGCCCTTGTGGAGCCAGGTACACCGTGTGGCTTTCAAGGCAGTCGAAGTCTGTGGAAAGGCTCACGTTGATTTCAATAGGTTTTGGGTCAGGCCGTAGGCGACTGTGGGTGGGATCTTCAAATGCTCCCAGTGTCAACCTAACTCTGCTCCCACTTGAAGTCAGTGAGAGCTAGACCCCATTGGTGTCATTGGGAGCAACATTAGGGCCAATGCTGATCACATCTAAAAAGCCCACGCTGCTAACAGATGAACCATTTTATTTTTAAAGTGTTGGGATGCCCTTTCCTCTCTAGCCAATATGTCCATTGTCCAAACCAGCTAATGTATTCTCTCATGGGAATCCTGAACTGCAGGTGGAATTGAAAGATGTTTGATGATTAGAGAAGTGGCTCATGTTCTTGGATGTGTTGTATTTCTATTTTTATAATTCTAATACTCTATAAGTGCTTGTAAAGTACTTTACTGTTGTATATGTGGTGATCCGGTACTTCGTGATACCCTTTTATTTTTGTATTTTTTCTCTCTCCACAATAATCACTTCCTGTTCAATTCATAGAAAATAATTTAAGAAAACAAATGTATATATCTTAATAAAATGCAGAAAAGCAGAATGCTCACATGTCTGGCTTTTGCTTCCTCTTCCACACACAACAACTTGCGACTCACTGCCTAGCCTTGTATTAGTACAGTCTAATCAGATGGGATATTTTTTGTGATGCTTCTATTGGATGTCTTCTCTCTAGTGGGTTTGGGTTAGGAAGTTCTGGTAGCATGTTGTCAATAAGACAAATATCCAAACTTTCTTTTGATTGGGAGTTTTGGGATGGGAACATGAGGGAGGGAGTAGAAAGTACATTTCAGCTTTTTCTTAAGCCACTCTCAACAGAATATACTCGGTGAAACACAATCTACAGGAGTTAGTTGTTAAATAACTGGATATTTAGGGAGAAAGGCTCTTGTGATCTAGGCACAAGACTGGGGGTTAGGAGTGCTGGGTCTGTAGCTGGCTCTGCCACAGACTTCCAGTGTGACCTTGGATAAAGTGTGGGAATCACTAGGGACTGATGATCCCATTTTCAGAAGTGCCTCAGAGACTTAGGAACCTTTGTCCCACTTTCAAAAGAGGGAGGCACTTAGGAACCTGATCCCCTTCGAAAGTCAGCAAGACGTAGCACACTCCTAAGTTCATAGAGGTCAGGTCCATCAATGGCTATTAGCCAAGAAAGTCAGGGACACAACCCCAGGCCCCATGTGTCCCTAAACCTCCCACTGCCAGAAGTATCTGGCACTGGCCACTTTCAGAAGACAGGCTACAGGGCTAAATGGACCATTGGTCTGACCGAGGCTGGCTGTTCTTGTGTTAAGTCAGCTGGGCATTTTTGAACATTTTACGTTAGGAGACTTAGTTGATTTTATCTTTGTATGATTTTATGGAGTCACTTAATCTCTGAGGCCTGGTCTACACTAACCCCCCAATTCGAACTAAGGTATGCAACTTCAGCTATGTGAATAACGTAGCTGAAGTCGACGTACCTTAGTTCGAACTTACCGCGGTCCAGACGCGGCAGGCAGGCTCCCCCGTCGACTCCGCGTACTCATCGCACCGAGCAGGATTACCGGAGTCGACGGGGAGCACTTCTGGGTTCGATTTATCGTGTCCAGACAAGACGCGATAAATCGAACCCAGAAGTTCGATTGCCTGCCGCCGAACCAGCGCGTAAGTATAGACAAGCCCTAAGACTCAATCTCCAGCTGCAAAGTGAGGGTAATAATAATAATAATAATAATAATAATGATACTTAGTGCTTATCTAGCACTTTTCATCAGTAGAGCTCAGACTGCCTTAGAAATTAGGGCAGAACCATCCTAACCCTTTCCTACATTACAGGGATGTGAAGCGCTTTGAGATCTCCCGATGGAAAGCTTATCTCTAAAGTGCAAACGATTATTATTATTGTAAGTTATAGATTTAGGATCAAATGTACTCAGGTCACAGCAAAGTGAGATGCAGCCAGGTTGCTTTTATACTGATAGAATAAACCAGCTAAGTGCATGAAGGCATGGAACGCATGACATTCTAACTATTCTGTTGATAAGTTAATGCACTTATAGCTGCTAGAGATGGAAGAAACCTATTAGGGCACTGAGCCTTCTGCCAATGCAGGGCTGCTCCCTACCATGTATTTTTAAGAGCTCCTATGTGTCATTGAAATAAAACGTTAATCACTTTGGAGTAATGGTTTGGGGTTTTTTGCCACTGACCCTCCCACCAAACCCAAGGAACTTACAGTGTGAAGCACAATGGAACCAGCTCACTGGGACGCCTGTTCTTTGCAGCCTTGCCGTTTAAAGGATTTTTATCCCACTCATTGGCTGTGTTGGTCCATTAGTCCCATGGATAGAACATCCAATCTTGTGTGTTAATACAATCTTCTGATGCCTTAGAAAGATCTCCCACTCCTCTGCAGCCCCTCTCCTTTTCTCCCAGCACACAAGCGTGGGGTTCATTTGCCAGCAGCGTAATCCCCTGGAGCGGACAGAGGAAGGAGTGGGGTTTCTTTGTGACAGCTGGTGTCAGGAAGAGCAGATTGGTCTGCTCTCTTGAGGGCAGGGATGTCCCAAGTAATGATATTGATAAGCTCCACCAACAGAGCAGAACAGCAGTAGGGCTCTGCTCGATGAGACCTGCTTGGGTATCTCTGGGAGACTTGCTGGAGATTGCTAGTGCACGGCCTACCATGACGAAACAGCAGCAGCACTGGAACAACAGCCAGTCAAGCTGCATCTCAGCCACCATCACCAGGGGTGAGTCCTCCCTTCGGCGTACGTGAGGCAGCATGACCAATTAGAGCAGGGAACTGGAGCGTTCTCCTCCTGATTCCGCCACCCTTACGTGCAGCCTCACTAGGTGACCTGCCCCCATCCACCAGTAACAACTGGAAGTTTTTGTGTGTGGTTTGGGGCAAGACAGAAATCATCACGAATACTCACATTGCCTACCTGCTCATGGCTTCAATTTCGCACTCTCTAATATGGAGATGATACTATTTACTACTCTGGATGGGGGAGGGCGGGGGGGAATATTATTTGTAGTACAATATTTCCCAGAAGCTCCAATGGAGGTCAGAGTCCTGTTGGGCTAGGTGTTGTACAAACTCACAGTGAGGGTCAGTCCTTGCCCCAAAGAGCTTGCAAGCTAAATAGGCAAGATGGACCAAGGGCAGGAGGGTAAACTGAGGCACAGAGAGGTGTGACCTTCCCAAACTCACACAGCAAGCCAGCCAGAGATGCAGGAAATAGAACCCATGTCTCCTGACTCTCAGACCAGCCCCATAATCACTACACCACACTGCCTCATGCTGGGAGGTTTAATTGATGTTTGTAAAGGCTCCAAGAGCCACAGATAAGAGATGATATAGCATCAGATGCTCAGTCTTGACTGTTAATGTATTCTGAAGTACTGTGTGTCCAGGCCAATTTTAAATGATTCAAGCAAAGAAGCTTCTACCACTTCTCTCAGGAGACTGTTTCACAATCAGAGATTTCACTGTATTGAAGTTTTTCCAGTCATTCAGTCTAAATTTCCCTTTACCTCACTCACCCCACCACACCTAATTGGATAACCCTAGCGTCCAACCTACTAATTCCTCTCTCATAGTTTTTCCTGTATGCCTTTCAAACACTGTGAAACAATGCTGATGTTACACGCTTTGACTGGTTTCATATCCAGGAATTAATACACTAGTACAACAACATGCAAGTTTTACAACTTGTTTTATACGTCAGTCTTGCTTAATAACTTTCCTAACAGTCAAGACAGATGCACCACCTGTATTAGGGAATTAAAACCCTGCCTAACTCTGAAGTTAGTTGAAAAGACATAGCTGTGAATGTCATAGACTCACATGAAGAAAGCACAGCCAGCATGCTGGGAGAATTCTCAGCTGTCTTCCAAGCCCTAGAATATCTGCAAGGAGAATATTGTCTTAACCCTTACGGACAAGTCTTATAGGATTTAATAGGAGTGAAACTAATAGGTGTCTACAGAAAGGATTGTTAAAACCTATAGAGCTGAAGAGAGAAGGATACCATATGCAAAAGATCTACTTGTCTATTCAGTTTGATAGGATGGTTGAAAAGCCTACAAGAAGGTGATCATTTTCTTTTTCTGCACACAAATCTTTGGTGAGTCATCCATCAGAAAACAAACCAAAATCCTTTTGCCCTAACAGACAAAGTAGATACTGAACCTGATAATATGGAGAGGGTGGAAGATTTGGAAAAGGCAGAACTATCTACCGAGTGGGCTGGTTGGGACTCAGAGGCAAATAAAATATCATTATGCAACTATTCTTGGTATTTAAACAAAACATTAGTATCATCCAGTGAAAACTGTTGTAGTAGCTAAGCCCTCAGAGGCGAAAGCAATCTCTGTGTTGGGTGAAGGACATGCATTTTGGATAGTAAAATCAGATGAGCCAAGCTCTAAGCTAGCAACTTTTACTATGCCATTTGGATCTTATAAATTTAAGCGAATGACATTTGGTATTAGTTCTGCTCCAGGGATATTTCAAAAAGTAATTGCCTAGATCTCAGAGGGATTACAAGGTGCTGAAGTTATGGATGGTGCTTTAATTTGGACTAGGCACCTTAAAGAACAGAAGGAAAAAAATGTAGGCAAGTTTTGCAGACAGCAAGAACCTTAAACTTAAAAAGTCAAAAAACCTGAGGTCACCAAAGTTACTGATATTGGGCATCGATTGGACAAATATGGCTTAACTGCAGATTCAGATAAAATAAAAAGAAATAGCTGAGAGCTCCATTCCATCATGCAAAGCACAGCTAGGGAGGCATATGGGGATGACAGAACCATTTGTCAAATTTTATTCCAGATCTCTCTCCGGTCAATAAGCCATGAAGGGAATTGCTGGAAAATTAACTTGCCCGGTAGTGGGAAGCCAGCCAAAAACAGGCATTTGAGCAGTTTAAACCACTGATCACCAAGCCACCAGTTTGAACCTATCCTGGCTGAGCTAAGGGAACTGGGGGCTGAATTAAGGCTTGGCTAACACAGCAGTGCAAGGGTATAAAGGGGTGCAAGGTCACGAGCCCTCCCCCCCACCACTATCTCCTCAATGGGCTACTACTTCCACTGGGCAGTTGGTAATATAAGAACCTAACCCTGTACTGTCAGCAGATGGGTCTTCTGAAGAGCTAGGTGACGCCTTAATGCAGAAAGGGCCATCCAGTCGCATTTGCATCAAGATCCTTAAACAAGACGAAAAGAATCTGTGAAAGAGAGAGACTCCGTTTTACATAAATCAAAATGAACAGGTTTATAAGGCTGGTCTGAAGAAAGTCTGAAGTCTAACTCTGCTCTGAGACCTAAGTGCTACCTGTGCCCAACCTGTGTAATTGTATCCACCTGTGTGGTGGGCTGGATTTCTGCTGGGCTATCCCATGGTTCTGAGCGGTGCTCTATGAATTCATTCACAGGGTTCTCTCTCTCACCTAGTGGAGCTGCTGTCTGTGGCAGTGACAGGAAAACAATATTTCATAAGTAACTTGCAAGTGGAGTTATTCATTATTAATGCAGACAGTTCTGAAGGTGAAAGCAAGCAGTATTTGGCAGCAAGAACGGTTAATGAGAATGCCATTAATTAAGTCAGTCTGCAAAGTGATTCACAGCACAGCTGGCTGACTGCTCAGCCTCTCTGCTTCTTTCCTGTCAACTAAACATAAAAATGTCATTTGGGGTACATTTCTCCTACTTATGAGTCTTACTGCTAGCACATCACAGCTCTACCAGAGGGCTAGTTTCAGCACAGGAGGAGTATTTCTTGGATGGCATCTCTGTAAATGCAGTGGAAGGGCGGCCGAAATGGAGCAGGCAAACACGGGGCTAGAGCGCTGAGCTAGTGTCAGTGACTTACAGTGCCGAAGAAAGATGGAGGTAGACAAGAAAGTGCAGCCCAATGGAATTGTGGGATAGCAGCACATGGGCTTGCATTCTCACTGCAAAGTAAGTGAGCTAATTCCTCATAATAGCTCCTTGAAATACAAATGTTATCAGTGCTTCTTCCAGACGACTACTGCCCCTTTGCATCACTAGCCTGGGCCTTTTGATACCATTAGTAATAACCATGTTTATTACAGCAACACCTGAGGGCCAATCAAACACAGGATCCCCACTGTGCTGGGTGCTGTACAGAGAGTCATAGACGGACCCTGTCCCCAGCATCCAGACCTCTGCTACACCAAGTACTTCCCACAATATCACCCCAAAGCTAACTAGTACTTTTCAGTGAGAAGCTAATTCGTTTGTTTCTTTAAAAGTCACTAACTCAGAATTAGCCACGTGTGGCATCATGGGACTCCACTGGCTGGAGGAGAGTTAGAGCGACTCACATTACTGACAGCCAGGATCTGCGTGGATCTGAGTGGATGGGCCCATGTGCACGTGGCCATGGGCACTGATTGTGCACAGAAAGGTGGGGGTGAGTGCACGTAGGTGCACAGAGGGGTGAACGAACACATGCAGAGGTGTGAGCAGAAAGGTGGGTTTGGGTGCAGGCAAGTGTAGGCCCAGGTCGTGAGTGTGCAAATGCACGCATGCACAGAGCGGTGGGTGTGCAAAGAGAAGTGTGGGGGGGCTGCGTGTACACACACACGGCAAGCTGCATTCTCTTTGACGGAGGATTGCAGAAACACTACCCTCCCCCAGGGCTTTGCAGAGCAATAACCTGATTATTCATAAACCAGCAAGAAACATCAATCCCTCATTTATCATTTTCAACATAAATAATGAGGGCAAGAGCGGAACATGCCAGCAGTAAATTAGTTATAGCTCTAGTGTTGAAATCTGCCCATTTCCTTTAAACCTGCCCCACTTACTGATAATAAACAGTGATCCGACTGATTTCTTGTCTGAATCCACGAGCATTGGATTACAAGAAACACAAGCCGATCCCCTTCTACATGCATGTGAAAGTCACTTTGGCTGTTGTGTGGGAGGCCGGCTAGAAAAATGCCGTGAATTAAAAAAACCCTATTTGTCATACTGACAAATTCCTCAGGAAATAACAGCCTTTGTATTCCTCTCTGACCTCCTCTGGTCACAGCCGTTTCTGCTCCACATCCGACAGCTTCTTAGCGCCTGCACTTCCAGGACATTCGTTTAACTGTTTGCTCAATCTATGGATTTTATGAATGGAAAACAGACGGGCATTACTAACCTGATTCAGCACATGCCATAGGCTTCAAGCATTCCATTGAGTGCTTTGGTGAATAGGGAGCGACTTAAGCACTTGCTTAAGTCAAGCATGTGCTCAAGTGCTTGGCTGAATTGGGGCCTTAATCAGCACATTTAAACATATGCCTAAATCATCAGGACCTTGTTCATACTCAGTCTTCACCCAGGCACAATTCCCATCAAAAGTCCCATTGACTTCACTGGCCATTTTGCCTGAGTAAGAACTATGGACCAGACCCTTAACCACAGGCCCCATGGCTCAGTTCTGGGATGTCGTTCACAGCCTCTGTTCCATTTCCATCCTTTCAAGAAATTCTCTTCCCTGCCCGGAGTGCTCTCCTCTCTGGCTCTCCTCTTCTGTAGCATCCGACGCTGCAGACTCAAGTGTCACTGCTCTGCGCGGATTCTCCTCTTTCCTGGGAGATGCTGGGCTGATTCCCCCTGGGCCCTTAGATAAGCTGAGTGACGGTCAGGTTGGCTGGCACGCATCTCGGCTCGGAATCTGAGCAGCAGCTTTTCTGGCTTTCTACCTGCCCTGTAATACCTGCAGCAGTGCTGTCCCTTCCAGCCAAACGCCTCTGTCCAAACCCCCATGATTGTCCAGAGAACCTGCCTGGAGGAACAGGCTGCAAAGAGCTTTGTTGGTGTATCAGATTTTACCTTCTGGCCAGGTTACCACATTGGAAGCCACATGGAAAATCCCTCTCCTCCCCCCATCAGTACAAGGGCCTGGCAGATGAAGCAGCAGCATGTTTTTTTGGGACCTCTGGCTAATCCTCTAATCCAGAGCTCTCATGTGATAGGGCAGAATTGCTTGCAATACTCCCCATGAGCTGCCTCCAGCCAAGTAGCACAACAATCGCATGGTATTTCAGTGGAAAGTCATTGTAGAAACCTTTCTACCCATGAGTAGCTGCAGCATGTAAACCCAACCAACAAAAGGATCTGGGAACAAACCAACAAGAAGAAAAACATTCACTTAACCGCATGGCTGGCAGAATACGTGGGGCCCTTGTCTGAGCTCGCATGTAACTCAGTGTAGTTACATCACTAACACTGATGTAAGTGAGATCAGACTCAGGCAGTAAAGACAGACGAGTTTTTCAGAAAAGCTCAGGATTCCTTTTGGTTTGCAGGTCCAGCGCTTGCCATCCCATCCCACACACTGAGACACCCCAGCTCACTCGCTCCATGGCGCACACAGCACAGTGAGGTAGCAGTGGCCGGCAGGAGTGGGGTACACAGCGATGATGCAGAAGGAGGGGAGCCAGCCCGAGCGGGTCCGTTTGTTTTTCCACCTGATCTGACCCTTTCAGTTGGGCCCTGTTGGCTTCGGGCGGGTTGCAGGGCTCTAGTTTGCAGGGGTATTGGCGGGGGGGCAGGAGATTGTTACAATTTATTAAACATTTGCAAAGCTCACAAAATGCAGTGAAACAAAGACACCACAAAGAGCCTCTGCACTGCCTCCCAGGATCTGAGAGCGCTTCGTCATTCATATTTACAATCTGTCCTGCGGTGGCAAGCAGCTAAAGGCAGGGCCGGCTCCAGGCACCAGCCGACCAAGCATGTGCTTGGGGTGGCACCTTGTAAGGGGCGGCCAATCTTCGGGTGGTGGGGGGGGGCGCTAGGGTTTTTTTGTTGTTGTTGTTTTGGTTTCAGCCGGGCGGCGCTCGGGGGGAGGAGGGTGTTTTGGTGGTGTGGCGCAGGGGGCGGGGTGTGTTTCGGCAGGGCGGCACTCGGGGGGGGGGGGGGGTTTGGGGGGGGGGGGGCTCTTTTTTTTTTTTTTTTTTTTGCTTGGGGCGGCAATAAAGTTAGAGCTGGCCCTGACTAAAGGCGCCAGCTGAGCTCAGAGCCCTGCCATGCTGGGAGCTCTGCGCCCCCGGTGCAGACATACCCATGGGAAGAGACAGTCCCAAAGAGTCCAGATAGAGGGGACCATGGCAGACCAGTGGCAGAGCTAGGACTAAAACCCAGTCTCTCCCTCCTAATGCAGCATCTCATCAACCAGCCTCGCACCCGCAATCCCCATACGCTATGGACAGATTAGCCCCTTCCTTTTACCTACCTCCTTATGGAGCTGTACGTGCCTCACCACCATACCCGCTGGGCAAACGGCACCCAGGACATGATCACTTCTTCCATCATTCAAACGCAGCCACCTCTGGGTAGGGTTGTTCGACAGCCCTCGCAACACGCCCTGTATACAGAAAGCGACCCCCCCACCCAGCCAATGTCAGCTCCAAGGGAAGTATGCGAATCCTGTTTGCCCCCTTCAGCTGGGGTTTCGGGCAACTCCCCATGGTGCTTCTGAACATCGCAGCCGCCAACATCCTAAAATGACACTGTATTGGGCCACAGTGATTGCAGAGCAAACGTGCTGACTGCTAGAGATGGCTATGTACATGCAAGTCATTAATAGAGAAAGTGCCAGGAGACAGCACTCAGCGATATGTGGCCTTGTTCCTGGGTTTTGCAGGGCACCCCAGACAGCTTGCTCTTAACTCTCTTGTATACGTCAGGAAGCTGGTTCTTCTAGCTGCCAGCCCTCCGATCCCAGGGTGAACCACGGCTGGGGCTTTCCTTCTTGGGCATCACCTCCGACAGAAAAGGTTCTGCAGCCAAACGATCTGCTCTGTGCTCACCCATCACCGGCAGGTGTCACTAATCGCCCCTCTCACTGGAATTTCATCCACAGTTCTGCTGCTGCCGGCCAAGCTGGGCCAGCATCCAGCACTCTCCCCCATAGCTCCGGGGCGCTAACAGGAGTGAAATGCAGAACATGTTTATTTTGGTCACTAAAATCAGCTGGGCCAAACTGAGCCCACGCAGCAGGGAGCAGCAAGCCCTGTCACGTCCCACAACAGCAGCTGAAAGGTTTCTAACTGCTGAGATGCTGCACCCATTGCTTGGGGAGTGTCAGAGCACCTCACGATCTCTAACCTCATAACACCCCCGGGAGGTAGGGAAGCACCGTTATCCCCCTTTTACAGCCTAGGTGCAGAGGCAGAGCGAGACTCAGGCCCAGATGCTCAAAGGTACCTGAGGGTATTGCCCTTGACTTCAGTGGAAGTTGGGAGCCATAATACCTTTGCGGAGCTGGGCCTAAGTGAATTGCCCAAGGTCCCACGGGAAGTCTGTGGCAGAACAGGGAACTGAACCTGGGTCACCGAAGCCGCAGACTAGCACCCGAACCACCGGGCCATCCCTCCTCTACTCTGTTTCAGGCTCCATCATAACTGAACTTTATAGCTTGGGCCCATCTCAAGTCAAAATATTTAAATCTCAAGCCTCTTGGCAGCACAGCCCCCGCTCTGAAAGCCACAGTTGTATCGTGAGCGTGCGTATAACGGCCCAAACGTTTTGAAAGCTTCCAGGCTTGGCTCCCCACCAGCGGGACACATCCTGTCCCAGCTGCATTTGCCCACCGCGTTCCGTTGGGCAGCAGCCCGACAGACCCTCCCTCTGAAACATGAAGCTCAGCGATTTCTGAGAGGCTCCTTTCACCAAGTGCTGCATTTTATAAGGGGAAATGCCCCCTCCCCCAGCAGCTTGCAGGTCTTTAAAAAACACAACATCTGGAGAGCATGCTTGCCCCTCCATGGAGGCTCCCCAGCCTCCAGTGGGTGATGTGCTACATCTCTATGTGAAACCAGTACAAGAGATCTGCCCAGAAGGGAATTGTAACTTCAGAGCTGGCTAGTGCAAACTGCCTTTGCCCACATGTGTGAGCAGCCCAGATAATGTGTAACAGCTACACAGAGGAAGGGGCTACAGGGGAAGAGACCTTAGAGTTAATTGATACTCTGCCTGGCTCTCCATAGGGGCTCCTGGCATTGTTCATATTATTGATCATTTGCATTACATTAGCACCTAGCAGTGCCAGCCAGGAACAGGGTGCTGGGCATGAGTCTCCCTGCCTCAAAGCGCTTACAATCTCAGTAGACAAGGCAGATACACGGCAGGAGGGGAAACAGAGGCACAGAGAGGGGAAGTGACTTTCCCAGGGGCACACAGTCACAATGGTCAGATCACCGGAGTCCCAGCCCAGTGCACCATCCACTGGACTGCAAGCCTTCCTGGCCCAACTGCATCTCCCAAATGAAGGACTCACCTTGTGCAGTAACAATGGTTCTTTGGTATTTCAAAAACATCACCGCTAGAGATGGGTCCAGCCCAATGCCCAGGATCTGGCTGTGCCCTCTCTGGCCAGACCCAACTTGAAACCAGATCCAGCCCCTTTCTCCAGCAATGGGCTGAACCATCCCTCTGGTGCTGAACTCTGCAGCTGGCCCATCTCTCTCTCCTGAAACCAAATTGCAGCTGCAAATACCCTCAGAGCTTAGGAAAAGCAGACGTGAATCCATCCCTGGACTCTGAGCCCATCTTGAGCAAGATCATTCAAACCAGGGGGTCTCGTGCATCTTCATAATGTGGACAACAACTCAACAGGGAGATCATCTGGCCAGCCCAGCACAGCTTTGTGGCAACTGGAGCAATTGCTGACACGGAGAATGGAGCACTGGGAAAGTATTTAATGACATTTAGCTTCTTTCAAAGCTTTTGGGTAAAAGCATCGTGTGCTTTTGCTCTTCATCGAACCTCCTCATCCCATCTCCTCTTTCCATATCGGTTGGAAATGAGGAGGAATCAGCACCCTGCAGCTGTCCAGCTCTCTTCAGACCACCCATGAGGGACCATAGACCACAGCTGGAGAACTGATTCAGGCTCAGAGCTTGCAAAGACTTACCCACCATCTTGCTTAATGCTATGCATGTTCATAGTCCCATTGGCTTTAATGCAAAAAACCTATGTGCCTAAAGGGAAAGGCATGAGTACGTCTTTGCAGGATCGGGCCCTTAAACAGGAAAAAAAAAATCCCAATGACCCATATATGATATTTCCCCTGAATGCTCTGAAACATTCTAGGCATCATAAATTGCAACACATGGTGCTGGATTAAATATCACCATGGTCACTCTAGCCTAAGCTCCTGCTGGTAGCCAGATTTTACCTTCAACAGAATTCCATCATTGAATGATATCCTCGCATTAAGATGAGGGCCTCATCTCTTTATTGCAGGTAGCTGTGAGCACTTACCCAGCACAGGGACTGCATACAGAAAAGTCCGGAGAAAAATGCCCCAAGTTCAGAGCTGGGTTAGCTCATAAACGAAATAGCTTGGTGGTCTCAACCTAGGTCCTGGCTATTCCTTGATACATAATTTGGCCCAGTTCATGCACTGGGACGTGACTGAAGGAGGGAGTTTCTGGCGTTTGCAGTTAGGATCTAGGAGAGAGCGATCTATGCCCTGCTTTCCCAGTAACTCTCTGTGTCTCAACTGATAAATTGGGCAAAAAGCAACGCTCACCGCTCTGTGTTGGGCCCCTGGGGTAAGGGGGTATAAGAACACGCATCTCACAGGGTGCGGAGAGGCTTAATTAACAAGGGCTAGATTCTGCCTCTCTTGCTCATTACAAACAATGCTTCGGTGAGTAATGCCACCAGCATCAGTGTAAATGCTACTCACCGTGAGCACTTACTGTGTATGGAGATCCTGCAGATGCTCGGTGGGCTCAGTTCTGATCCCCCTCCCCACACTGAGCTAGTGCCCCTAATTTCCTTTGGCTTTGATGGGGCTCAGAAGACCAGCCCCACACTTTAGCAGGGATGCCAGTCAGGAAACCTCCCCGGAATATCAGCAATGTTCCACATCCGGGATTCCTCTGCAAACAGCTTTCTGCAGTCCCTGGGCCTGCAGCTGCCAGCATTAGGGGCTGCTCTGGCCAAATAATAACGCTAACTTGAAATATACCATTTGTCACATAACCTTACCCGGCAGCTCGAGTGTTCCATGTTTCCTAGCATCCTGCTCCTGCACATCAAATACTGAAACACAATCTTCTTGGTTAAGCTAAGCCAGCCATGTATCTAGCATCAAAGAAACTGTAAGTGGCTAACAAATACTACAGAGAAAAGAATTCTGGACAAAGATCAATCTTCACTGGCAACTGCTGGATTTTTCTAAGCAAAAATACCCTGCGGAGTTTAAAACTGCATCCAACTTCAAAGGAAAGAGGTCTCCAGATAGAGATTACCACTGTTACTAACACAGCGTGCTTTATCAAGTTACACATTTACATCTCGAGTCATTTTGATTGTTCCCAAAGATGGAATTCAAACCGGAGGCCATTCTTTCAGGGGTATATTTTTTAAAAGAATCATTAATATCCACAACCGACGTTGCACTTTTCATAATGCTATAAGCCGCAGCATTACGTATCGGGGTCCTAGTACTCTACCGCCTTGCACCTTGTGTAGCTGTTTACACCTGTTCCATTTATGTGTGGGCTGACATAAGGGTGAATTTCACCCCTAGTGACTTTCAGATCAGAGTTATTCAATTTATAAATGGAAAGATGAGTTTTCTAACTGCAACTTCAACCTAGAATCTGAGGGTCAACCTGGGTCTTCTTACATCATGCATCTTTACAAGCAATTTGGAATTTAGCTCATGATGTAGGAAGCAGAAAATAATCCTGCTAATGCTCCCATAAGTGTATTGGTTCCGGAGTACTAACAGGAGAAAAGACTTTTTGTCAGTAAAGCAAGCAGTAGAAAATGCCTCGAGCCAAAAATTTCTGCTACAAATGTGGATCAGAGCTTTCCCCATGTTTGTGATTGTTCAGATCTGGAGTTTTGGTTCAACTACTTACAGAGAAAAAAGCCAGCTGCAAAAGTATGAGTCTTGATCCAGATGCCTTCGAAGTTCTGGGATCTTGGTTTGGGTCAATTACCTGAGCCAAAAATGCATAGAAACTGAATCTTAGGCTTGATTCCCCTCTCACACCAGGAGTAACTCCACTGAAGTCAATGGCGTTGCATTGGGTAAAACGAACGTAAACAAGGCATGACTAGGGCTCACAGTGTTTTAGGTGAGAAGGTGCCTTTTTTATACAGTCACCTCCCATCCCATAAATGCCCTTCACGTTCTGGAGAGCCCTGGAGATGGCTGCCACAAGACTAGCTTTTTATTTACTGCTTCGGGAAAAACTCTCTCGGTCATTTTAACGGTGCCTTTTCTTCTGACTCAAGCAGGTTCCCTACTTTTGAAGGCAATAGAGGTTACCACTTTATCAGTTATAAGAGATCAGGTTATTGCATACCTGGCTTTCTTCCCATGGAAGAATCCTACACTGTCCTCCTAGGCAATCCCTCATTCCTGTCCCTAAAGAACAGGAAAGACGATTTAAAGGCCAACACTGGAAGATTATGGAATTTTGAAGGAGTATGTCTGCAAAATGGGTGTTTTTAAAAACATTTTCATTTAACCATCCCACCAGCTCCTCTGCGAGGCCTGACAGCTCTTTCATTTTATTACAATTGACATCAATCTCAGGTGTGACTGTTCCAGCTTCCAGCCTGTGGCGCGTGATTTATTACCTGGCTGCTGTCCTGACAAATATTCATTTCAATCATTACAGGGGGCCAAAATGAGAGGGGAAATAAACCTGGCAATTAATTCAGCAATTAAAAAAAATGGCACCCTTTCCCATGCTTCCTTACTAGCCTTATTCTCCCCCTCACATCACACACAAAACAAATACTGATCAGCCAGCTAAAACAACACCCTCAATGGGCTAAAATTGATAATAGCCAGGAATAGCAACAAAAGGCTGCCATATTTTCCCTCCAAGTTGCATGCCAATCTGGTGTGTCTAATCGGCTGCCAAGATCAGCTCTTTAGCCCGATGTATCATTATCAGCGAGCATATATAATTTCATGGTAAATCACAGAAACTGATGAATGACTATTTAGATTGCAATTGTCAGGAGAGTATAAAATACTTCCTGTTCTAAGGAGCCGAAGAACAGTTACCTGCTTTTTCTGGCCAGAGACCCAGCTGCCCAGCTCCATTCCTCATTTGAACAGCCCCTTGCTCACCTGGCATAGTTGAGGGACTTTTACATAAGTAGAAACAATCCTGCCTTTCAGGGACCACAAATGCCTTCGCTACAGTTCAACTCGCCAGCCTTGAATTTCAGTTTAAAAAAGAAAACTGTTCAGGCCAGAGGCCATAGAGTTTAGGCTGCTGACTTATACCCGCTATTTATACGGGTAGAGTTTCTTTCCCTATTCAAAGCCAATCTGTGGTACTCCTCCTCTAGGCCCGTACTTATCTAAGGGTCAAATGCTCCTGTGGGGAGGGGCACCTTGGCATGAAGAGAAGTGTCAGACGTTACAGTAGAAATAACCTCGAAGTCCCAAACAAAAACCAAGCCGCTTCCCCGGCGAGTTCCCATAACACTTTGTAAAACTGCTCCTCCTGCCAGAAATCCTCCAGAGTGTCACAAACAGCACAAGCGTGGGGACATGAAAGGAGCCAGGGAAAAGGTGAATGACAACAGATCTGGAGAAACCACCTTACCTGCGACAGGAAAGGTATCACGCGAGTGGTGCCCTGAATAACAGCAGAGCGCAGCACCTCATGGTGACTGCGGGTCAGATTTCCAGAAGAGGTCAACCCCTGGGTTGTGGGTGCTGCGCACTGGGAATCTGGTCCCACAGTGTACATGTGTCACAGGAGTGGCTCTCTGAAGGGTCCAGCACCCAGTCTCTCTGGGACAGGCTCCACTAAGGGGAATGAGCCAACCCAGGTCCACCTGTGGCTGGTTAATGGGATAAGTAGCAGGGCATAATTAATTAATTAGTTAAGGAGCATAATAAAGCATTATGGGGGCTCAGGCAGGAGCCCAGACACAGAGTGGAATTTCCTGGGGAGAGAGCTCCTCAGGGGAGGAAGCTACCCCCAGTGGTGTCTCCCTGGAGAGCAGAGGCTCCCGGAGAGAGGAACAGGCCTGCAACACAAACAGAGAAAGCCCCGGAGGAGAGAGACTACAAAGCTCTCCAGGCAGGGAAGCCTGGGAGATCTGTGCTGGCTCAGGGTGAGAGACTGCAGAGCTCCAGCCACTGCAGAAGCCTGGGGACTTACAGCAGAAGGAGAGGGCTTGTTTACATACCATGTTTGATAGGTTAAATAAACCAGAGCTCTGAAGGGGCTTTGTTCACTGTATGCAAGCCTCATTGAACTTACTAAAAGCCCACTAGGGGAAACTGAGGCAGAAGCATATCCACAGTTACATACTGGGCCACGAGGGGGCCCTCCAGGCCTGAGTGCCCACTATCAAAACATGTCTCTGAAGCTTTCTAAGCATAAAGGGAACATCTGTTTGCAGCCACAGCTGGAGGCCAGATAGTGGACCAGATGGGTCCTTGTTTGGGTCTGGGATGGCACTTCCTGTGTTCTTAGAGTATCTGCTAATGGCAAGGCAGGATAGGTCTCCTCGCAGACACCATTTGCCTTTTGGCACTCTGTGTTTTTTCTTGCGACATTCACTGCCGGATCCTACAAATACTTTCCCCTTAATCTGTGCTATGCATCCCAGTTCTGCGACTCTTTGCTTACAAGGGGAATTTAAAGCACCATGAAGGGCCCCTGATTCTCCACCCCGCAGAAAGAGCAATGAAGATTGAATACTCGTCAGGCTGCTCTCTCATGCTCTGCTTTCCCTCTTCGCTTTCCCTTGGACAAGCCCTTCCAAACATCTTCCTCTCACTTCAGTGCTTTCCAAACTAAGAAATATTCTCACAGGCCCAACTCAGCAGCAATCCATCATTGCCAGACCAGCTAGAGATCTGCAGGACCTATTTCCCGGCACTTCTCCCTCCGCTTCGTAACCATCACTTGTGACCTTTTAGCCCCAAAACATAAGAGTTCTGAATTTCTATCCTTTGTTACCAAGGTGTTTTCAAACCCAGCAGCTTTTGTCCCCTTTCACTTTCAACTCCTTATGGACATAGCCCAACGTTTGCTCTCATTAAAATGTAAGTTTTGGCTTCGAAGCTTGAAGTCCGCCTCTGCTTCTCCAACCAGAATAGGAGTTATTGACGAGGGCCATTGCTGTCACGCTCCCTTATTTAAATCTGACCGCTGATAAAGCTGTGTCAGGAAGCCGGGCCTGTCGGAGAGTCAGTCTTCTGGCAACCTAAGGAATGCGGCAGGCTGCCTGATTGGCTACGCTGCCCGATTGGTTGGAAGAATCATCAGACTGTCTCTTACGCCCAGCAGTGGCAGCTCAGAGGCTGCTCAAAGCGCTGACCTGCAGCTGCAGTAGCTCCTGCATCTGTTTGTTCCCAGCCTTGCTCCGGCAGTGGCACCAGCCTTTTCCCAGCCTTGCCTTTCTCCAGGTAACCCAGTTCTGACCCTTGGCTCTGTTTCCTGTCTTCTGACTTTGGCCCTGACCCTTGGCCCTAGCCTCTGGCCTCTGACTCCAGTTCCAACCCTTGGCTCCAATTTCTGATTTCAGCTCTGGTCCTGGGCTCCAATTCCTGACCACTGACTGCTGCTCCAACCATTAGGCGTGACCACCCACACCCCAGTCACTGACAAGCCAAATAGCGCAGCTTCAGTCCGTAACACTTCTCTAGTTGCCTTGAGAAAGGGCGTTCCAAGAGACTTCAAACCCAGTGTTATTGGGCTCAACGAACTTTAAACCAAACTTAAGACTGCAGATTTATACCCCATATCTTATGCACATGGGACTCATGTGAGGCAGAAGAGCACATGGATACTTGGCTATGGAGGTGGGGAGGGGGCTGCAGAAATGTCATAAATCAATCAATCGATAGATCAGTAGGCGGCACCATTAGCTGTCTAGATAACAGATTTATATGACCAATATTGCCTGGATACCTTCAACACTGGTACCTGTAAAGCACAATGATAGGAAGACCCAGGTTGGGTTAGGCAGACGATTGTGCAGGAGCAGAGGGCACCCAATAGCCCGTGATGCTCAGAACCATTTGGTGACCCCCCGGTCAGTGTTAGTTGAAAGTTTTAAATACATGCAACCGTTCTTTTTACGACAGCCCAGGTCAGAGGAGTGTGATAACCTACCCAGGAACAATACTGCATTGCCATTCTCAGGGGCAGTGGAAGAGAATGGACCTGACCACTGTTAAATCCCCTCTGGACCCCGCTAGGAAAGGCGGCTGTGTGCTCCCAAGGACAAAACGAAGGACTGGCCCTTTAATGTATTAAATTCCATCTGATTTTTACTTAAACACATTATAACCACTCGGCTCCACCACCTCAGTGGGAAGCCTGGACTACCTATTCATCACTGACTTTGTAAACTAACACCTAAACGCTGCTTCCATGCATTTCCCCTTGCCCCAGCCCTTCAGCCCCCCTTTTCTTTGGTTTGTTCCACGACCTCTCAGATAGCGCACCAATATTCATTGTCTAACAGTCCTGAGCTAATTCAAACATTTCCAGCACGCTCCCGTCTCAATCGTCTTCTCTCAAAAAGTGCACGCTGAACACACGCCTTAGCACACATTGGAGTGCAAACGTGTGATCACCCATATGCCAGCAATCAGGTGCGTGGCTGGCACATCCGGTCTCAGAGCTGCAGTCCTGAGTACACAAGCCGTACGCTCTGGTTTTCAGAGCCCCCGCTCCCCCCGGCCTATGTTAGCTATGTTTCTCTGCTTTGGTCTCCCAATGGGATGAAGTTAGCACAGTTTGAACTTGAATGTGACAGTGAGGAAAGTGCTTGCAGATGGTGGGTGTTGGGGTCCTGTTACCAACGGGTTATCAGCCAGGCTGGAATGCTCATATTTCAGAGGCGGTCTGGGTGTGACGGGCTGTGAATCCATACCAGCTCTGATAGAGTTAACGAGGGCCTGAGAGGCGGGGGGGAGGGGAGGGTTAACTGAGGGTGAAGCCCAGACTATAAAGCCAGGAGGCTGAAAGCAGAAGGGGGCTGTAGAAGTAGGCATCAGGTCTTCAAGCACAAGGGGAGAGTCCGGGGGAGAGTAACCCCTGAGATCCTGTCCTGCCATGAGGCGCAAAGCAGGCTCCTGTGGTAAATCCAGACACAGACAAGGGGAGGGAAAGCTGCTGAGTAGGAAGGAGCCCAGAGAAGCGGCAACAGGGACGGAGCCTGAGCCGACCTGGATTGCTGGTTATAGAGGCCCTGGGCCAGAACCCAGTGTAGTCAAGGGGGTGGAGGGAGGGAAGGCTCCCCCTGCCAACCACTGCTATCATTGCCCCAAGCCAGGGCTGAGCAGTGTCCAGAGAAGGCATTTGGCCTACGGCCCTCTGTTGGGCTTTGTAACCCTGGAACAGGTGGGCCGAAGGGTGACCTGCCCTCCCAGAAGAGAGTATCCCAGAGCAAGCAGAGAGCAGACTGGGGACAGGGGGGCTGGTGCCGCGAGAGCTGATTTCCCAGATTTGGACAGGGGAGGCGCCCTAGAGGGGAATCAGAAGTCCCGCTACGCTGGGTCAGGCCAGGTCCATGAAGTGAGGTGGCATCTGGTGAGGGATTCGCCTGCACTCTCCTGGCCCGCTGTGTCCCACCCAGGCTCTGAACCCCCTGGGCTGTACACAACGCAGTGTGATCCTCAGAGCCAGAGCTCAGCTGAAGGGAGTCACAAAGCGCTCTGTGCCGCTCCAGTTTCCCGCCATCCCCAGAGGCGGGCTACCTCAGGGCTCACTCATAGCCAACATGAGTCTATTCCAAGAACTTGCTCTCACCGCTGTCTTTTGGGATGGGGCAATTCAGGGTGCCTGAGCCCAGCCCCACTCCCCTCCTGGCTGGGTTGAGTGGCAGGTGCTGGAGTGGGGACAGACACCTGTTTTGCTGCTAAGTCTCCTGGCCAACTACTCGTTGGGCTCCACAAACTCCACACGAAGAACCAGGATGGCAGACGCTACTGTGCACGTAGCCAGGTCTGTAGTACAAACACGGAGACAAGTATGAACCCGAACCTCATTGGCTGCCAAGGGGGACCAAACAGAGCTTCAGAGCCAGCGGACAGATAGGCCAAGGGTCTCCTAATAAACCCCACCAACCAGAGCAGTGGGGACCCGCCCTTCGAAGGCTTCCATCTCCAGGGCTTTGGGACTCAGCAAAGCCAGGCACGTTAGTCTCTGAAAGGCACGTGGCAGCCTTTGTCTCCATCCAAAATCCAGGCCCCGAATGGGCTGGCCAACACGCGTCTCAATGTAGGAGATCGTCAGCATCTGATGTGTCAGGGAAATCATTCAGCTTTTTCAAGGGGACTTTTCAGAGCTGCTACCATTTCCCCCTCCGAGCCTAAATAAAGCAGTGAAAGAACTTCGCAAGGAGATTTCAGTATTCAAGGGGTTTCAATTTCCCCTCCAATAATCCAGTAAAAACAGTCTCCTGCCCAAGGAAGGGAAGAGGGGGGAAAAAGCCCCTGGTCTTATGCACTTTGCGGTCTGCTGTTTCCTGCCATTTGTTAGCTCTGCCAATAAAAACGAGGGGTTGTTTGAGTTTTATTGAGTTGCAGGAAATAGTGAGTTCAAATAAAAAAATGAAACGATGACAATGAGCGCGCAGTCAGTTTAGAGCTGACAGGACAAATTAACTGGAAGGTGATGGCAAATGAACCCTGAGTCCTTCCTTGCGTGAACTGGCGGCTGATCGCTGCTCAGCTCAGTTGTCTCCTGTTGCCTTGTGGTTTTCTCTTGTCTCATTTTTAATGTTTTTACCTGGTTTTTGGAGAATTTTTCACCTTGGTCTGCCCATCAGGGAGGTACCATGCAGGCTTCATTCACATCACATCCCCAGCATGCATTCAGCCCTGGGCTGGGCAGATGCTCCGATGGTAATGGGGTGTAGCCCACGGAGATAGCTTAGCATTCGGTTTAGCAGTAGCACAGGAACTTACAGGCCTATATCCTGTAAGGCATTAGCTTAAGGAGTTAGCATAAGGCTTTGAGGCCTACAAACTTTAGCATTCAGAAGTGGCCCAACTGTGACCCTGAGTTTTTGGCAACTGGGGAACATTGTGCTTGGCGGGAGAGCTTGAAGATAATAACAGGTAACTGTAAGAACACTGAACTGATACTAGACTAGGATATTTTCGGATAAAATGTTGGCAGATGCTTAACCATGAACTTGCCTTGGTGATGAACTCATGCGTATGATAATTAATTGACTAAACCTATAGGATAAGGACACCCCAACATTATTAGGGTGAGGAAGTTAGATACGGACAAAGGAGGCCGGGCATTTCTATGAATATACATGACAGTCCCCTAAGGCCCTATAATAGGCCAGACCACCATGTAAGGGGGAGATTTGGACCATCATGCCAGGGACAAAGCAAGATCTCGCTCTCTCTCTCACCCGCCCCACATCTCCTAGGAAGGGTGTGAGCAGACATGTAAGGAACAGTACAAGATATTAGCTGAACTACCCTGTACTACTGCTATATTGCAATGTGATTTGGAGCACTTGTGTCTTTATGACTATGCTAATAAAATTGCTTCACAAGTTTTGCTTTGCCCTCAGTGTGAGTGTCTTCGTGGTATACATCGGGGCTCCCAACTAGATATTGAACTTGGGCAACAAATTGTTCTGTCTCATTGATATCCTTGGTAATGTGGTTGTGTGCTCAGGAATACAAAGAGTCTGATACTAGGCCATCAAAGGGAATACCCCCGGCTCACTGTCACCCATGGGACCCAAGCCCCCAACCTGACGGTGAAAGATGCTGTGTCCAATTCACAAGCCCCCCCGAACAATCCCATCCCTTGAAGCGTGAAGAGGTCTCAGCTAGGCCGCACTCCCATCTATCCTCCCTGGGCCAAAGGCCATGGTGGAAGTGCTGCGTATTACTGTTTCCCTTTCTCTAGCCAATGGCTTTTAAAGCGGACATGACAAATGATACGTGAAGAAGTCACATGAATAAAGTGGGCTCCCCCGAGCCATTCCCTAGGTTGCATTTTGTCCAGAAATCTTGCTCATTAGGATGGGGTCCTTTTCAGGCATATCTGTAGTAATAAATAAATAACATCATCTAGCACTTAGCAGCAGTCCTCAAAGTGCTTTACAAAGGAGGTCAATAGCATTATCCCCATTTTACAGATGGGGAAACTGAGACACCAAGTGGTGAAGCTACATGCCCAACGTCACAGATCAGGCTGGGGCAGAGCTGGAATAGAACCCAGCCCTCCCAAGTCCCAGTCCTGTGCTCTGTCCACTAGGCCATTTATAACAAGTAAGGTAATGGTGTTGTCTAGCAGCTGGAGACATGGCCTCAGGGTGCACAGCTCCAAACTTTAATTCAGCCCCTTTTATGGTACATTTGTTTGCCACGTGCAGGTGATCTTTTCTCTAGGTGATACTGAATAAAACCTGCTTTAAAAGGCTATTTATCGTTAGACAATATCCATAGGCCAGCACATGTAAGCCAACAAAGCAATACACAGATCCCAAGATTCACTAGCAAATCTGCAATAGCAAAGCACCATGCACAGCACTTAGCACTCAGAGGCAACCCTACCATAACACATTGGCCTCCAGAGCCCTGCACTGCCTAGCACATCGAATGCAAGACGGAGCTGTTCGTTCCAGTGGAGGAGGGGAGAATATGGCTAAAACAGATCTCAGCTGCAAGCTTCTGTATGACAAATAGCAGCGAGGTGGAAGGAAAATGATTTGTAAAGTTATGAGAAATATCTTGACACTGTCGTTTTAATTAACATTCATTCAGCTAAGAAAGCGAGCCGAGTGGAGAGTTAATCCAGACCTCCCCTGACAGTTTTTTAAATTCAGCCCTTAACCGCTTTGATTCTTAAACCCAAATCTAGATTTCAGTTCCTACCAAGCCATCAGTTGGTCTGATACCTTCTCAGGGGGTTTCTAGGCCTGTGTGTTTGGGATACAAGTAATCGCAAATGGGACTAGCTCCCCAATGCACAATACCTTATACCTATAGAGCACTTTTCATCTACAGCTCTCAAAGTGCTTTACCAACAAGGTCAGTATCATCCCCCCATTTTACAGATGGGGAAACTGAGGCACAGACCAGTGCAGTGACTCACCCAAGGTTACTTAGCAGCAAAGCCAGGACTAGAACCTAGGTCTTCTGCATGCTAACCCAAGGCATTATCCATTCGGCCACACTGCCTTCCCATGTAGCCTGATCTCCAGTGGAAGGGATTAGGTATAGCAAGGCAAGCCTCAGAGGGAGGGAGCAGATGGCTGCTTGCCACCCGAGCAAAGAGCAGAGGACTGTGTCACTTGGGTGGAAGGTGGAAATGACAGGGAAAGAAAAGAGCTGTTGACTGTCAGAGTGGCGTTCTGGGCCCAGTGAGAGTCCAAAATCAATCCAGCTGCTGTGGCTGGATCACGCTGGATCTTCGATTGCTCATTCCGTCGCGGCATGGCTGACAAAAAAAAGGAGTTTTTGCATTAAAGCACCATTTGGGAGCTCAGGCCACACCCCTCCCATTTCTCCTCTCACTCAGCCTGGGATGTTATGGAATCAGATCTATTTAGAAGTGCTGTTCTGGGTTTCAAACACTTTGGGGAAGGCAACATTTTAAAGTGCTTCTGTTAGGGCTCCCTGGTACAAACACTGCCTTTCTGGAGAACTTGGTCTGAGGATCTCGCAGCCCTTTGCAATGGTAGGGGATCAGCTCTGTCAGACGGGGAAACTGAGTCACAGAACAGGCTCAGCATCGTGGCAACATTCTCACACAGAAGTAGTGGGGCAGCTGGGACTAGAATCTGAGTCTCTGGATCCCCAGTCCATCACTCACTCTAGACCATGTTCTTCCCATCTCATGCTTCTTCCCCCAGCAAGTTTGCAGGGGGATCAGCAGCTCAGGGATCTCATTCAGCAAGGTCAGGATCTCGGGAACTCTGATGTTTAGAGGGGCTGTTAAAGATGAAAGGCACGTGCTGCCACGCTGTCCCTGAGATGGCCCCCTTCCCTTTCAGGATCTGGCCATGTATTGAGGGGAGGAGACAGGCAGAAATCCAAGCTCCTTCCGATACCCCATAGCCTCTCAGCGTCGGGTGTGGGAAGTCCAGTTCTGCTGCTGTCCAACGTGCCTGCTTCAACGGCCAAGAGCCCATCCTCCCACCTCGCTGCCAAGTACTGGCGAGAACCAGGTATTGCCAGCCTCTAGCAGTAAAAATCTTGAGTGTCTAGTAACTCGCTCAGGGTCGGGGTCTTTTTTATTTGCCTTCCAGCATCACATATTTGAGCCTTTTCCCCCTACAACCTCCACGTCTTTTAAAACGGAAAGCAGTCTCCCTTCATCACATGACTCCAGCAGCTGGGGCTTTAAGAACCCCCCGAAATAACACGAGGCTTACACTCCAATCACAGGAATCGGCCACACCCAGGCCCCTCTCCGACCCCGACTCAGTCTGAGGCAGGAAACAAAGGGGCTTCAGTGTTGATTTGCTTTCGACATCTCGAAGGAAAGGCCCATGCAAGCTAAGGCCTCCACAGCAGCCAGGGAAGGGCAACGAGCAATGGTCTCAAGTTGCAGTGGGGGAGGTCTAGGTTGGATATTAGGAAACATTATTTCACTAGGAGAGTGGTGAAGCACTGGAATGCGTTACTAGGGAGGTGGTGGAATCTCCTTTCTTGGAGGTTTTTAAGGCCCAGCTTGACAAAGCCCTGGCTGGGATGATTTAGTTGGGAATTGGTCCTGCTTTGAGCAGGGGGTTGGACTAGAACCTCCTGAGGTCCCTTCCTACCCTGAGATTCTGTGATTCTATGAAAGCGACTCTTTGGGCACCTGGTCAACTGCCAGGGACTAGAAACTCACAACAAAGGCCAGCGGCAGGAGGTTGCCACGGGCTACAGAAGAAAGGATGCTTGGTTAGGCAGCTACTGCCACCTTGTGGGCCAAACTGGGAACAGGCACCAGTCAGCCAACCTGCTTTATGATGGGTTTATTACAGCAGATTTAATTCTGGGCAGGGACCCTGGAGGGTTTCCCGAGGAGCGAGGCATCCACAGAGAAAATTATCAGCTGTTGGGGTGGACACTAGTTCCCCAACCTCTTTCTTCCCCGACCCACAGGATCCACCTGGAACGCTTGTCCTGTTGGCTTCTTTGGGCAACCGTCGCTATTTCAGAGCAACTCGCCTGTCATCTCTAGCTGACCAACACACACAGACACCTGAGGCTGGAGGCTCCAAGAGGCAGGAAGCAAGTGCTTGACAATCCAATGGGCCCTAATACAAAGGCTCAGTTGTGCTGTTGGCCTGGCATATTCCATGCGCAAGGAGCCCGGTTTTCAAATCCTGTGCTCACATCAACAGGGGGTCTCTAAAGTGAGGATTTCAACACCAGCGTGTAGATTTGAGCTCCCAAGAACAGAAATGGGGGGCCAGTGAGGAATGCAAGCTGGACTCACAAGACCCAAGAGTGTCATTAAATGCATGGGTGCAGCACCCAGAGCCTTCTGCAGGAGTGACACCTGCAGGCAGAATTAACCCCCTCCGCCCCCATGTCCAATCCTCCTCTCGCTACAGCTGGTGTGATTGCCTTGTGTAATTGTCCATGTACCTGCATGGTGCTCATCACCTGTGCACTGAGCTACTTGGAACTAGAGCTCCCGGAGGGGGGGGGGGAGGGGCGCGAAGAGCAATGTGTATTGTGGGATAATGCACGTTCTGTGTTTGGCATGTTATGTGTAAATGCAGGATTCCAGCTCACGTGCCTCAGAGGGCACATCCACACTGCACGTTGCTTATGGCAGTGTGCAGAGGACACACAGTGCATGGTATAAATGGCCGTGTAGACAGTGTGGCACTGCTCAGGCAAGTAAAGACACAAGGCCTGAATCCTGTGGGTATGTCCCCTACCCAGCTCTAGACAGGTCCAAGCAGCACCTCGGCCATCTACACACTGCTATTTTTAGCAGGGCCGCAGCCTCCCTGCTGCTGGAATCTTTCCCTGCCGCAGGGAAAGGCTCCGTCGGCGGGGAAAGGCTCCGGCCGCAGGGAAAGGATCCGTCAGCGGGGAAAGGCTCCAGCCACTCCTTGCTGACAGAGCTCTTCACCACTGCCTCCCCGCAGCCAGTGCTTTTCACTGTCACCTGTAGCTATGCACCGCAGCATAGATGCAGCCTGCATGCTTGTACAGCGCATGCTGAAGCCTGTAGCTCGCATCTACACTATTTTTAGCCATGCTAGTGCAGATATGTCTACCTGCGCTGCAATCCCAATGGAGACGCGCTCTTAGTGAACTCTTTAAACTCTACCCAGTTGTCACCATCGTGTGCACCTCCTGGAGGTTAGTGCTCTCTGGAAAGGTCAGTTGACCATCTTGCTGTCACCTGGGTTAAGTACACAAGAACCAGAGGAGAGCTCTGCTTTGTGGGCAATAAGCTTTTTTTTCCTCCTCCTTTTTTTATTTAAAACAGTAAGACAGTGTTCAGACCCTGCTACCCACAATGCAAGTGGGCATGTTGAGCAAAATGACAGTGAACAAAAACTTCACCTTGAGTAGAAGAAAACCAACCCTTTATAGCAAGCTGCATAAATATTTACAACTCATCAGTTCTATATACAGTTCGTTCTATCATACAACTCGCTTCAAAACAGCTATGCACAATTTGGTTGTACAAAAGATAGAATTTTCCCCCTTGTACAGTTCAAACAATAAATTGTCCTTTTATCTTTTTGTTTGTTTGTACAAATTAGAAAGTTGGTTACACTAACTTCAAACCTTTTTCTTTAAATAGTTTAATATAACCTCCATTTTTGATTGCACGATCAATAAAAATCATAGCAGGTAGCACAAAGACATAGGTCACCAAAATCTGACAGAGATTATGCGGACAGTTTCATATGAAAAATGTCTTTCCTTTCAGCTAACACAGACAGTGCTCACCTTATATGGGAGTTGCAGTCAATGGAGTCTGAATTTGGCTGAATTGTGGTGAACCTGATTTACCAAAATCCAGCTTGTATGTTTAGTACATCCATGGATATATGCCAATACATCGATTCAGGCACATGTAAAAGCACGTGTGTGCGCACACCTACACACACATGCATATGGAGATCTATGTATATACACACACACACACACAGTCTAGGAGTGTACACACACACACAGAATTTACAGTATCTGGGCACAAGTACCTGGTTTTGAAGGGACAGCCATTCCCGAATCCCTGTGTGGAATGTACACGTGGCTGTAGTCACAAACACTGGAGAAGACGCCAGTCCCTTGTATTCAAAGACACCCGGGCAGGTGAGCAAGAACATGTTAGATAAACATCAGAAGTGACCAGAGTATTTACAACATGTCTCCTTAGCACTGCATCCCGGAAACCTAAAGCAACAGGCTCCTGGCCACACACCTCAGCATACTACTAGTGAGTAAAAACAACCTCCCGTCAGACTAATACCATCGCCGCTCTGGGGAGAGCCAATGACATTGGGGAAAGTCTCTTAAAAGGGTCAGTCCCTTGAAAACCCAAAACTGAGCGGAGGGCTGAGGTGGGGTTAGAGACACTAAGATTTCAAAACTGTAAGTGCAATAGTTGCTTGTTCCAGCAGCTTTGTGCAAAAGACTGGCTCATACTCAGCCCTGTAACACTGAAATACCAAGTACTGTAACTATAAGAAAAACACCAGTCCTCAGTGACACAGAATACACACTCTCAACATCCTGGGTCACCTATTTCTATTCCGGATCACTGAGCGAGACAGGCTACCCTCCATTCTTTCCTGACAAAGTAGACAACATTGATGTAAGCGTCACTGATTGGACCTGAATAAATTTACACCGGGAGAAGAGTTTGCCTAAGATAAGCACAACAATCAAATGCATTTCGCACTCCATGGTGGCAGCTCTATTCCAGTCACTGATATCAACCGGATAAAGAAAAACAGCCCAAGTTGGATAAATCTTAGTTCAGGTCTAACCCTACTCACTGTGTTTCTTTGGTCCCACATAGGCCAAATACCCATGCGTATGGTACAGGATGTGATCCTGCCCCTGGGGAAGTCTGTGGAAGTTTTGCCACTAATTTCAATAGGAATATGATTTCTCACTTACTAAAAGAAAACATCCCTTTAAAGTACAGCTAAGCCCTGTGACCCAGATCTTCAAAAGTATAGAGGCACCTAACTTCCATTGACACCAATGGCTAAATACCTGTGAGGATCTTGGCCTAGGATACCATGTACTGTGACTACTCCAAGCTTGTGTATGTTTCCCACCCCACCCCATTTTCAGCTTGGTTTGGGGCTATCTTTATCCTCAATGATGCTGGATCTGTCACATCAAGGGCGCCCAGAGAAGTTCTAGGCACATGTAGCTTTTGGAGGTTTGTTATTTCTGGCAACGCTACATGCTTTGGGGTTTGCCCTGGGTGTCTTCCAGCGGCACACGCTAGGGATATCTGCACAGGTGGGATGGCGATGACAGATGGTGCGTGATTTTGGGGGGGACATTTTTTTCCAATTAAAATCATTCAACACCTACCATGAAGGCGTCTAGACAAACAAGGAGCCAGAACAATTCAGTCAGACTCTAGCCCAATCGGAAAGCTGCAAATCTGAGGTCGGGAGCTTTTAAAGATCCTTCTGCCTTCTCCCAGTAACAATCCTAGCAAAGGCCATCAGTGAGTTCTGGGCACTGCCTGTCTGCATTCAGAGGCAGGGTGGGGATCCGTGGGTGCACTGAGATGGTTTGATTTTTCCTGGTACTGTACACAGAGGAGTGGAACGGTATCTTACTAACAAGGTTTTCTTTGAGCATTTGACGCTGTGAAGAGGAGCCTGGGCTAGTTCCCAGCTCGGTGGTTTGTCATTGTTGAAAAAAAGAGCTGTCCAACTGCTCCATGTGGCAAAGCGGCAACACCTGACAGCTTACTGCTTGAGAGTCCTGATTTCAACTGCCTGCGTGGAACGAGTCGGTGGATCTCTGTCCTCACCCCAGACCGCAGGAACCACGCCCTACCTGACAGCTGTGGGCAGACTCACAACCAAATGGGCCATCCTCACTCCCTAGAGCCGGTCCCTGCAGGCCAGGCCTGGGGGCCCCCTTGCAGAGCAGAGCGGGGAATGGGCACTGGGCTGTTCCTGTTCTGCAGCTAGGGGATTTCATGCTCCAGAGCACCTCCCCCCAGAGCTACTTGCAGAAGGAAATACTTTTAGCCTGAAGAGAACTACAGAGGCTTGAACCTCTTGGCTGCTACAGACCCACCCACCATTCCTGGGTAGCTCACCTTGGGCCTCTGGCTGTCACTCCTTCCAGTGAGTGCATGTGCCTAAAGCCCAGGTGACCACTTCCACGCCCCCTTAGCAAAGGCAAGGCACCACAGAAGCCACAGGATGACGTCCATCCAGCCATATAAGATGAGCACTGCTGCACAGAACCCAAACGGACGAAGAGTCTCAGCAATATCTAAAGAGGTTTGGATTTAACCGATGACCTTTGCCGAGTGGTTTTGGAGGTTCTCTCTTTTTCAGTAATCCCAGGCCTGTCCTCGTTAAACGCAGCGAGCTCCCCACTTCGACAGGGATGACCAGGTGGTTCCACTCTTCACTTGGGACGCAGTAAGTGCCGGGAAGAAGAGAGACCAATCGTTCAAGACTTACCAGTCAATTAAGGCTTTGAAAGACTCACTCTGTTCCCAAGGTATTCGACTTCTGGGGCTAAAACCCTCTACGCTGCAAACGTCCGGAAGGAAACAGTGGCCAGCGCTGAACAAGGAGACCCCCCCCCCTGCTCCTCTGCCCGAAACCCTCCCTTGGGTATAAAATAAGCAATGGGGCAGCTGAGGGGCTGCAGAGACAAACAGCTGCGGCTGCCCTGGACATCAAAAGGATTTCCGAGGCTCCTCCCTCCCCGTTAGATGTTCCCCCCTCTGACGTAACAGGACATTCTACATCACAGTGACGTTCACCCAGCCCGGGTTGCCAAGTATAACTGGCGTCATCAGACAGCAGCGCACGTTTGTATGGCTCTTTGCCAGGTTATATTTTAACCTTGCACTTTGCAGGTGTTTCCTTTTCTTCCTGTCGGTGGGGGATGCCCAAGGGTCTAACCCCAAACCGTCCATGCTGATGTCCAAGGGTTTTCACTTTGACTTGGAGAGTCTAGGGTGAGGCCTTGCTGAGCGTGAATGGGCTGGGGGGATGGGAAGGAGGGAAGTGGAACGGCTCTAGACAGGTGTTTGTTATCATTTGTGCTACATCAGCACATCTGGCATGGGGGGTGGGGAGGCTATGTCAGCAAACCCAAGCTAGTTGGGCTGGGAATTTCAAAGGAGCTTAAAGGGGTTAAGGTTCCCAAGCTTCCCCTGAAGGTCAATGATAGACAGGTGCCTAACTCCTTTCAGCCCCCTGTAAAACTTCCAGCCTAAATTCTGGAAGAGTCTCACTTATCCGACAAGTTCTGATGGCCACTTTCAGGGACCACCCCATTGCGGAAGAGAATCCCAGCCCCTCCTCCCAGCTCAGCTCTAGTTTTCACGCAGAATGCCACTCCCTCTGCACCACCCAGCCAGATTCCCCACGAGGCGCGGGAAATGCACACACATCCAGCTCACACTGCCAGGATCTAGGCACCTATCCTGCTAAGCAAAGACTGGATGACAACCCCTCCGACGTCTGAGACCAGCTTTCTCTGTCCATTAGCACAGGCTACTCGGGTTTATTTCCTCTTGCTGTCACCTACTGCAGGTACAGCTAGTCTAAGGGTGGCTGACAAAGCTTGGATCCCTCATGCAAACAGAAAAAAGCTACATTGAAAGGTCTGTCTCTAGAGCTGGCTGAAAACTGGCAACGTTTTTTGTAACAAATCACATTTTTTTCTCTTCCAGCACCAGTCAAAAACAGGATGGATTTCCGGCAAACATTTCGGTGAAAAGCGCGTCCATGTCTCATTAAAAAATTGCCAACGTTTTTGGCAAGACACTGCAGCTGACCTCACTATTACTACAGCGCTAGGCTGTTCTGACAGTGTAATTGTTTTTTTAAAAGGGCTATCGGGGGGAAAGATGGGGTGAATTTGAACTTCACCCAGCAGAACCCACGACTTGTTTGTAAAATATTATACCCAAAACGTCAGCTGTCAACTTTTTGCTTCCGAGCTATGCCACACCAGCGGCTACACCTGGGGAACATAAACCCTTCCAAATATTTTGCGCGTTTAAAAAACCAACAAAAAAACGCAACAGAAAAGACTCAAACTTCTGCGAATGTTAAAAACCTGCACATTGTAAAAACACCCCAACCAACCACCACATAAAATCTTTCTGTTGCTTTGAAATTAGAATCACCCTTGGGACAGTGTCGGGAAAAAACCCCATTGATAGTGTGACAATGTGAACCTTTTTCTTCAATATATTCCTAGCAGATCAGAGATATTCTGTAACACAGCAGTTGTCTGTTCCAACAGGCAATGGGAGAGGCAGAAAGTCTATGTCCTGGTCTTCTTTCCTCTAGCGTGCAGAATGCAAAGCATTTAATACATCATCGTTTTCCCCCCCAAACCCCCAGAGTGAGAAAGCAGAAGTGAAGGAAAAACAAAAGTCTAATATTTTGTTCTTGAACCGTGTAACTGCAAAGATGATCCAACATCATGGAATGAAAAATAATATAAAGCAGAGCGTCCATGTGCATCAGAAAAATACAATACAAACGTTTTAAGTTTCTCACGAATCCCCTCCCACTGCAAACAAAAACATTGACAAGGTCTTCGGAAAGGCTCCCTTGAGATCTCCGTGCCAGAGAGAAAAGCTCTGTAAGGAGAAGAAAATTCCTCTTGGCTTAAGAGCAGTATATGTAATAATGAGGAGGCCCTGCAGTTGTGGCAACATTTTTTTTTTTTAAACTAAGTTAATACATTCTACTGACGTACAGACAACTGTGATGGATCAACGAGACCTTTTTTACATTTCCATACAATGGACAAACTCGTCAAATCTTGCACGCAATAACAGAACCTCTTTTCCAGGAGCCGAGACTGAAAGCAGCACGTAACACTGTTTTAAGTCCTTCCTCACGTCAAACATCTTGACATAATTCACTGAAGGTATCAAAAATATACCCTGTAGACCAATACATCATTTACAATTGCTTTTTCTCACCATTCAGGAAACAATGCACTTCGAGCAATGGAGTCCCTTCAGCTGCAGATTAATGCACCACAATATGGGGAACTTCTTTTGATTACAAGATAAACCAAGGATTTCTCACTCAGAAGGACTTTTTTGTTGTTGTTAAATGGATCCTTAGTCGTCCCCCCCCCCGTAATTTTTATTTGTTTAAGCTTTTCCGGGGCCTGCTGGGGAAGTTAATCCCATGCAGGGGATGCCTGTAAAAGGAACATCCCAAGCAGCCCAAGAGGAACAAAATGGGGCCCTTTTGATTTTATAATTCAGTGGCGCAGCCTGTGGGCTGATAAATGCATGGAACAACCTGGAGGCTGGGGGAGGGCAGTCTAATCCTATTTCAAGTACTCGATAGCAGGCAACGCGGGTGTGCAGGCAGAGAATACACGCTATATGTGTGCCTAGGCGCACACACATAGTATATGCACATGCACCCAAGCACGCTCGCTCTCCTCCCAACATGGGTTTCCTCGTTCTCACCGAATCTAAGGAGTAGAACTGGAGCACCAGCTGGTCTCCCCTGAGTAAACAACTGGGATTCAGTGAGCGATTGCATCCTTTGGAGCTTCCTCCCCCCTCCCATCAGCTGTTCACAGACTGTATCTCAAGCTCTCAGCTGCTGCGTGAGGACACCAGTGCTGGAAAGAGAACTAGGCTGGGTTCCAGCTGGCTGTCTTAAGGCTTTAGACTGAAGAGGATTCAGAAATTTCCTGATGTGAGAAATCGACCGATTGGAAAAGCGCTGCTCCGGCATCTTTGCTGACAGCGCCATGGACTGATATGGTCGGAGTTCACCTTGGCCAGCTCGTTACCCACGCGTGTCCACTCTTCTCCTCCCTCTCTTTCGTTCATTCACTGTCTGAGAGCGTTTCATACTGGGAGCAGAGCAGGGGCTTGGGCTCCTCCTCCCAGGCGTGGTGCTGCCCGATGGAGTTCCCTTGTGGAATGGACGCTGGCGGCGGGGCTGTCACCACGCCGGTTGGAAGCCTCATTGTCAGTGGATTGTATGGAAATGGCGTGGAACCTGAACAGGGGCAGAAAGGAAGGAGAAACTCAGCATGGTGCAAAAGGCGGCCCTGGGTGGGGAATTCACTCACCAGCCCCCTAGTCAGTGTCAGAGAGGCCCCTTGCAATTCAGCACAACTGGCAGGGAAGGGAGGCCCAGGGATGGAAGAGCAGAAGGGCCTGTGGGGTCAAGAGTGAGATGGGGGTCTCCCCAGGTATAATAAGCAGTAACTTCCCTAAGGGGACGACTCAGCTGACGCTGACCCGGGTGTCTGTCTGGGGAGGCAATCTCACCCTCCCACCCCTGGCAGAGGGCAGAGCCAAAGCCCCCAGGGGGCAGCGCTGCGCTACCTGCAGACGAAGGCCTGTCCTCCCAGACTCGACTGGTTAGCGGTGTCCTCCTGTTACAGTCCCCCTCCGAATGAACGGAAGAAACAGACGGTGGTCTCTCTCCGGAGGACAGGCCCGGTGCTGGAGACTTGGCCTTGCGGCTGTTGGGTCTAGCAGCAATCTTTGGCTTCCCTCCTCCTCCTCCTGCAGAGAGAAGCACCCTGCTTTTCAAACTGATCGCTGGAGACACACGCCACACGGCCACAGCCACAAAAGCCACTCGTGATTTTGGGTGCCTGACTGGAGACACCTTAATGGAGCCTGATTTTCAAAGGGGGGGTGCTCAGCACCTCCTCAAGGTCTGGCCCCTTTAAGGTGTCTCTGGATAAGTCCCCATTATCACTAGGAGCTTGATCTATGTCTCTTGCACGTTCAGAACGACAGGTGCTGCCTTCAGGTACCACTAGAGGTACAGGAAGCTTAGCATCCGCTAACCTTCACGGCAGATGTCTCAGCAGGGAATGGTACAGAACAGCGTTCTTGGCATTTCCCAGACAGAAATGGGCAGGTTTTCCCATGCTACAAGAGTGCACCGGTATTCAGGGCGTTCTACCAGCAAACTCCTATTGACCCTTCGCTAAAAGGCCCAAGGACTTCAAGGCCCTCTGCTGGAACAAAGAAGCTACTGCAGCTGCAACGGACAGGCTCAACGGGCCAAATACTTCCCCGATTTACGCCCCAGCCCCAGGGCCTTGTCAGCTCCTTGTTGGACTCACCTACCACCATGAAGCAAGCTGCAGCAGCTTGTGTCCGACCTGGGGGCTGCGCACTTGGATGCACTGAAGGGTCTGGCCCAAGGAGAGGGTTGGCTGATGAAGAATGTCTGCCTGCTGGCCTGGCCGCTTTTCTGTAAGGGACTGGGGAGCGCCTCATTGAACATCTAAAACCCAGTGCCAGGGGCCTTGAGTGACTCAGTAGGACAGGGACTGCGTGTGAGAAGGAACAGGCACCCACATGCTCCTCTTCCCTCTCTACAGACAACCTGGATGCAGGGTTGTCTGGGAGCACAAAGGGGGAAGTTTGCTCTGCCCCCCACGCCCATGGAATTTGAGTAGCACTACGACCTGGGGCCCAGGGTTACACCATCACTCACTCAACCCTCACCTGACCGCCCCTGTCCTGATAGAGGGACAGTTAGGCCAAACCCGAGTGGTGCTGTGACCTCATGCACCAGGCCGCAACGCCCGGAGCTGGGCCCAGCCCTGTAGCATGGGAGTCGCTGCTGTGGGATGAGTGTGGGGTCGGCTCGCTCTCCAACCCCCCCCCCCCCCCCCGAATTGCCTTTTACTCCATAGTAACGGCTTTTGGAAGGATAGGGGCCTCACTTTCAGATTTTGTCCCAGGCTCTCAAAACCTCTGCATGGCCCTGCCTGAAGGGCTCTGTTCTGGTGAATTCCCAGTGGGGACAATGCCAGTGAAGGATAAGCAGCACAGCTCCCTGTTCTCCGTCCCCGCCTAGCCAGGGACGAGGTGTAACTCAATGCTTCTGGAACTAGAGCATCATGTTAACCCATGTGGATGGCAAATCAATTGGTATTTGGGGAATGACGGACTCCCCACCCCCTGCCCACATTTCTGATTCTACCCTCCTCCGTGTGTCCTGGTGGCATGGGGAGATTCATGGGAATGGCCGTCGCCAGAGCTGTACAATGGCCCAACCCTGAAGCCAGGGGCAATTCCTTGCATTTCACCTGCTGCACAGGCTTGCAAGCCATGTTCTCACATCCTGGGATGCCCGATTCGTGGCATGGGGCGGGAGGAGCAGTGGGTCTATGTCTTCTGGCCTCAGCAGGGATGCTCCCTACTCCGGGTTTCCGAGGGTTCTGCCTTATCCCACCATTCTCAGCTGCCTTGAGGCTTCCCTCCCATTCCAAATGCCTCCCTCTATTATCCCCTGACACGGCATCTCTCCCCAGCCATGGCTGTTTTGGAGGCTGCCTTTCGCACCGCTCCACCAGCGAGCCAGGCTGTCTTCCAGAGCAGAGCGACAGAGCCAGCGCCAGGCCTTCGCAGCGGCTGAACGGTGGGCAGGCAACACTGACAGCTAAAGAAATGCCTGGAGCCGATCTACAACCATGGTTAACCATCAACCCAGCCGAGGGCGGGTGAAGACTCCCCCTGGCAGGTACATGGGAGTTAACCACGAGCCCTTCTGCCATCCAAATGAGGTCATTTCCCCTGGCACTGTGGGGATCACACAGCCCTGCCCCTGGAGCTAGGGACACCTGGGCTGGAGGGGAATGGAAAACTTTGTGCTTCTCTACCTCCAGTGCCATAAATGTCCCTTCCCTGATTCCCGCACTGGGGTGTGTGTGTTTTAAAGGACTATTTTTATTCAGGGGGCACATATCTACCGAGAGGAGCATGGATTTCTCACTGGGTGAATATCTCTTTTGGGGCCATACAATCTCAGGCCCTGATTCAGCAAAGCACTAAAGGACTTGATTTCAATCAAGTGCTTTAACTGAAGCAGAGGACGCCTTAAGCAAATTTAAATGCTTTGCTCAGCAGGGAGGCTTAAAGGCCTTGCTGAATCAAGATCCTCGCTGGGGCTTGGGATTTGTTTGAAATGCACATTTCTCTGCAGTGTCTTTCCATTGAGGGTTTTTTTTTTTTTAAATAAACCTTGACATCATAAGAAGAAAAGGAGATTAAACAAGGAAAAGAGCCCGGTCAGTGTTTTAGAGAAAAAGCAACAGCCCCTTTCAGGCTACGACATGAACGTAAAAGATTCCAGGATTAATCAGCAAATTCACAAAGCTCGAAGGGAAAACACAAAACAAAGAGGATAAAAAAAAAAAAAGAATGAACAACACTGAGAAACGGCGAAGGTGGAAAGGGCTGCAGACCTGGCAAGGAGCGCATGTCGTCATTCCGTCCGTCAGCAGCGGTTATGGGCATAGCAGCGGGCACGCTTGCACTGGCATTCAGAGAGTTAAAAGCATTGGCATTGGCACTGAGAGGCGAGCGCTCTTCCCACTGCTCGTCATATTTACCCATTAGGGCCTTCCTAATTATTGCCTCCAACCCCATGTTGGTACTGGAATTTTCTTGAACCGACTGGCTTCTACAACTGATTAGCCCTGGGAGATACGGAAAGGGGAAGGAGAGGTGAGGGGTGGGAGATGGGTTGGGGGGGAACCAAATAAGAAGAAAGATGGGGTGGGGGAGAAAGGAGACAAGGGAGAAGGGAAGAAACAAACAGTCAGCACATTCTTGCAAAGCAACAAAATTTGTCATATTGTTTTTAAGCTCTGCAGTGCACTCCGTCCCCCCGCCCCGCCCCAGGGCTTGGCAGGAGCTGGGGGGTGGGGAGTTAGAAAACTACTTGCTGAGTGAGGAAGAATCTGGGGGTGGGAGTGATTTAAAAAAAAAAAAAAAAAAAAGTAAATGGAGACCCCAATGCCTCAATAGCGGAGGAGTGACAGGCTGCAGGGCATGTATCCTGAGCCTGGCAGTGCCTCGTGGGCACATGGCCCAGCAACGACTGCTGGGGAATTGTCCTAGTTCTCCTGTGGAGTTGTTCTCTACTGGGTCTGGGGGAGGGGGGGCGGGGGACGGAGGCCAAGAGGAGAGAATCCTTCCCCGTGCTGATTAATTCCTTCCCAGCCCCCTGCACCATCTGTAGTCCGGACTCCACCGCCCACGGGGCCCAGACCCCCACATCTACAGGTCAAATGTCATTAGGAAACAGGATGCAGAAAACGCAGGGATGTGTCTGAGTGCTTGTGAGTCATCAGAAGCCATGCAGTTATGGTGCAGCGCCGCACAGGGACCGTAGGGCACTCGCTCAGCCATGGGACCATCATTCCCAATGCGTCGGTTACAGGAAACGAGCAAGGGCAAAACTTACAGAGTCAAAATACAGGCAAGAAAATAAAATGCCATGTTTCCTTAATCCTCACTTTGGTGCCTGCAGCCCCCTCTCCTGCCCGCGCAGCAATTCTCCTTTCTCAATAGGAATGCTGCAGCCATGGTGCCCCCTCCTTGTATCTTATGCAGGGGGGCGTGCACTCCCCCTGCGAACAGGCAGCATCCCCGTCCAGCTCCCAGCACACTCGCTCTGGGCTAGTGTCCCAAACACTCCCGAGGGTTTGCCCTTTTCCTTCGCTCAGCCCCGGAGAACAACCCTTAACCACAGACTTTTCCCTGCAACACTTCCCAGCTCATACCCGAGCTCCCGCTGACACAGACAAGGACACGCAACTCCCCCACCCCCAATGCTCTAGCTCACAGCTAAAGGGATCCACCTGGTTCGGCTGCCGGCGTGAGTCAGCTTAACCACTGTGCAGGGTCAAAAACTGGCTCTTTGCTCACCGCCTCCCTTCCCCAATACTAACTCTTACTGGGAAGCTTTTCTAAGGCAGATAACACCATTGCCAGCAGCCTCTGCCATGCAGATACCACAGAAACTTGGGGCTTACGGAGCTCTTGGATCAAACAAAAAAAGGTGGGAATGCCCAGTGGGCATGGGCCTAGCTCCCAGCATAGAGCGGGGTGGGGGGAGAACCCATGGCAGATGCTGGCCTTTCGACCGAATGGTGGGGTCTGGGGACAGTGCAGGTCCCTGGGAAGTTTAACCATTTCTAGGCATTCTGCAAAAAGCCCAGTCCCGGCGTAAAGCCACTGAAGTTCATGTTCTTAGAGAGGGGACTCCGCTAGGAGGGCTGTAGGTTTTGGTTTGATACAGAAAGCAAACGAACAGGATACGCTAGCTCGGTCTGTCTGACTCCTGAAGCGTGCTACATAGTGCTGCATGTGTATCCAGCGCACTTCAGCTGAGGGGCGCAGAGTGCACTCCAGCTAAGAAGGAAGCCCCCCCAACTCCCTTGGGAAGCAGGCCCTGCTGTACCCATTGCACAGAAGGGGAAACGGAGGCCCTGTGCGGTGAAGCGACTTGTCAAGGTCACCCAGCAAGCCAGTGGCAGAGCTGGGACAAGCCCTGACTGCTGCTCCCCGTCCTATTCCAGCCCCTGTAACTCCGGTGCTGTTCTCGGCCCTATCAATGCCTAATCCCTTTCGGAAACGCTCTCTGTGGGGCCTCCATCAAATCCTGCAGCGTTTTCCACAGGTTATTTATACACTGTGTGGAAAAAGAAGCCTCTGGAGATGAAGGGCAGAGAGCAGCCCTGCTCCAGTAGCCTCTGACGTCTGAAAAGACACACATCTGAGCTGGGAAGGGCAAGCCTGTTACAGAAGCAGCTCAGGGGCTGCAAAGGAAACCGGAGCCTGCGCCCCCAGGGGCGGCCTGAGGAAAGACAGGCCATCATTTGAGAAGCGGATTCCCCTCAGCTGCAGGGGGAGGATTCTGGGAACCCCCTGGAGCTGGTTTTTCTCTCAGTGGGGAGGGAAGAGGCCTCACTGTCCAGGGCTGCTGGGCTCCCCTGTTGCTATGCAGCGTAACAGGGACACTGGCACTGGCCTTGACTCCTCGTGTGGTGCTGGAGTGGGGAGGAGCAGCAGCTCCTGGCAGCTTGAATGTCTCCTTTAATGCTGAAGAGCTTGGAGACACAGAGAGAGAGAGAGACAGAGAGACACACGCAGAGCTAGGAGTCATGGACTCGGCTCTTTGGAGCCCTGCAGTGCGCTCCCGTATGGAAGTACAGTCCCTCCACTTCCAGAACCACTGTCCTGCAGGAAGGGAGCAAAGGTCTTTTTCACACAGGAGCTCATTGTCACTCAACGGCAAACGCCTGTGGGGCAGGTAAAACTTTAGGGCTCTGGGCCTGCGGCGATTCCTACGCTCTTCTTTCCCAAATAGAGCTCCTGGAGGTCAAAGGTGACTACTGCCTCTAAAAAGCCAAGGCTGTCCCCTCTCAGTAACAAGGTGGGACCTCTGTTCCCACGACAGCATCCCACAGGAAAATTTCTGCTGGCCCACCTGAGTTGATGCACTGTTGTCCTCCTCTGAACCTGGCCAGCCCCACTCACTCCTCATCCCCCGGGCAGGCTCGGCTCTCAACGGCAGAACTGTGTGCCATGCTCTGCAGAACCACAATGCCCCCGCAGCGTGTGGCGTGACCTTCTGGTCCTGCTCTGCTGAGTTGCCATCCTCCCTTCATTTAAGACTATCCGCAGCCATTCCCCATCAGGTCTCAGTCCTGGAGTTCTTGGGGCACTGCACTGTCCCTGTGCCTGTCATTTAGACAGGAAGCTCTTCAGGACACGGACGGTCTTTACTTTTGTGGAGCATACAGCGCCTTGCACAATGCCAGGCCTAACCAAGTATTAACTTGGCACAGCATATGCAGCTGATATTGTTACTGATCTAGGCTTTAAGCCTGAAGACCCCTTAGTTTCAGAGTAATGTTTTTTTGTACATATAGGAACCAACATCTGAGCCTGTCTTCTCTCTCTCTCCCCCCACCCTCTGGGCTCAGATGGTCATTGCTTTGTCTGGCATGTGTTCCTTCAGCAAGTATTAACAAATCAGTGTGCCTGATGTAGTGTCTCCTGGATAAAACCTGGGACATCACCCCGCCCAACCAGCCACTCAATGGTTTAGACCTGTGGGGACTTTCCGCTTTCAGCAAGACACACATCTGGGAAAATCAAACAAGAAGTCTGCTGGGAACGGTGGGCAGCCTCTCCTGAGTTTTGGGCTAGGATTGTAGCACCTGAATTCAGTTCAAGGACCTGAATTCTGCTGCCAACACCAGATGGGACCAGCATGATCATCTAGTCTGACCTCCCGCCTATCACATGCCAGAGAACCTCACACACTAATCCCTGCATCCAGCCCATCACGTGTGGTTGAGCTAAAGCGTACTGTTCCCTCTCCCTCTGATTCTAGCTCTAGTCTTCCCATTTGCCAGCTCACGCTCCTACATGAACACTGGCTCTGTCACCTCACACCTCTTCACGGCGGCAGAGTCTGTCCCTTATGCTGCCGGCCCTCTGCCAATAAGAGTCCATTTAAAGATACTGCTTCCCTACAGCGTCCTCCCTGCTGGTGTCACATGGTTTCTTCCGAATCCAACAGATCCCAGGCCAAAGCCCTGCCGGATCTAAGTTTTTATGTCTCCTCAAATTCTGACAACCTGGAGGCTTTAAAAGGACTAGGCCTTTGTAGCCTGCAGTCCAACAGAGCAGCTTCCAAAGCAGGGAAGGGCCGTAGGCACATATTCTCCCGCCTCCAATCTTTCCCACCAGGAATATACTGTATCTTATTTCAATAAACGACACCGGAACCCGCGGAACCTCCTCTTCTCAGGCTGTGAATTCTGTGTGGCGTGTGGCAGAGTATGACATACGATAAAGATCTATCGGGACTGTTACCTGCTCCAGTAATTGCTGGCATGTTGAAAATCTCTGTCCCAGGCTGTCCAACATCTGGAGGAAGACAAAGAAGTCCCTCAGTATGAACTGCAGCGCACAACGGTTAACTCCTAGGGGATCTTTTCCTTCCTAACACTTCCTCAACCCCAGAGGATCATGGGACATGCAGTTTGAGTCCTGGCACCTACATTACGTTACCCACACTGACAAAATCCCTGGCCAAGTTCAAGTTGTGGGTGGGTGGGGCGAGGAATGATGGTTTGGGACTAGGAAGTATTATCTCGGTTTTTAAAGCAATGCTACCTCCAGACACGCAACTCCAAGATAATGAGCAAGCCCTGGCCATGCCAATCAACATCAGAGGTTCTCCAAGTATGGCCCATGGATCATCAGTGGCCTGTAAAGCCCTTCCAGGTGGCCTGACAGGCAAGGAGTGGCGGTTTGGGAAGTTGGATGCATGGGAGAACGCTGCTCTCACCAAGTGGACCAGAGATTGCAACAGAGAACCATGGGTCTAAACCTACTGGCATTAATGCAGCACAGCTCCAGAGAGTTATGTTGATGTCCACAAGTGCACTCCTGTCTCCCTCCACCCCGAGATTCTACCCTCTGGGAGGTTAAGCTGGGGTACAAAACCCAGAGCTTTCTCGAGGCGTTTCCAAAGGCTCAATCCCCTATTCCCAAAGAAGAGTTTTTGTTCATGCATTCAGCGAGGGGGAAATACTAAGTCAATATTTTCTCTCTTAGCTGAGTTATTTGACTTGAATATCGCTTTCCTTAGAATAACAGCAGTTCTCATCAAACACAAGGCGTTTCCTATTTCTGTATATTTCCCCCCGATAAGGAAACGAGTGGGAGGTCAACCATGCATCCCCCAAGGAACCTAACAACGTGGTTGGATTATGGTAACAACATACACAGGACGAGACAGCTCAGTCCTTCTTATCCAATGCAGCTGTTACAAGACGGATTCAAATTGAATTAGTATTGACTGTATAATGCCAAGCTAAATTAAATTATGATCCTATCTACTCTATTAGCAGCTAATGAAGGAATGGGATGAATTTCGACTACAAGTCAGGCTGGGTGTTTTTTCAGAGCTGTACCAATATTGATGTCGGGTCTGACAGATACATCTTCAGGAGGCAGAATTCAGGCTGGCTGGACAGTCATTAAAAACGTCAATAGCTCTTAAGACTCCTCTATTCTTCACTTGTTAGTTAGTTCCTATTGAGGTCATTCAGTGCCGGTGAGTGGTGCTGGACCGACTGCCCCAGAGAAAGGACAGGCTTCTGAGAGGCACCTCATAGAGCCTGGCTAGCTGCCGGCACTACCAATGCGGCTTGCAGTGGCAGAGGGGTATATTTGACCTAAATGGCCATCACAATACAGGGCCATGAACCATCCTTAAGGCCCCCAAATCACCTGCCTTTCTATCTCTTTTCCCCCATCAGCAGATCTCCCCACCCCATTCCTCTCTCTGACAGATCTGTGCAGTGGAAAAACACTGAACTAAGACGGTTCCCAACACGCCCGGCCGCACACAGGCACGGTACTTGTATGCAGGAGAGGCACAAGACGTGCTTACGCACCTGTATTTAACAATACGCCACTGCATGGATGGGATAAGAGCATGGGGCAGCAAATTCTCATCCCCAGACAAAACTGGCTTCAGACTGCTCAAGTCTGGGAGGTGGGCTCCTGTCCCTTTAAATCATGTCAGAAAGAAGGCTACTTTGGAATTCCCTCTCCCTTCTTTGGTTTTGCAAGGCGCCTTCATCCCACCCCGCTCCCTCCGGTGGCTGCTGCATGAAAGCCCCAGCCTGGAAGCCTTACTGTACTCCGTTTCGCTCCTGTTGGTCGTGCCGAGCTTTTTGATGATCTCCTGCTTCTTGGATTTCACCATGGCGGAGTTGCTCTCGGTCAGTTTGCTGAAGAAGGCTGGGGGCTGGGTGTTGTTTCCTGGGGATTTGGAACCCATTCTGTGAAGCAAAAGGCGATCAGCAATGGCTGCAGAGGGCCCACGCTACGCCCTTCTATCTATAGAGCCCCTATCCCATTAGCCGCCAGATGCTTTGAACCAGCCCCCAGGCCATCCAGATATTGGGGCCTTTCTAGCTTAGACTTAGGAGTCAGGTTGTCTTCAACTTGAGACTGATCAAAGGCCCCTAAATACAGTGTGGCTTATTCCCCCAGGAGGTCCAGACCACAAAATGTCTCTTGGCTGGAAGAGAAACACTTCTGGCCTAGCTCTTCTTACCCTAGAGTCAAGGGCCCCAACAAAATTCTCCTCTGGGCCCCGAAATCCCCTACCCTGGAAGTGAATTCTTTCTGCTCAGCCAATCACCGGAGCAGAAAGATTATCTGGTAAGGCACCTTGGGAGAGACTGAGGACTAGGGCAGGGGATCTCTGAGCTGCCAGGACAGGCTGGCCCTGAGCTGCAGGAAAGAATTGGAAGGAGTCAGGACGCCTGGGTTCCACTCCTGACACTGCCTCTGCGTGTGACCTTGGGGAAAGTCACTCAGCCTCCGTCTACCACCCTGCAGCAGGGGTCAAATACTTTGCGCAGAGGAGTTGGGAGAGTTAACGAACTATGCTTGGACAGCCACAGATGGGAGGCAAAGCGCTGCCCCCGGGCGCTGGCAGTCAGAGGGGAGGACTTTGGGAAGAGGTTGCAAAGCGAGTTAATCCCTCACCCCTGTTCTTTGGTGGCATATCCAACCCCAGCAGCAATACAAATGAAGAAAGCTGGCAGTCAGCCCAGCCAGCCACTCCAGGCCGGACCCAGAGCGCTCAAGGGCAGGCAGCATAGAGTGACAACATTGGAGGCTACCATTGGAGGGTAAAGGTCTGTGCTCCCAGCTCTGCCCCCAAAGCGCTCAGAGTAGAACGCTCAGGGGAAGGAAGACCCCAGAGTATTGCTTTTGTGCTGTAACCCCCGGCCAGGCAGGAAGAGTCCACATTCCCCATCTCTTGTGGTTACCTCTGCTCTGACTGTTCTCCCTCTCGGTACAAGATTGGGTACGAGGTGCTCCTTGTGTGCTCCGGCTCTCCCATGCCGTCTGGTGGCGAGACAGGCTCGATGCAATCATCTGGTGCACTCCCCGCAGACGCTTTGCTCTGCTCAGGAGATCTGAGGATGGTGTAGTGAGACGCTGTTATTCCATTACAATGCTCTTAACCACAGCACAGAGGGATTAAAACCCTTCTGCAAACTGGAGTGTCATGGAGAAGGGGGAAACCAACCACCCAAGCCCTTAATGTTACCCTTAAGTTGCACATTTTTGTCGCTTTGTGTGTTTCTGAACTACACGCCTAAATCGTAAGGATTAAATTTAGACAGGCCCCAAAGCTGTAGCCAACTCGTATGTAATCCTGCAATTGGCCCTAATATAGTTCCACTGCAGAAACAGAGGAACTAACCCTGGGACTTTGTGGCTCAGATCAAGTGTCCTATCAGTACATCCTCTACCCGGGGCGATGTCCTGCATTTGCAGCGAGCGGGGCCTCATCTAAACTCCTCTAGAATGCGTCAATCAAAGCTATGACATTACGGAGAATTATCCCTTCGAAGGTATGGACCTGCAGAGTCCAGAGAGTTCGTGTTCTCTTGCTGCAGTGTTAACACATTGTGACAGTCTCTAGGAGCACATCGGACACTCCTGCACCCTCCGAAAGCACTAATATGGCCGGCTGGCAAGTACAAGGGCTCAAAACTCCACCAATCACCAGGGACAAAGATGAGCAGGAGCCGTCAGGAACTTTCTCTAGGGGTTTTTTTGTTGTTATTTTCTCCTGGGTTTTATTTTTAGTATTGAGCACGTTGTTTCCTCTTGCAACCAACAGGGGGCAGATTCTAGCACGGTCCTGCAGGGAACTGTCCTAAGACCAGCCAGGCTCTGGAGAAAGCTCAGGATTAGGGCTCGGTTGTTTGTGTGTTTTAAAAGCAGGATCACTACCACGTTAAAATCTCTGCGTGGCCAGGGCAAGCTGCATTAGCCGGTCGATGTGAACCCTACCGGGGGTGCCTGGAACTCCCGGTGACCAGCTAAGCCGCGTTAAAACTACAACGTGCCCTGTCTCCACTGGGAAGTTTGCCTGTGTTCGTTCCCACGTGTTCCAAACGCTCCCTTTCCCCCTGGTGCAGAGACCGCTGAAGAGAGTGACCATGAGCCATACCTCATAGCTGTCCCGATCTGACGCTGAGCTCACCTCTTGTCTCCCTCGCTCTGCGGGGAGATTCTGGAGGCCGGAGCATGCTCCTGCGGCTGGATGTAAGCCTCACTGGGCGTCCTTCGCAGGTCCAGCACGGGACACGTGGCCCCAGGGAAGGAGTACACCGGGGTCTGGAGGTGGGAGTTGAGCTGCTGAGGATGATGGCGCGTGTAGTCTTGTGTGATAACCTCCTAGAAGAAGAAACGCCTTGAGTCAGCACTTCTGTCTGCGACCCTTCACTGGGCTGTAGTTTATGTGGCAGGGATGGGAGGGCACCCTCTGGCGCTGAGCCCTATTTATTTCTCCCCTCCTAGTTTTGCTGGCTGGTCCTTATAGGCAGGAGGACGGGAAGCACCCTTCTCCCCGGGCTTCTCTGCAGCACTCTGCTGCCTCCAAAAGCAAAAGGCCAGAGGGGTTGCCGCAGAGCGAGGTGACCTGCTACCACCACCCCCCCCGGGTCTGCCACCAAGGCTCCTGACTTCACTCCTGGCCCATTCTCCGCTGACCCCAGCAGAGACGCCCCAGAACAACCCCTGGACGGGAAGAGGAGAGAGAGGCTGATTACACTGATGTGCTGAGCCAGCGTGACCACCCGCTGCTGGTGGCCTTTGATGTTCTGGGATGACGGCAGCAGCTGGCATGGGGATTGCTGGCCTTCGGGCAACTGGCGCAGGTGCTGCATGTGAGCTGCTTCTGCTGCAGTGAGCTTCAGGGAGGCTGTGAAAGGAAAGAACCAGTCATGACAACCCAGGGCAATCACACAGCGCCTCTGCCTACCCAGCACAGACCCGCTGTTCTGCCCTTCCGCTCTTCAATCAAACTGTTTTTTTAAACTATGCTACTTACTTGTTATGAAAGAAGCCAGAGACGCCGCTCCAGGGAATTTGGTTTAGGGGTTACACAAGGAACTGGGAGTCAGGAGACCTGGGCTCTATCCCCCACTCTGCCAGTGACTAGCTGTGCAACTCTGGACAAGTCACTTAAGCTCTCTGTGCCTCTGTTTCCCCATCTTTAAAATGGAGCTGATAATATTTATTAATCAGGCGGGGCACTGAGGTGCTCCCGGGTAATTAATTAATGAATATTTATGGAGTGCTCTGGAAAGCTCCCATGAAAAGCGCTATCCCCTGGGCATGTAAAGCAGCCGCCGTTAGCTAATATACTAACGAGACATTCCTTGGCAGAGCCGCAGTTCCCTGTACCAGTCTGCTGTCAGGAACTGCCAATGGGAGGCTGATAAGCCCACGGCGCGCTAAGGTTATTCTTCAAATGCTGGTGGCAGCTCCAGCAAAACACGGCCAGCCAGGCACAAACAGAGATCGATGGGCCCTCGGCTACCCACACATCCTGCCCTCCTTCTAAGCCTCTCCTGCCTCCCCACACATTTCCTCCTCCCTCTCAGCCTGTCGTCTGTGCGCCTCACCCCAGCCCAGAAGGGAATGAGCCCTTTCCTGCAGCACGGCCAGCCAACGCCCATTCCCTGCTCCCTGCCTTCAGCTCTTCCCTGCACTGCCCGTCACCACGCACTGGCGCCAGCCTGGCAGCGTTACTGCTCACACTGGGTAGCGCCCAGAGGCCCTATCAGGGCCCCCTTGTCCTAGGTGCTTGTACACACGCCGTGTGAACGAGAGTCCCTGCCCTGAAGAGCTCACCGTCTAAATGGAGAGGGCAAAGGAAGGTGGGGGATGGGACGAGAGAGTGACCCAGCCAAGCTCTCAGGGGAAACCCATGGCGGAGCCAGGAACTGAACCCAGATCTCCTGAGCCCCCATCCAGAGTGTCAGTGGCAAGGCCAACCTCCTCCTCAAGGACACGGACGGATCTTTGCAAGGCAGAAGCTTCCTGATGGGTCCCTCCCTTCATCTTGCCACCACCAGCCTCTGTTCCCTGAATCTGCCCACCACTAAGACAAGTGTAGTCCCGGGGGAGATTTCAGGGAACGCAGGTTGGTGCAGACACAGCCCACTGTGCGGGGGAAGAGGGAAATTCCTCACCCACAAAGGGGAAGGGGACAGAGCCTCACATATTTTGCCTGGCAGCCTTCGACTGGGCTGAGGGCTGGAATGTCAGCAGTGCAGGAGGCCTCCTGCCATGTCAGATCTGCCTCGGCCGGCAGCAGCCCCTCACCTTGCTGTTTTTGTCTCACGTTGTGCTCCCCGTGCCCTTTCTCCACATCCGACAGCACCTTTGCCCCTTTCTCGTGGGATATGCTGGGTGAGCTCGCCGGGCTTACTGCTTCAACGCCATCAGGGCTGTAGCCTCCGTGGAACCCTGGGGAAATGGAAGCAAGGGCATTTATATTGTGAGTTTCCTTTGCTGTGATTAACCCTACGTGTCCTGCGACCGCTGCTGCACTGAGATCTTCAGCATCAGCAAAGAAGTGACAGAAATAACCAGAGATCTTACATCTAAAGCTGCAGGACATACCCGCCTCCCTGCAGCTTCTACAGCCTTTCTTAGTATGCCAGGGGGCATTAAGGACGACTGTAGCTTGGGCATGCATACTCTGCTAGGTTTAATCTAGCAACCAGGGGTAATAAAAGCAATGAAATTGCAGTGGCATGGACCCCAGTACAGGCTGGCTGCCCAAGAACATCCCCAGGGTCCCCAGCAGGTTTATATTTGGGTGGCTAGCCCACGCTGAAGCCCGTATCACTGCATCTATGCTCCTGTTGTTACCTGTGCTAGACAGATTAAAGCTAGAGTGGGGGTGTCTACCCGTGCTATCATGACACCTTCACGTGCAGTGTAGATATAGCCCCAGGTGCCTCGAACAGTACCAGTATCATCAGAACCACCAGCTGACAATCAGCAAGGAAACACACAGAGAGACACACAGACAGCCACATTTGCTGCTTTTCAATTACAATGAAAAAAAAAACATCATCACATTTTCCTGCAGAGCTGGAAACCCAAACACAACAGCTCAAGGCAGTGAACCTGACCGGCCTGGATTCACACCTCCCACACCCGGCAAACGCAAACAAACAACAGATAAAAGCCACATACACAGTGAAAAGTAAATGATCGTTGTGGTTGGGTGTTGGGTTTTACCTATTCTAGGTGGCATTTTCCCTGGTAGATCTCAAAGGAAAGCCTGTATCACACCACTGCCAACCTCAACTGGTCAAAAATTGTGAGACAGGCCACCCCAAAACTGTGAGATTGAAGCCACAAGATTAAACAAAAATACTAACAACAACAGTTGGGTTTTAATTATTTTCCTTCGGGTTTCTGAGCCTTTGAGGTGCACGCAGGTCACATTTTCAAGCTTTTATCTGCTACTATGGGGTGAGAAACTCACTTTTTTTTTTTTTTTTTTTAAATGAAAGTTGAGATTCTCCAGGAGCTGGAGTGTAAAATGAAACATGATAAAACCTTGAGAGCTGGCAATACTGCATCGTCATTATCCCTGTCTTACAGGCATGGGGATAGAGACACGGATAGGTGGCGTGACTTCCACAAGATCACAGGACAGATCGAGAGCAGAGAGCTTGGGAGGGAGGGAATCAATAGAAAAGACTTAACAAGCTAATATACAGCTAATTCTTGATACTGCGTCCCGAGCTCTGGCCTATGGATCATTGGAACACAGCCCCTCTCTAGTCTGGGACGATCAAACACAGCAGCACAACATAGCCTTGGCTCCAAATAAAAACTCTTTTACAGTAGCACCCCTTGCTGAGATCTCGAGGCTGGGACACCTCATCCTTCCTATTGACCGAGCAGGATTTCTAGCCACTGTAAGGTGGAGCATTGCAACTCCCAGCTCTCTGGATGGGCTCAGAGGAAATCCTGCTGCTGCATAACTTCCCGATGATCTGCTTGTTCGGATGTATTTGCAGAAACGCTTTAATGTGTTTTACTAGTGTCAGGAAAAAATGCACCACTAAAGCCAAAGGTGAGTGTGTGTTCATAGCTAGCAGAGCATTCTCGGCAGCTGGCTGGAAGAGCCCAATGAGAAGTATCACTGCTTATTAGTAAGATCTTGAAGAGCAAAGAGGGGAAGATTCAGAGAATAGAGTCAGAAAAAAATTCTCCTCTCCAATTATCCCCGTGGATTGTCTGGTGCACACTGTGCACTAAGGTTTACATGCATGGGAGTGCAACGCTGGGACCCAGGGCAGACGTGCAGGAGAGATTCACAGAGAGAACACTGTGACATGCTTACAGACCCCTGTGCGCTAAGCATTACATGGTGTTTGCTATTAACTAAATATCTAAATGGAACCCAGGGGTCTGCTCTGGACCAAAGTGAAGCTGTCCCCGTAAGTGTCCCTATAGAGATGGGCATGAAAGTAGAGGCCCCCCCCCCCCAGCAGTTTCACCCAGATAAACATAGTCTTCTTCATTTTGTGCATTAAGCTGTTGTGCTGGGTTAAGCAGCTGCTGTGTTTCACTCCAGAAGTGGCTGCATTCCAATGGCAGCTACACGATCCCCGTGTACAGTATACCATCTATATTTATGTCTTATATAGTGTCTGTCACCATGGCATCTAAGCACTGATATATCATTTGATAGACAAATTGATACACTGCTTTGGGATCTAGCAAATTGAAAGGCATTGTGCAAACGTGAGACATTGTTCTTGTCTGATGTGGCTGTCCTGTTAGAATCAGACATTCCCTCCCCCTCCCCCCAGACCCCTTGCTGTTTAAGTTATTACCCATGATTCTTTAACGTAGGCCACATGTGAATTGCTAATTACAGTGAAATCAAGAATTTAAAATAAATAAATACCAGGAAATGAACTAGAGCTGCAAAGCAAGAATTGGCAAAGGAAAATTAAAAAAAAAAAAAAAGGGGTGGGGTGGGGTGGGGTGGAGGAAGGATTTTTAAAACAAATAACAAAAATAAAAGACTAGAATAACATAAATGATTCCAAAAAATTCAGGAAGTGGAAGAAGCCAACCACCAAAACGTGCAATTCAAAAACTAAAATAAATAAACAAATTGGTTTTAGGCCACAAACTTGGACTGGCACCCGCCCCTCCAATTTCTTACCATCACTAGTGGAGTCGTTATTTAGCGAGCGTCTTTCTCGCTTCCCCTTATCGCAAGAAATTTGACGCATGATAATCACATCTATGAAGCTGGCCGCTGTCATGGTGGTCTTACCGAGTGCTCGGAGCTCCTGTTCCTGCATTGAAAAGGATTTACTTTGATTCTTTTCTCTACTGTGCTGCTCATTGACCGAGACTGCGTGCTGCTGGTCCAGGGGTGGATGATGGTGCTGGTTTTTCCCCTGTCCTCTGCTATACTGCTGGGTAGAACCTGGCCCGGAGGCTGGTAAGGGCCTGGACTCCATGGCTTTAATAGGTGATGATGACTGTTCTAGGCCTGCCCCACTGGGCAGCTTTGAGGTGAACATGTTGTTGTCAGTCTGAGGGCGTTCTACCTTGGCTTCTCGGGCCCTGGACACCTCTTTCTGTAGGAGAGCAGGGTCCATCATGGCTGCATAGCTGTCCACTCCACCGAGGGAGCAGCGCAGGGCGGATGCCGTGGGAAAGCCTGCAGAGCGGATGGGCGATGTGGTGGTGGTGGTGGAGGATCTTGAAAGCAAAAAAGAACGCAGAGATAATATGACCGTGGGGCTGAGAGACACTGCAGCTTCCCCACCCCCACAGGAACTAGGCTGTTTGCTCCTGTCAAATCCAGTAACTCTACAGAGGTATTAGCTACAGTACATGTTACTCGGAGGTTAATGGATCCAATGCCAAACTATGCGAAACAGACACAGGAGAAGGTCACAATGCGTCTTCCTTGGAAAACTAAACGAACGGGGCCTGACTCTGGTCCTATTTACACCAGTTTGGACTTCAGCAGAGTTACTCCTCATCTGCACCGACGGAAGTGAGCGGAGAATCCTGCCCAAGTTCCATTTAACCAGTGTGTTTGATTCCCCATTTATAACTTTGGCATGAGACTGCACTGGGGTAAGAAAGGCCCAGGCAGAGTGTGGCAGAATACCAGAGAGCAAGAGGAATCAGATCATTTCTGGCTTCCTGCTGAAGTTGGGGCAAAGAGCAAGCTGGAAACCCCACCAGTGACATATGTATTTCCGCAGCTTGTTTGCTGCAAAAGGGGCTGGCCAGTTGGAGTGACCAAAATAATGGGCTAAATTCCGGACCCCTTACTTCAAGAAGCTGAAGAAAGCTTCTCACTGAGGCAAGGGCTGGAGCACGGGCTGAGTAAGAACATCTGGATTTGGCCCAGAGCGGACAGCCCACGACCATCCCCCCGTTTGCTCCCTGGGAGCAGCTCCCAGCAAAAGCCATTTGAAAAGGAAAAGACCCTGTTCAAAATCAGCCAGCCCACCACAGGCCTGCTGCTAAGGCCTGCTCCCATTGAAATCAATGACCAAAAAACACCTGTGGCCATCAATGGTGCAGGATTAGATCCTTAACAACCCAGAGCCCTCCACCCACCGAGGGCAGGAGCGCAGCGAGCCGCAAAGCCCATACACACCGCAGAACCGACGGGGTGAGGCTCTCCGACGAGGTGACCTTCATGCCCGTGTTGTGCAGCACGCTGGGGCGCTGCTGGACGGTCTCGTGGGTGCGGGGCGAGGCGGGAGAGTGCTGGTGGCTGTGAGAATGAGTGGCTGAACGGCTGCTGCTTTGCTCGGTCCCTGTAAGAAAATGCAGCAAACAATCAGAGCTGGAAACCAGCATGGAAAACCAAGGGGCAAGTGACAGCGAGATGGGGAGGAAGAGAGAGCTCTGCATAAACCTTACAGAACTGTCCCCAGCCCCGCCCCACCCCCCAAAAGGCTCTGCTCACCAGTGGAACCATTGCTATCCACAAGCTGTATGGACCGGGTTCCTCCAAGCCTACCTGGTCTCCAGATGGGCGCATGCTCCACAGTGGTGGCTGCTAGGAAGGATTTCTCGCGCTCCCTCTCGCGCTCCCGATCTCGTTCGGACGCCGATGCTCCTGTCTGTTTGGTCATGTGCGTGGGGCCTCCTGGAATTCAAAGGCAGCCAGTGACGGGGGCCCTGCGAGCGGAATTCTGGTGCAACCTCCACTCTCGCGAGTGTTGCAGCTACAGGATCTCCGCACGAGCTTCCTAAACCAGATCCTGGCAGATAAGCAAAGACCAGGGCCTGATACCACTTACACCGGGGTAACGCCGGGGCAACCATCGGGGCACGAGTATCTGTATTAACTGCACATTTTGATCTGTACCCAAAATGGGACAGATGCGCTTGACTTCTAAGACGGTGTGTTCGACTGACAAAAGGGATCAGATGGTTTCAACGCCCTCACCTATGGGGAGACAGCGCCACTAGGCCAGTGATTACAACCCACTGAGACTGAATGGGCCCACCTGCCCACTGTGGGGGCATTCTCCTGCATAGGCCCTGCTGGATAGAGACAGGGGTAAACACTCTCAGGGTATGTCTGCACTAGAGCTGAAAGGAGCTGGGGTCGGGAGACATCCCAGCCCTAAGTCTGATTGAGCTAACGTGCTAAAAACGGGAATGCAACTGTGGTGTCACGAGCAGTGGGCGGGGCTAGCCACCCCAAGGACGATCCCGTCCAAGATCCTAGGGAACTAGCCCCTCCTGCCGTTCATAAAGCCCCGGCGATTCTTCTCTACCCAGCACAAGCCGAACTAGCACGCTATGTCCTTGTTTCTCTAATGTTTTGTTCCCCAGAGCTAAAGAAAACACTTCAACAAGGGATCTCTGGTTACAGACTCCCAAAGGAAGGAAATGCAGGTGTTGGGCCTGCAGGGCACCGATTGGTACATACGGCTCCCACCGAAGGATCACATGATTCTCCTTGAGACAAGTGAGGCAAGAGGGCCAAGACCGGGGTAGCTCTTTCTAAGAGCACCCGGAGGGGGACAAAGGGGCAGCTAGCCTCAGAACCCATAACCACCACAGTCCCACAGAAATCACTGGCGTTCTTCCATGGGAAACTCTTGTCCTCACATTCCCATTGGTCTGGGCTTCAGTTGTGAACATTTTGGGGGAGGGGAAAACATCTCGCCCAGCTGCAAGCCTGCATCAGGTGCTGAATAAATAACAATGCAGAGAGCTGACGGGCCCAAACTGCCAGAGCAGGTCAAGTTCTAGCAGTGTTACAAGCCAATGATCATCGGCTGCACCTGCAGACAAGAACAGTCCTTCCAGCCTCAGAGCCCTCCATAAAAGAGAGAAACAACCCTACTGATCAGCTCCCCGGCTCGGGGTCCCCCATCGGCCCCGCCCATAGCCCCAGCTCCGGGCCCCCTGCTGGCCCCAACTCTAACCCCAGCTCGGGTTAAGCCCAGGGAAGAGGGACTGGTAGGTAGTGATCAGACAAGAGTAGGAGCATGACTCTGCTGTGCTCTACACCTGGGTCTGGATTGGCCTTGGACAAGTTATGTCTCTCTGTGCCTCAGTTTACCAGCTCCCTTCCCCTCTTGGTTTAATTTGTGCACCTCAAGCGCCTGAAGATCCTTGGATGGGAAGTACTATCAGTGTGGTAAGAGCTGTGGGGACTACGAATTCCGGGTGCAGGACAAACCAGCACGCCAGGCTCACCATACCGAAATCCTGGAGCAATGGGCGTTCCTGGGAAACCTCAAACACACACATGCGGCGGGGGTTCGGTTTGTCCACATGCCCACCCAGGCAGATTATCAGGTGGCAATTCAAACCCGCGGGTTTTACCTGGGGAGAGCGGGGAGCTGCTGTGCCGGCTGCTAAATGTCTGGGGGGCGCTGGGGATGTACGTGATTCGGTCCATCGAGGCGGCAGAGGTGCCTGGTGTGGGGGGCACGAGGACGGGCAGGTGCGGCACTTGGGACAGGTCGATGATCCCTGGAGAGAGAACCGAAAGGACTGTCAGGATGACGATCCAGCCCACGCTCCACACAAGGCAGTGCGGAGAGTGATGCTGGTAGGAAAGCCCTGGGAATTGGGACAGCACACAAACACACATACCCCTGGCAACTGGGAAGGGGACACTAGCCAGAGAACAATCTGATTGTCTAGGGCTAGCTGCGTAATTTAAAAGCGGTTTCCCGCTCTGTGGCGAACCCCTCTGGTGATGGATTGTTAAAAGAGGAAGCATTGAAAAATTAGGATCTACTTCTCACCATTGATACTCTTGGGGTTATCATTTATTATTTCTACCTAGGAGCCCCAGTCATGGACCAGGACCCCACAGTGCTAGGTGCTGGACAAACACAGAGCACAAAGATGGTAAGCTGCCTGGAGCAGGGACTATCAGAGGCGAAATCCACCCCGGTGCAGAGGCCCAGCTGAAGGCCCAAGCACCACGTAATTCCCAGTTCAGGCCCATCTTTCACAGGGGGAATTTCACCCTTGGTTTACTTAATGCCTTCCACTCAGCTCGGACAGTGAGAGCGGAGGAGTCGGCGTGGCTTTCTTTTGAACGGCGGGGTCCAGGCACTGCTCTGGGGGTTCTAACTCCACAGGGTGGGACACTCCGCCCACCCCCCACATGGCATTCACTGAAATGAACCCAACAGGGACTGGTAAGCTCTGGAACAGGCTTCCAAGGGAGCTTGTGGAATTCCTGTCATTGGAGGTTTATACAAACATCTGTCAGGGATGGTTTAGGTAGACCTGGTCCTGCCTCGGTGCAGGGGGCTGGGCTAGATGGCCTCTCAAGATCCCTTCCAGCCCTACGTACACCCCGTTCTGTACGTGCCGGGGTACGAGAAAGGGCAGAGTCCGAGCCTGAACTGAGAATTCTCTCACTTGGGGGGCACTTGACTGGGGTCATTCGCTCAGATCGCTGTGTTCTGCAGGTGCGAATAGCACAAGCTACGTACAAATTTTAGTTCTGGAGTCAGAGGGGACCCCCAGATTCCCTGCGGGTGGGATTTTAGCTGGAGGGAGACTCAGCAGCATCCCAGAGTCAGCTCTGAGGACAGAGGCCTACTCAGCACAATGAGATGAGAAAGTCCCCCTGGGTCTTTTCTGAGAGATGCTCATTTGCTTTATCCCCCAAATCATACCCAGCTTTTAAATCTCAGGATATACACTGTGCTAGAAGGGCCCAGTTCAGCACAGTTCACTGGAGATACTGTCTATAAAGACCAGTACAAATGGGCCACTTTTGCCCAGCGATGGGAAGGCGGAGATCAATTTGCATCGAGTGAGAATATGATTACAGCCAATGTAGACTCAAAGACCCATCAGCGCAATAGCATAAATGCTATTTTACAGGGCTACGGACCCCACTGTCGACGGGAACATGTTCTGAAGAGCTGGAAAGCTACAGATCAGCTACTCGGCTGTTTGAGAAGATGCAGCCATGTTACACCCACACTCACAGAGCAAGCTTCTCTCATTGTTAACAACCACACTTCTCACTCACACAGCATTTTTTAATCTTGAAAGAGCTTTGCAAATACCATGAGCCAGATTGTGGAGTCCTTCCTTGAAGTCCATGGGACTACTCAAGTGCTCTCGGTGGAGAGAAAAGGCGCCATTATCCAGCCCCTCACTAATTCATCCTTCTGCCTTAGCCTACGCTTTCCTGAGCTAGTTTCCAGGGTACCCACTCAGATCACGTTCTACAGGCGCCAGCTTTCTACTGTACCTCTCTTTCAATGTTACACTCTTGGTTTCTCACCTCCTCCAGTCTGTAAGGTTTCATTGGCACCTGAAATTTCTGCCATTTACCCTGAATCTGGCCCCACTGCTGGGGGATGGTGAACGGACAGCAGGGCCAGGGACAGGTTAGTGCACAGCCATGTATTACTAACAGAAAGTAAAGAGGTCAAAGAACAAGAGCAACTTCTAGAGCAGCTCCCAGCCCAAGGGATCCCAAAGCGATGTCCTCTATGCGTACAGAATCACTTCGCCCACCACTGAACGTCAGTCTCTTTTCGGGGTGGCAGCTTTTTAACAGCCTGCAACAACCGCATAGGGCAGGAAGTGGAGGTCAACAATGTATTCAGTTTGGAGGGGGATTGAGGGGGGCTGAATCTGGCTAGGACACGCCATGCCTGAGAACAAACCCAACCAACCAAACGATCCTGACTAGCCACACGCTGACTGGGAGCCCAGGGTTGTTTTGTCTGGAGGAGGGCGCAGAAGCAGCAGCTCAGAGCCCCTAGTGCCACACTGGGGCACTGCCCCCAGAATTGGATCCCATCTCCCTGCCCGGGTTGAGAGACTCAGGTTTGCAGTGGCTCTCTAAAAACAGCTGTATAGACAGCGCTTTGAAGCCGCAGCTGGGCTCTGATGCCCACTCCCGCCTCTTGGCTTCAGCACCCCAGCTCCAGTCTGAGCCCCGGCGTCCAAGTGCCATCTCTCCAGCAATTCTGAGAGTACAGCAGCAGCCTCCACAAGTCCGAGTGTGTCGATACAGGCTCGGAGGCTCACTGCCACGGGCTTCGCAGATATACCCCGAGGGGCTCTTATCCAAGCACTGGTCAGGCCTGGCCCTCTTTAACTTGCGAGAGCTGATCAAACTCCAGCCCAAGGTCACGTGGCTGCCCCTGAAGCAGCCTTGAGAAACCAAACGCGCTATCAAGACTGACAAAAACTAACCGCCTTTGCACAGATGGCTCAGGAACCGCTCAACCGGCCGAAGCCAAGATGCTCCTGCCCCCGGCGCCGCAGACCAATGTGCATGCCGCATGGGTACTGCTGTTGTGATCTCCACCACGGGAGCCCTGCTGGGCGTTACGCTAGGGGCCTGGGGTCAGAACGACAGCCCTATGCCTTTCAAGAAGAAAAAATGCCACCTAAAAACCACAGACAGCTTCATACTTCGAGGACCTGCAGCATAGTTGAGAGCCAGCGAGGGTTCTCGGGGCGAAAGTCCGCGCAGCATGTCCGCCCTCTGAGCCATGGCCGTGGCGGCGGCGTTCTGGTGCATCTGCTGGGAGGTGATGTAGTCATTGATGATGGTCTGCCTGTTCTCCATGGCGGCAGTGTCTGGATACCCTCTGATGAGGTATGGAGGGTAGAGATGGGGGTACGTCGGGCTTGGAGTGAGATGCCTGGGCAAGTAGTAAGCAGCAGCTAAAAGAGAAGATTCAGACCAGTCAGTGTCTCATGCAGTACGGTCCTACAAGAGGGCGGCAGAGTCTGACTCATGAAAACTGCAGCGCTCAAGAGCATCAGCTGGGACGTGGGATAATTTAGGAACAGCCAAGGCCCAAATCAGTGAGCACCAGGAACCCTCCATCGGGCTGGGGAGGCCCATGCAACACACCAGAGACCTCAGCCCCCATGGGCACGAGGGTGGAGGAAGCTGGCTTTTTGCTGTCTCAGGGCCTTCATCTGCCAACTGTGCACTGGAGCAGTGTCAGTGTAAGGACAGAACTGAGTCAGAGAAGAGCTCAGCCGAGACGCGGCTTTAAGCCAAAGAGTTACTCAACAGTCAAGGCAGCGCTGCTTTAAAAGCCTGTTTCCATTGCTCATTGTGAAACGGAACGTCACCCGCCAGCCAGCGGCTTGTCACGCAGCTTAGAAAAGAAAAGGCCCCATTCTGTTCTCAGCTATGCTACATTCATAGCAATGGAGCCCAAGCCAGATTTTTTGCCCAGCTGACCAGGGGCTGCTCCTGCCAAGTGCCCCCAAATAAAGGCGTACCTGCTTCCAGTTGAATTCCCCTGGGAATTGCAGCGGGGTCAAAGGCCAATGGAATGTGTCCTCTGTACAAATCGACACCACTCATTCCCCGGAGTAAATGTTCGTAGGGGGAGATGGGATGGTGATGGTCCGATAGAGTAGCGTGAGGAGACTTGGAATTGGTGATATCTCTTGTCGTGGGGGTGATCTTTCTGTCCTGGGACACCGGCTTCCCAGCCGTGATGCTCCCTGCAGAAGCAAAAGAACGGAGTCAGAAGAGTCCAGATTGAAAACACTCGCAGCCAAGCGCTGCTCTCAGAGGGGCATGCCCCCCACTGCCTTACTGGTTCTGGCATGTACACTGAGCTTCGTCAAATCAAGGAGTGTTTCTCTGTTTAAACCTACCGGGCCCATTCTGCTCTCAGGGTCACAGTGGCGACTGCCATTGCCTTCAGTGGAGGCTGCCATCGTTTACCTGGGGTCAGAATCTGGCTGGCGGCATGTGGCCACAGGTGCGATTTCCGAAAGCATCTTTGTGACTAGGTAGGAGGACGAGGGTCCCACTGAAAGCCAGCTGCACCTGACTCTAAGAGTTCTGCTCTCCCCGTTCTGCCCATGGCAAGTGTGTTCCTAAGTCAAAACCCCACCCTTTCGTTTTGCCTTTCGAATTGTGGGGCCCAACACTCGGGAGCCAAACGCGGCACAAGAGGTAACGAGTCAGAGCAGATCTCCTTGGCAATGTCGGTGAGAGCAAAGGCTGCTGCTTCTACAAAGAGAGCGAGACGCTCCCCCCGGGTAACGCTTTTGGGGCTAAATTCACCCTTGGGATAAGGGAGTGCGACTACAATGGCTATAATGAAAATGGGAGTCATCTTCCACTGACATCAGTGGAGTTACCCTCATTGACGGCAGTGACATATTTGCCTGTTCGCCTTCAAAACACTCTAGGAACAATGATTAATCCCCAGCATCCAGGAGAGGAAAGCCAATAAGCATCCCTGTTATTACAGCTAGGAGAAGAGAGGGTGAGGGCTTGCCCAAGATCAATGCCAGAGCCAGGATTCGAGCTGAAGAGTTTCTGGCTCCCTGGCCTGGGCTCAGCCGCTCTCTCTCTAAGGACATACCCATGAGAAACGTTTCAGAGACAACCACACAAGCAAATCTTCACAATCCAACTGACCCTCCAGCCCACAGGGTCTTATCTTCTCCCACTTCCGCACCAAGCTCTCCAGAATGTTGCCCTGCCAGGTCCCTGGTTTGGTTCCTAAACGAAAGCCAGTTTTGCCCTGAATGGATCTCACGTTTGCCCTCACAAAGATCTTCACTTAGCCTCACCAAGGGGCCAGGGACATCTGACAAACATGCTCTCCTGATGCAGTCCAACGAACCTGACCCGAGTGGATGGAAGCGAGACCCTGCTGCCATAGCCCTGTCTGAACACTCTGCCGGCAGCAGAGAGGTTAACGTTACCAGAGAGGAAAAAAAAGTGACCCTGGAAACTCAAAATAAACATGATGAAATAGGGCCCAGATGGTTCTGACAGCAGCCGTCCTCCTGTGCTCACCAGGAGCTGTAAACACTTTCATAATACATGGAGAAGCAGCTGGAATAATGTCAAGCTTCTCTCGCATCCCTATTAACTCAGCGCTGGCACTCTGGTGCTCGCCCTCTGTACAGGGTGAATATCACCAGGCTAGCTAATTAGTAACAACAAGCCCTGATTCTAAGAGTTACGCTCAGCTCATCCGTTCTGGGGAGGGAAACATACCATGTGAGCCCAGGATCCAATCAAAACAGCTTGAATGTCAAATTCTTGCAACAAACCACTCACAAACAAGCCACAGACCCTGAACTATTCAGAGACATGAGCCCGTGCGTCATTTCCCAACAACAAATAAATGCGAGAAAAGCTGCGATCCGTTTGCAGACAGGCAACGAACCGAAATTCCACAAATCGAGGATTCTTTAGGGATGACTCAACCAGCTCTGGTTCAGACAACGAAGCTAAGTTGCTCAATTTCACTGTCTCGTTCTTATGCACTAGCCTCGTTCAGTGACGTTTGGGTTTCCAGCCTTGCAGGGACTGGTTAAATCCTCTCGCAAAACTGTTTTCATTGATGCAAAAATAACCCTGGAAACGTTTCAGGTTTGAATCGCCACTCCTTCAGTTTGAACAAAGTCTCAGCTACTTGGCAGGGCCCTGTACCTCAAACCTGTTAGAGGTGCAGAGGGATGCACTAAGCGACCCATAACAGCTCCTTCCAACCCAGAAAAATGATGCTATGATTTACCCTTGCAGACCCCCTATCGTGTCGTTCCTGCACACGCAGGCACCCTGTCATCTGCAGACACACAGAATGACGCCTCTATGCTGGAATTTAATAGAAATATTCAACTCTTTCTTGGGAAACCTCCAGCCCCTCTGTGTGTAGCCTCCCCAACACCAGTGCTGCACGTTGGCCACATGTATGAATCACAAAGAAGCCAGGCAGCCAAAGGGCATTTTTCTGAAATGAGGCATCTTGCTCCACTTTAGCAAACAATCAGTCTCTAGGGCCTGTGGTGGTGAAGGCCCTATGACTAGATTGATCACACAGGCAGACAGACGGAGAAGTGTCCCCCACTTACAACTGCACGACTTGTAGCCTGCTAGAGAACAGCAAGCATGTGTGGGGCTCGTGTTGCTTGGAGACGCTGAAGGCTAGGGCGTTGGTTCTCAGCGAGGAGGGAATGACTGATTTCCCATGTTCACGTATTGGTCAAAGGGAAATCCCATCGGATGAGCACTTTGGCTTACGTTTTCAAGAGCGACTAGTGATCTTGGGTGCCCAACATGGGCTTGATCTCTACAAAGTCAGGCCCCTTTAAGGTTTCTCATGGTGAACACTTTAAACCCACCAGCCCCTTTTGAAAGGTGACAACAGTCTAAGTACACTCTGTCCCTGGGCCCCCACAGGTGGCTCTCAAGAGGAAGAACGTAAGGGATGGAACATGGCCTTATCTGCTTGGGCCCACCAGGCTCCTTTTCCACCCCATGTGTTTGGGGCGAGGATTGTTATTTTTGGTAATAGTGTTGGGGGTGCAGGGTGAGATCAAGGGGACCTTTTGCCCTGGTTCTATTGGTTATTGCGTGGGGTGGCTATTGGTTATTGGTTTGCCCTGGGTCTATTGGTCATTGCGTGGGGTGGCTATTGGTTATTGGTTTGCCCTGGGTCTATTGGTCGTTGGGTGGGGTGGCTATTGGTTTGCCCTGAGTCTACTGGTCGTTGAGTGGGGTGGCTATTGGTTTGCCCTGGGTCTATTGGTTGTTGGGTGGGGTGGCTTTTCGAAAATTCTTCTTCTCTATTAAGGATCATAGGCACGGTCACCCATGGCTCTCTTTGGTCACCCCTCTCTCGTTCGACCCTCAGAGGAAGCATGAGGATGCAGGGACTGCACTAACACTCTTGGACGCAGACTGCGGTTTTCCGAACTGCAAATGTAGTTTGGGTCACTGGCACAGTCGCAGTCAGGATGAGATTTATCTTGCTCCGCCTGATGATTCACGATCCCTGAGGCTCTGGCTGGATCTAGGGGAAAGCGCTGCTGGAGCGGACGCTGTCTGTTACAATAAATGCGCTCTATGCATATGTGCTCGTGTTTCACCAAGCAACCAAGAGTTAACAGGACGAAAGGAAACAGGCATTTGCTGGACTGAAGAGCAATACTATCAGCCAGGCTGCGAGTCATTCTGGCTACGTCTGTGCTCTGGATTGCTAGATTTGCACTGTGCCAAATTCTGCCTGACCGAGCAACCTTGCTGGCTTTTGAATGTGGCCTCCGAGAGCAGCTATGGCAGCACAATCCCAGTGCTCTGCCAGGCCGGGGTCTTCTTGCTCGCAGGCTGCTGGTGAGCGGCCCAAGTGATTTCTACGCCTGCAGGTGGAACTGCGCCCCCTGCTGGAAACACACAAGCATTCTGAGGCAGCAAAACTTTTGCATCTCCCAAAGGGATGTCAGGTCTCAACAACCCAACTGGACTGTCTCCGTCTGCTGGCTAGCAGGGATTATACCCAACTACAGCCAAAGCCCTCAGATGCTATGGTGATGGATGAGGTATAAATGCAGAGCTGGGTAGACAAACACACTTGCACAGAAGCGAGGGGAGAAAATAACCTCCCTCCCCCCAATTTTCCATGTTACTTAGCACTGAGCTTTCTCCCACACCATTAAAACATGGGCGTTCTAGATCAAAGCCTGCGTACAGAGTAGACGCCTCCCCTGCAGCACGGCTTTCAGAATCACACAGGGCCAAATCTCCGTCTCAGCGATTCCAGTGTCAATCTGGAGCCATCTCCATTGGCTTCCAAGAGATATTCCAGATTTACACCACAACATTTGGTCCACGGCAACTACCCACATTTCCCTCTGGCGTTTGTGAGGGGGCGAGGGTGGGAACCCGGCCAACGCCCTGTATGCTCCAATCCTAGCATTTCCTAAAAGCCCTAAGTGTCCCCAGCACATTAGGGGTCTGCTAGAGAACAAGAGTTACCTTCATGCTGCCTTGGGGTCGACTCCCTTGTGGATACCGGAGAACCTCGATGCAGATGGCTGCTAAACGCTGCCCCGTGGTCCTCGTAGGTAAGCGGGCTACGGCGAGGCTTTCCGGGCTCAGGGACAATCACGGGGGCTCCCCTGGTAATTGAACCTCCGGAGTTTGTAACTGGGCTAGGCCTGCTTTTCAGGCTCTCCTCGTAACAAACTCTTTCCAGAGTCCTTGGGTCTTGCATGACATCCAGCGAGTGAACAGAGTGAAAAGTCCTCCCTGGGCTCCCGATGATCGACAGGACATCATGCTTTTTGGCACTTACTGAAGAAGAGTTGCTGTCGTATTTCAGTGGGGTACCCTGGGGAAACAAGGCAGCGAAGAGGGCATCAGAGTGGGGAAGGGAACGCAACGGGGCAGAATCAGTGAAGATCTCAGTTTGCTCTTTTAGGTTGTCACTCACACGCCGTGCTCAGGTGACTTGGGAACAGAAGTCCCACTGAAAATCAACAGCACTAATACTGTACACAGATCTGCAGCGGTGAGACTCAGAACTAGGAGGCAATGCTATTCCACTGGAACAGGTAAGGGTGAGTGGAGACTCCTATTCCCATGGGAATCAACCGTCTCCAGGAGCGACAGCCCAACAGAACATGGCATGTAAATGCACATTCCCCACTGTGACACCAGGAAGGTGAATCACCATCAATGAGTGTCTATATCCACTGCGCTTCTCCCACACACCCCAGAGAAATACGATACAATCAACAGTCATGAGTATTCTAAACAGCTGCTATCGAAACACTCCATGTACGGTGCGAGTCCAAGCCACGAGACGTGCCCCAAGCACTTGTTCCTCAATTCCTAAAGCCGGCCCTGCTGGAGGTGACAGACCCTGCTCCTAGCGACACCTACATAATCCAGAGTCACTCCGACTGACTTCAGTGAGTTTACTTTGGGTTTATACCTGTGTAACTGACAACACAGGACCCAAGAAGTTTACATGGGGTGGGTGGGTGTCTCAGAAAGGTGGTTAGAAAGGGGCACTCTTCATTAGAGAGAGGCCAAAATTGGCATAATTCATCTCATCCCACCACCCCAATATTTCATGGCGGGGGGGGGGAGGAGGAAGGAGGAGATTAAGGAGGTGTCATTTAGACAGAAGGCCCCTTGTTTTACAAAAAAAGAACTTGATCAATGACATTTTTGCAAAAGCACAACCCATTCCACTTCTTTCCACCTCTGCTCCCAGGGTACGTCTCTACATCGGGCCAGCCTAGCTGAGCCAGCTGGAATCTAGCTAGCATGGCTAACAATAGCAGCCAAGACAGCGCAGCGTGGGCACCACACAAGGCTAGTGAGCCGAGTGCCTATCAGGGTCTGTGCTGGGCTTGTACTGGCTTCACTGCAACTGTGACCTGCACTAGCTGGGTTCAAGCTAGCCCGGGTCAGTTAGCCCAGGCAGCTTTGCTGCGCAGACAGACCCTTAGTTTAACTAACTAAGTTCGCCAGGAACAGGGCCGGCTCTGGCTTTTTTGCCGCCCCAGGCAAAAAAGCCGCTGGCCGCCCCCCCGCCCCTGCAGGGGGGGGGGGGAGGGCGGCCGGAGCCCCGGGGGGAGGGCGGCGAGCCCGGCCATGGCCCTGCTCTCCCTGGGGGCTGGAGCGCCGCACCGCGCCGCCCCCCTCCAGGTGCCGCCCCAAGCACAAGCTTGGTGGGCTGGTGCCTGGAGCCGGCCCTGGCCAGGAGTCTACACAAGTAACAAGGCCCAATTAGTTCGGAGGTTACACTCATACCCCAGGTACTAAAAGATTCAGGCGGGCAATAAGTGAAAGAATCACTCGCAATGTTTGCTAGGACTTAAAATATGCTCTGGACGACAAACCCCATGCAGAATTGCTCTGACAGGGTACCCATGAAGGGGCTGGACATGCAGCCCCCTGGAGATCTTTTCAAGCTCTGTGACTCCCCATGTGTGCACTGCGCCCCTCTGGGGAAAGAGGGCCAAGTACATGCCAAACTTTAACGTATTTCAAAACAGGGGCCAAAGTTCTACAGGAGACACCCCCATGGAGACCTCTCTTTGGCCCAGTTCTCCGGTGCTTGGGTGCCTTCATCCACCTGGCGCCGTACTGACCCCCTTGACCTCATGCAAACTAACCTGCCCCTCCCCCAAGGAACGCACCTGTGTGATGGATCCTTCCTTCAGAGGCCTTGCTGCCACCGGGATGTCAGGCGTGCGCCTTAACTCTTCCCTGGGAATCTCGTGGATCGATCTTCCCGCTTCCTTCACGGTGGCAACGAGGCCTTCGTGAGCTGCTTTCATTTTCAAGGGAGCGAGGCCCTCGTGAGGCCTGACTTTGTAAGTGTCGGATAAGTCCCTTGGGGGAGTGTTTTCCCTCTTGAGCTGTTTGGCTTCTCTTCTGAGGTAGTCCTCGTGGCCCTCCACGTAGGATCGTGGGATTCCTGCAACCCCCCAAGAAGGTAATGCACCAATGTGAGTCTCCAAAGAAGCAGGTCATGCAAACTGAATGATGTACTTACGGCCTCTATACAGGCTGTGGGCAATGGGGGTTTGATGGAGTTCACATGCAAGGCCACTACAGAGCCTGGGCAACCCAACTGGTTCTGCAAAGCCCCAACTGCCTCGCCATATGGGGTCGTAAAGACCAAGAGTGGGATTTTTCAGAAATGCTCTGCGTTGGCTCAGCTCTGCTCTCAGTGAGCTCCCCAATGGGAATTTTACCAGTGACTTAAACAAGAGCAGAGTGAGGCCAAATGTCAACGTCTCACTTCTGAAAATCTCACCCTCGCCAAGAAGCAGATATGATGATGATGAATACCTAGCTCTTACCTATCCCTTTGCATCATTTGATCTCAAAACACTTGACAAAGGAGGTCAGGATCATTATCCCCATTTTACAGATGAGGAAAACTGAGTCCCAGAGCAGGGAAGTAACTTGCCCATAGTCACCCAGCAGGCCAGTGGCAGAGCTGGAAGTAGACCTCAAGTCCCCTGAGTCCCAGTCCAGTGTTCTACCCACTAGGAGACTCTGCTTCTCCAGTCACTGGCTAGGTCTGCAATGTGACTGCAGAACCAGTGGGACAACTCAGACCTTAGTTCCTTCCACACTAATTGCATCCAGGGTTAATGGATAGTGCTGAGTTGCACATGAGGAAATGGCCTATCTCCCCCTCCCCCCCCCACATATACTTCCTGATCTGGATATTTGCCAGTATTACCTTGTGTAATTGAGCCCCGGATATGATGCTGCTCCTTTAAGTTATGGGGACTGTGTCTGTCGGGGGGGATCGCTCGACCCATTAGACCTAGAACAGGCCAAAGAGAACAGTCAGAAGGTAGCAAGACTGCTGACATTTTCATTATATCTTAAAGGAACACTGACAAGCGAGAAATCACCTAATTTTTAAAAGTTTTCTCCAGTAATAGCACCACCTGGGATTAATACAAAAATGCTTTCTAAATAGCTAGTTTACTTTTCTCCTTTTGAACTGCTTGTTTACTTCTTGTACTTTGGGGACCAAAAGGTCAGACTGGTCAGTTTCCCTTTGTTTCTAGTCAGTTTCACTTTCTTGTTTTCCTACTATTGCTGTCCTGTTTGGATTCAAAATGCTGCAAGGGAAAGTTTCAGGTTAAAAAAGCATTTGCAGGTCCAGAACGATCATCTTTCCTTAAAGTTTTCCCTGAGATGCATGTATGTCAGTAACGCCCAAAGAGTATGGATAGATGCCAACACCTCCAACAAAAATATGATTCATCTACCCATTAGATAGCAATTAGAGCATTGTAACTTCAAAATTGCATCGCTTCCTGCTTTATAAATCAGAAACCCACTTTGCTCCTTCCCCCGCAAAATTTCTGTGTAACTTTCCCCTGCTCTCAGTTCCATGGGGTCTAGAGAGAATGAAGATGCCACTCTTAAAATATATAAGCCCTATAGATAAACTAGATACTCGGATCCCAAATCTTACAAACGCTGTAACACTTGTAAGTAGCCCCAATGAAATCAGAGGTTTCACACGCATCGTCACTTTATTATTATGGTTATTTATTCTTTTATTACAGTAGGGCCTAGGAACCCATTGTGCTAGGTGCTGTACAAGCACACAACAAAAACACAGGCCCTGTCCCAAAGAGCTGACCATCTTATATGTGCAGAGTTAGCTGGCTCCGACGCTGGGTTCTCTTGGTAACGGGGCCAGAAAAATTTTCTACTAAATATTAGGGTTAGGGTTTGTAAAGCCTTTTTTAGGGTCTATTTTAAGCAAAGCCTTTTACAGCTAGAATTATCTGCTGAAGTCCCTTCAACAGTTACAGCTGGGACCTTCAATGGGAGATGTGTGCCTGTCAACCACTGACAATCGCAGCCTGTATCTCTAGTTTAGAGCAACTTGGCCATTTCTGTGCGGGGCACAAAGCACGGGTGTTGAGAAGGACGGATGAATTAAAAGTAATTTTTCTGGTAAGGCCTGTAAGTTCTCACTGTATTGATAGATCCAGAAGACAGCTATTGGGGGGGGAGGAGAGGTAGGTGTGTGTGTGTGTGTGTGTGTTTTTTTTTTTTTTCCTGCGGGACAGCGCATAGCACTGCGCATCTCCTCCAAAGCAGGCTGCTGCCACTTCTCCTGCTCTCAGGAGACGGGGAGAGTTCTCAGAATTGGAAAGCTGCCGCACACTTGCTGCCCCGGTGTTTGACTCCTGACATGGCACGACTGAAAGATTCCCCCAAACCCACCTTCAATACTCGTGGACGACAGATCGCGCGCCGGCAAACCCCGGCTGATCCTCCCCTCCATCATATCGTAGGTCCGTTTGGTACCAGTGGTCTCATGAGAAGCGCCAGCGCTTCTGCTATCCTCCTTGGGGCACTGGGAAGCACCGACTCCACCTAGGAAATAAAAGGAGATGAAGAAACAGTAGCAGCATGAAGAAGGGGGAGTGAGCGAGCGAGGTTGTTTACTGTCATTCGCACGTCCACTAAAGGCTCGCTCCCATAGGCGCGAGTCCCGCAATTCAGCTTGCACTCAGCAAGCTTTGTCGGCATTACACCATGCTGCTGGGTTCCAGGAAATTCAGCCTCTCTCCCCCCTCCCTGCCCGCCTCAGATTCCAAATTCCATGGCCTCATGTTTGGGCAAGAGCATCCGTCTTTTCCACTATCCAGACACAGCCTGTGAGACGATAGGGAGCGAATTCAGCTCTGGTGTAAGCAGCTGAAACTCCCACTGAAATTAGCCCTGTGGCGCTGTTTCCTGAATACACCTACTGCTTGTGATCTTGTCCAGTCTCCCTAGCAGACACTTGGAGACATTCCCCAGATGAGAAAAGCAGGCAAAGGGGAAGAAGCAAAGCAGAAAAACCTTTAACATCAAAACTAGCATAAAGAACACTCGCGTTATTCTAATCAGAAGCAAGAGATGGACAAACCACTTAAAGACAAAGGAGGATGTGAAAAATCCAATGCACCATAACAGAGGCTGGTGGAGAAAGTACAGTATCAAGCTACAGAACTAAATTAAGCCTCAAATACTAGTTCCTCTTCCAATGTAAAATAGATTTTCACGCAGAACTATGGAAATTCAAGATAGGCAAGACCTATTGGGCTATTAAACCCATCTCCCTGCCAATGCAGTACTGCCTACTACAGCTCTGTTGCACCTATATTCTATATTTCCAAGTGATGGGGCTCTCCCCTTTCCCTTGGAAGTCTGTTCTACAGCCTGGAAAAAAAAAATCTATGATTCACCATTGGATTTAACATCAGCAAATCCATCCTGCTGCTACATTCTTATTTCCTGCATAATGCAGCCCACCCCATGAAATTTACAAGACAGTTTATGACACAGCTGAAAGCCCAAGGTTTATGTAACAAGCTCCAAGCTCCGCAATTGGCCTGCATAAGATATACTCATTGTCTGTTATCCCTGTACTAGTCTATCCTGCCAAGGAATGCTGGTGTCCTGATCCTCTTCTTTCTCACACACCATATCTAGGATTACACAGTTACAGAAAACACAGGAGAAGTTCAAAACATTTGTTTGGTCCCAGAGAGTTTGGGAACAAAAGTTCTCTTCTGTGAAGCCAGTAATGAATAAAATGGGATTATTACGACACAACCCCCACTATCAGTTTCTGCAATCACCATACAATCAAACCGAAAAGGGCCTGGGGAAAGATTCTGGGAAACAGAAAGTGAATCTCAGTCTCTCTCTTGGCTTCAGACTCATTCGACGTGAAAAATCAGCGGCTGATGTTTAGAAAGCAGTCAGGCATCTTGAGACACATGAAGGGGGTAATGTTGCCGCATCCTGTTATCAAGGAACATCTGTTCTAAATAGCTCTTCTGCAAAAGGAACGTCGTCCCTTTTCTCTTTGTTTCATGTGTTTTGGGGGGAGGGAATAGAGAGATTAAAAAGAAAGAAAATTGCTCAGAAAACATGTCCCTTGCTCGTAGAAGCCATTAGCAATCACATGTAGAATGAGAATAACCAATCTAGCACAATTCAGCTTGCATATGCTACAGGATTTTGTCTCATTAGAGCCCTTTTATTTGTAAGTACCCTCACGGCACTACAGAATTTGCAGGTTTTTTCCCCTGCTTGCCAGAACTCATAATCACTAACGATTTAATTTAATTTAATTTTTTTTAACTCATTCACTACTGCATTTGAAACCGTCCCAGGATTGTCTAGGGGAAAGGAGATAGGGATCAAATCATCTTGTCTTACAGGTGCGGAGAGGAGCGGAAAATCAACCAGACACACAAATCCAATTACTCTGCCCGGGCCCCTCTTACTCAATTGTTACTATTAATATGTACAGGTAGAGGGAGAGGTGGCCTAAAAATCTAATGCACAAAGAGAGGCTGGTGGAGAAAGTACAAAAGCAAATTAAATTAAGCCTCATATGCTAGCTCCTCTTCTCATCTGAAATAGATTTTCATGCAGAATCATAGAAATCAGAGATGGGCAAGACCTATTGGGTGATATAGAGAGCCCATCTCTTCGCCAATGCAGGACTGCCTGCTCAAGTATGTGCATCAGGTCTGCGCCTGGGATCGAAACAGTGAAAACTCCTGGAGGTTCGTTTCAGTTCTCACTCCCCCTGTGGCCTTGGGTGAACCAGTCAGCGCCATTGCCCCGTAGATAACCATGCTAACCTCCCTCCCCCGTATTCTTATTATTGTTTGTATTACGGTAGCGCCAAGAGGCTCCAGCCGAAATCAAGGCCTCACCCTCAGAGCACGGGACAATCCCTGCCCTGAATGGCTGTCAATCAACACAGACGAATGATGGGGTGGGAAACTGAGGCACAGAGTAATTCTGTGACTTGCTCAAGGTCATGCAGCAGGTCTGGGAATAGCATCCAGGTCTCATGAATCCAAGTTCAGAGCCCCAGACACTAGAACATGCTGCCTGCATGGGTTAGGCGTTTGAATGAATGCTCCGAGGGGTAAGAAATATCGTCATTATCGTTATACACGTAGTGTCATGTGAAGTCCATGCACAAGCAGGCCCAGCAGCCCGGGGGTTCGGTGGGAGGCCCACGTGCAGTGTGAGCCATATGGAATTTGGTTCACATCCATTCTTTGCAGTTCATTCTCTCCATTTGCTAATCCCCCCGTGTCTGATTAACAGCTCAGGCAGCTAATGCAAGGATTGGGGTTGTTTATTCTTTAAAGCAGAATTTGGCCTGGGAGAGGAGCTCTGGCTTTTCTCCCTACTGCGGCATGATTTCTAAGATCAACTGTTTGATCTGGAGTGCTGGCTAAAGAAATCCAGTTGCTCATTGCGATGACAGCTTGGAAACACTTCCGGCGTGGTTTTCTGGTAGCGATTCTGCCAACTGTCCCTGGGGCGACACCGAGCCCAGCTGGGGCAAAGTTAACAATCCAAAGGGAGAGGAATGGAGATTTGCTTTGCATGTGGTGCCCGGTGGGCGCTGCAGAAAATGCTCCTCACACCCAGCATGGGAAGGTCACTGCAGCACAAGGCTGGGTCCACAGGGGTGGCTCCAAACCTAAATTCATGAGCTGTCCATCATGGGAGGATTTTAACCCTTTTGCTGCTTGCCCAGGGCTCCACGCCTGTTAGCGGAGAAGCCGAGGGAGCTCTGGGAGGTATGGGAATTCAATCCCAGTGGGGCAGGCTCTGTTTTTGCTCTCTGAGCCACACGGATCTGTACGTTGCGTGCAGAGTGCCTGGAAATCTGTCTATCAGCATCAGAGCGGGAGCTGCTGAGTGCTGACCCCGGCGGAAAAGCTGGCCCTACTCGGGGTGTGTGGAGGGGTGCTGACCCCAAGCTGGCCCATCCTGAGCCTGTGCGCTTGACTGACCGGAGAGCCCTGCGCCGTCAGCGGACACGCCGCCACACCCCAAAGTGTGCCCCAGAAAACTGAGCAACCAGTTCTGGAATGGAACTGAGTAACAGCTTGTGGGCCAGCCTGTAGCTTGTCTTTTCAGACTCGCCCCTCCTGCTCCTGCTTCCAACACAGAGCGAGAAAGAGACCCACTCAGACACCACCCTGGAACAACCCCCTCATCCCTCCCGACAAGCACCGCCAGCAGCCCACATCAAGGAACCCTCACCTGGGGGCAGGAGAGAGCGGCAGCGTCTCCCCATGGCGGTGATGAGTGACAGAGAATGAGCCAACCCCAGGCACATTCTCTCTGGTGGCTCCTTCCTCAGCCCGAGAACGTGGCAAGTGCTCCACACTAGCTCTTCCCACTAGCAGCCAAAGCGCCACCCCCACCCCACCTCTCGACTTCGTTTTGTTGTCAGGCAGGCCGCGGTGGCAAGAGAGACGAACACTGAAGGCCGTTGCTCTGTGGAGACGGATGTGAGCTGTGGGGGTGTGACACAGCAGCAGATCTGAAAGATAGACGGCGAGGCGGGAGGGTACATCTGAGATTAGGATCTGGTCCTTAGTCATCTCTGCCTTGCACTCAGAGCAGAAGTGATGCAGCTCTGTCAGACAGTCACTCATGCTCCCCGTGCGTGTTCTGGCCAGGCACCAAAATGCTGCTGCTTCGCATCGGGCTGGGTTACTGAGCCTCCTGGACTCCAAGAGGCCAAGGGTGACAGTCGCTGTAAAGCGGCATCCTCTGCTTCCAGACTCAATGGGGCCAGGGCGTCTCTCAAGGCAGCTGCTGGGCTGCACCTGCCCAGCCCCAGAAGCATGGGGAAGAGCAGTGCGCAATGAAAGGCTGGTATGGAGGAGTCACTCGTAAGCCTCACTGGAAACAACCTCTGCTCACTACTCATGGAAGCAAACTGAGCTTCTGAGCAAACTGCCAGCTGATTTTAGGGCCAGCCCTGCCCTCCGGTGAGCAGGCGTGGGGAAGGAAGTAACAGCTGGTTACTGAGTTAACACAGAGAGCACCTCTGCACTTAAAGAAGTGCTGTGACCTATGCAGGGTTGTCGGGGATTGGCTGGAACTCCGGCACGGAATGCCTACTGGTAAGAGTTCAAAGCCCAGGAGAACGTTGTCCACTGGTGAGAGACCAAGGGGCCGCTTTACCTAGCGGTGGTATCTGAGGCAGTGTCGCCGAGCAGTGAGCGTGGGGAGCAGAGGAGAAGCTGGGCCCACCCTACTCCACCAAGTTCCAACCCAGGGCCCTTCAAAACAGGGTACCCTGGCACAGGGCTCAGGTCCCAATACCACCCCCATGCATGTTCCCTGGGTTGCTGCCTACCCTCGTCCCAGCCCCTATGGCCTCGTCTCCAGGGTTGGACGTGGCGTCCCTCTTGTGTCCCTTCTGCTCCGCCTCCAGCAGTTCCTCGGCCGGCAACAGTGAGTCGTCCCCTTCGGTTCCCAGGGACGACTGGCTTCCCGCGGTGCAGCGAGGAGGCACGAACCTGGTGGCTTCCTGGCAGGAGGCTGCTGCCCATGAGTGCTCTCCTGGGCCAGCCCAGACTGAGCTGAGTGGCTCCCTCCATTGGGAGCATGCCCAGCAGAGGTGAAGGGGTGTGGCCTCTTGGGACCCAAACTGTTCTTTAACCCTTGCTTCGCCAGCATGGGGTTGGCATTCCCCGTCACACGGGTGCGGGTTGGAAATGTTCCTTTTCTTCACACTATCAAGACAATCTTATATTTTAAGGGAGGGGAAGAGCCTCCATGCCTGTGTTGCTGTAACACCCCGGAGATTAGTCGAACAACTGGCTGGACTCCCACCACAAGCGCGGACAGCTCCTTTCAGACATGCTTCTTGGCCTGGACACCGATGCCAGCTTGGGAGCTGCCCTGCCGTAGTTTACCGACAGCACCAAACTGAACCACTGGAGCTACCTCCCTTGGCAGTGCCCCGGTAACACAAAGGGGACATTGGCAGCGATACTAGCAAGCTGGAGTTGAGAATGAAGCTTGGAGACGCGATGAGACGCAACATTGCGTCTGTGTCCTCCACGCTCTAAAGGGGGCTAGGGCTCCCCTTCCACTGGCGTGCTCTCGAGAGCAAACATGTGCAGCGCCCCATAGGAGTCACCCAGAGCAGCAACGCTTCCTCTGTCTGTTCTACACAAGCGGGTCCCACTGAGACAGCAGCCCCTGTGTGAGCCACGTCGCTGGCTGACCACGGGTGGGGGCTGAGTTTAACAACAACCAGGAGGAGGGGGCCACCAAGGAACGGGCCCATCACAGCTGTCTCTGGGGAGGCGCCTGTGTGCTTCTATGAAATAAAGAACCCCACGGCGCAAGAGATGGAGCACTTGGAGTCAAAGGAAGCAACCGGGGAGAGTGGACAAGATGGAAGCACTGGGAGAAGGGGAATACAGCTCCATCCATTCCGAGAGGGATGCACGGGGGGGACAAGGAGCGAATCTCGTTCCCTTCCAAGTGCCACTGTGCACGGGGCCCCACTTGACCTCCACGTTGCGTTCAGTTGGGGCTCACTGAACACGCTGACTCAACACCAGCGATTCCAACTGCCATTTACAGCAAGGTTTCTGTGGGTTGACGAGGAGGCCTGTGGCTTCTTACGCACGGTATGAGGATCACAAAGGGGCCGCCCTGCCGCCTAGCCATAAAAACCATCGCCAAACATGCCTGGCATCAGCACAGCTGTGTCGCATTGCCATGCTGAGCCGAGCCTCAGTGCAAGGCCCAGACGTGCTGCAGCTTGGCAACGACAGGGTTAAGCAGCAGCAACCGAGCCACTGGTGCTAAGCACAGCCTGGGGGCAAGAGGCTGCCATTCCCCTGCGCCACAGAACAGGTGAGAATACTAAGGGATCCCAGCTGAGGAGCTCCAAGCACTACATGAACGTTATCCTTAACTACGCCAGGCTCACGGCACCCTGGGAAATGGGCGTTATCCCCACTATACAGGGGGGAAACTGAGGCTCTGTGTTGTTAAGGGCCTAGTGAAGGCTGCTACAGGGGAGCCCTCCATTGGAAGGGGGCGTTGTTTAGCACCCAACTGGGAGACCTTACACTACAGTGAATCTTTCAGCTGTGTGGTGGGATGTGTGTTCGCTGGGCCCTCCCAATGACACCTGTTCCCCAGGTGCATCCTCCCAGCGCTAGGCAGGAGCCAGCACCTCGTTGCCTCTCTGGCCCGTCTCTGCCTGACTCATCCAGATGGCAATCAGCCAAACTACAGCTGCTTCCTGCGTTGGGGCGGAGCTAGAGACTCCACACACCTGCTCTCCCCTGCCTGCCCTTTGGCCCTGTGTGAGTTACCTGAGATGCCCTGGCAGGTCAGTATCAAAGCAGAGGATGGAACCAGAGTCCTGACTCCCAGCCCTGTGCTCTAACCTCTAGGCAGGACTCCGGTGGCCAAAGCCAGGGTGGCCGGGGGGGGTAGCAGGGTCTGAAGGCAGAGTTATGACATGACAAGAGATGCCCCTTTGCCCAGGCCCCAGCTGCCTGGCAGTCCCCTTAAAGCATTCTCTGCTCGACGTGGGGAGCCAGGGGTGTGATGGGGTTTGCCACCGGCCCCATGTTTCATGGAAAGGCCCCAACTCCCATGGGTCTGACCTGACACCTGCAAACCTAGCTGGAAGGGCAACCGAAGGGTCCCCATTTACTTCAGGGCTGGCAACGCTGAACAGCCCTGCTGCTGCATGCTCCCTGGCGACGTCAGCTCAGTGCAAGGTGCAGCGCCCTGACGAGGTGCTGGGATGCTGTGACACTGGGCCACAGGGCTTTCAACACTGTCACCTTGTCCCGGAGGGGGATGACCCTCCGTGCGAGAGATTTGCCCTAGGCCAGGATGGGCCTTGCTTTTACTGCTTTCCACATCTAAGGGAACGTGCACCTCAGTGCAGAGGACCTGCACAGGACCCAGTATGTGTCTGTCAGCTCTTAGCCGGGGCCTTCAGAGGTGCAATGGCCTCACGTGGGCACAGGGGAACTTAAGCCCTAGAATCTGATGCCTTCAGAGACTCCCGCGAAGGTGCAGCTTCATCCCCACTGGTGGGCACGCTGCCCTCTATCCCAGTAGCAGCGTGCACAGGCTGAGGGCACGAAGCCACCCACAACATGGTTTAATTCGACCCAGTGGGAACAAGGAGAGAAGTTACCTTCTGCGCAAGGAGAGAGGTGTCCTGCAGATGCTCTCCCCTCAGATCCACTAAACCCACTGCAAGCGTACCAGCGTGATCATTGATACACAGTAATCCCCCGGGGGCCCCAGTCAGGGCCCCATCGTGCAAGGCCCTAATGTAGACATCGGAAGAGATGCTCCCTGCCCCAGAGAGCTTACAGTCTAAATGTGCTGCCCTCCGTACACGTGGGGCTCTCCTGCCGACACCAGCAGCTCTCCCAGCTGAATCAAGCAGCACGCCACAGATCAGATCTGCTGTGTGCATCAAAGATGAAAATCTGTCCCTCGGATAAGACCTCAAAGATCAGGAACAGGGAGAAAATTACTCTGGAAATATAAACTGGATCCCGGCAAGACACGCTTTGTAATGTTTTCCCAAACATTCTAGCTCCCGAACATTAGTGCATGAACCTGATGCCCCCCCGCCCTTCCCAAAAACCAGAGAGGACTCCAGCTTACCGTCATAGGAGAGCACGTGGCCCTTCTTCCCTTCGTAGATGACATGTCCTTTGGTCAAGGCATCCTCTCTCGCCTTCTCTGCTCTGCCGGGGCTATCTTCTCCGATCAGCCTGGTAATGGTTCCTTTGTACAGCACTTCAGCTGGGGTGCCCTTGGAAAGCCACCAAGATCCATATTTAACAGTGCCACAAGCAATTAAGCAAGAAAGCTCTCTCACACAGGTACACTCTGTTCCAAAAGGGAGGCAGAGCACAGCTGAACTCTGCTTCCTGTCAGGGCCAATAGCGAGAAATCTGCAGCTTAATTATTGATGAGGACACGAACGCCGAGCGGTAAAAGGTACGGGATTTGTGTGAGGTTGCTGGGAAGAGACAGGGGCGAGCGCCATGCGCAGAGGACAGGCCTTGCATCCAAAGGCTGTAAAGAGACGGAGCCAGCCTGGCTTTCACTAGATACAATTACAGAGCAGCTCTGGCGCCTCCACCATTGGGCAAAGCAGGAATGGAAACACCAACCCACGCTGCTTGCTCCGTCCGTGCTGCACTATCTGGTTTCTTTCCATCCCACTGGATTGAAGAGACAGGCACTATTACAGCTCTGCCTTCCCTTGGGACGTCTTAGTCATGGCCAACACGACTTAAGTATTTTTCTTTCCCGTGGGACTACTGTCACTGTAAACTATTTTCTCAGACTAGTATCGCGGGGCACAGCTGATCACAGAACCATTGACCTTCAAAAGGGCACGCAGTCAAGCAGTCTGGGCCCAAAATGCAGGGCCATTCGTCATTCCATCACACCAGCTTTATAGACTCGAACGGGGTTTACTGGTGGAGCAGCGCAAAGAGCCAGGCTCATCGCTTTGCTTTTAAATAGAAAGAGGGGAACAGCTGCTTATGCAAACTCCTCCTCCTCCATCGCTTTCTTCAAAACAGCCTAGGCCTGAGATTTGGAAAGGCATTTGGACACCCAACTCCCAGCAGAAATAATGGAACGCAGGTGTCCAAATCCCCAAGGAAGCCTTGAATATCCTCCTTCCACCCCTTTCGTCATTCAAGGTCGTTCTGGGTTTGCAAGCTGCTCACAAGAGTTGGTGCAGGAGGGAAACGGACCAGTCTTGTTTCACGATCCAAGCCGGAGCGAGATGCAAGAAACAATCCAACAGCCATAGGGGTGAAATGTAAATTAGGAATACAGGGAAGCTCCCTCCCTCTGCTCCTCCAACTGTGGAGGTGAAATTCACCCCGGGGCAGAGAGCTGACACCAGCCACCTTCACGTCCCATTTACAGGGCTCAGGTGCCCAGGTCTTGCTCTGGCTCTCTGCACAAGGGGGGAAATGCTCTATACAAGTGCGGCCATGGCTGGAGCCAGGGATCTAGCTGCAGAGAATTTATCCTTTTTTTTCTGTCTGGGAATTATCTGTCAACGGATTGAGATTTTGGCCTCGTTTAGTTACCTGGAATTATTTGATGAACGTTTCATTGGAACAAATTTCAGCCTGAAGGGGCGCTTGTAAATTATTTACTGGGGTGCAGTTATATCAGTATAAAGGTGCCTTATATTGGTACGACTTATTCCCCTGAGCATATGGGACTAGCCACACTGACATAAAGCCTCTTTATAGTGGTATAACTGAGTCCACACTAGGGTGCGTATGGCTTTATCTATATGACGTGTGTATGTGGGGACAAGTTCTGTTTCCACGCTGGCCTCTTTCCCGATTTACCAAGCTGCCATCCTAGTCCCTGCTCTCTCCTGGAGCACGCGGGACAGAGTTAGCATGGTAACAATCCCTCACCGCGTGTGCCCTTGCAGCCTAGCGATCCATGCACTGGGGTGAGAAACCAGAATCAACTTGCATCCTGCTGTTCAAAGCTAAAATCCAAACACCGTTAGTCACACTGTACGAATAGGCCACGCTGAATGCTACACGATGTCTGTAGTGCTGTAAGGGGTGAATAAGGAACCTGATTCTAAATGCCAGCACTTCAGAGTGGTGGTGTTTGGAGGTTGCTCCAATCCGTCAGGACAGAATGTCCCATCCCCTCCCCACCCTCGACCCCTCTGTTCAATGGGTCTCTGCTCTTTGTAAGCAGTCAGGGCAGCAGTCACAGAGCTGGCTGCAGAGACGGGACGGGACGTGTCAATGTGCAGGTTTCAATGCCCTGATTGTTTGCTCTGACACAGGCTCACAGAAATGCTCAGCATTGGCTTTCCCAGTGCCAGGTAAGGTTCCTTCCCGCAGCGGACGTGTTTGCAGGGGGTTTGAAAGCGAGCGATGACAGGCGGCTTGGGAGCAGAGTGCACCCTATTCAAGATCTGTCTCCTGAGTGAGTAATCTGAGATCAGGGATCAGCCACAGCGCTGGGAGCTGCTACAGGAACCGGGGGCACTGCGCTTCCCTGTCAGGAGATTCTGCATGATGCCGCGCCGTAGGGCATCCTGGGCACTGCTCAGAGGAGATGTCAGAGCCCTTTGGCCTGCCGGGCCCAGCCGCCAGACACACTGCAAACAGGCCTAGCACGTTACAGCTGCTCCGAGAGCTACTTCACCATTGAATCAAACCTCACTTCCTGCTGTTACTTTGCTTCTAAGATGAATACAGGAATTCGATGTCAATTAACTAGCTGGCTGTGAAACAGCGTCTGATCAAATCCTGCTCTGGAACTGACATCTCTTGCATAACCCTACTAGCCAGCGCTGTCCCTCCCACCCCCCATAGCTCTTCCAGGGGCAGGGAAGTGTATCTTCCCTTTTTGAAGCCACCCAGACAACAGGAAAAAAATCTCAGCGCTTGTAAGTGGCTTTAAAGAGCTGAATGATGGCCAGATAAAAATCCCCAAGGGAAACAGATGGTTTTTAGGCTTTCCACACAGTGCTGAGCAATAACTCACACCGCAGAACTATCCCCCACTTGGCAGCTGCTCTTCTGAAGATGAATGATAAATGATTAAAAGGCAGAGTGCGTTCAGGACAGCCCTTCGGGCAGGGCCTAGAGAACACCCTGCTACAGCAGTGGAAGGAGACTTACTGCACTGATCCCTCAACTTCATCACCCCATTCCCTTTAGCTGGCTTGGTCTCCCCCCTCTCCAGCCTACTGTTCTCTTCCATTTCCTTTGCCTGCTACACAGAGTGCCAGCAAGATTAGAACCCCAGCTAACCCCCGCCTTCGCCTGGGTTCCTGAGAACAACTGGCATGGGGGAAGGGAGTTTCGAATGCAATGCCCCTTTCACCACTGGTGAAGTCTGGGTACTTCTGCTTTTCACCAGTCTTGGAGAACGGAACGAACCTGATCTTCAGCATAATCTTCCTCCAGATTGCTTCTCAGTCCTGCCCTGCTGCCCTTGCACCCCGAAGCCCCCACCTCTCCTATGCAGGTGGGGAGACAAACTGGGTGGGGCTGTGTGCAGATGCTCTGCTAGGAGGCGGTGGCGGCACCAACCCACTCCTACTCTCCTTTCTCGCCCCACCAGGATCTGAACTCAGCTCTGCAGAGGTGATAGGTCAGAGCAGGATTTGCTGGTCTGCCCCGGGGCTATTCAGGAGTTTACACCCTCTTTGCTTAGTCCTCTGAAATTCCTCCTGATGGGTCTGCCAGGAGGGGGTGCTTTGATTTCGAGTGGGCTCAGAGTCCACTCCAAGTAACAACAAATTGCAATCATTTCTATACACGCCAGGAGAGGGTCTGCTCTGACAGCAACCGTTCCTTCCCAGCCCACATTACAAACCAGCTGAGATCCCCCCCAAGCTGTTAAGAGAAGAAACCTACGTGCGTGATGGATCCCCGATAGGTGATGGGCGATTCCGACGGAGGCCTGGCACTGGGGAGCCCCTTGCTGATGCTCCCGCCTGGGGTTGAGCCCAGTGATGCCCCTGCAAGTTACAACAAAGTAAGCGGGATTAGGTTGCTGAGAGGGGACTGCTCACCCGAAACGCTGGAGAGCTGAACAAAATCCCCGCTGGCATTCGGCACACAGCCCCCGAGCCTTCAGCACAACAGCGGGGGCGGGACCCTGGGACCCTCACTGTAGCATATCCTTCGGCAATCCCTGGTGTCAGGGGTTAAAACAGCGGGCATGTCTTGATGCAGGCCAGCATATCTTGATACAGGCCAGTACATTGTATAGAAGATGCACGTCCAGCAGGCTAGATCCTAAGAATCACTGCGCCCCGTTGAGTTCAGGATCAGGCCCGATCGTCTCACAAACACGGTGATGGGGAAAAAAATGGGGGAGCCGAAAAGGTTTGGGTGCTAATTCAAAGTTCTTGAGAGAATCACCTTTTGTGGGAGGCTCCCTGGTGGTGCCTGGCTCTGCTCAGCTTGGAGCTATTGGTGGAAGTAGCGCTCTGGGGCTAGTCTGAATCTTTCCTCCCTAGCTCCAAACACGAGGGCAGAGACACATGAAAACAAGTCACAAACAGCCCCGACTCCTAAACAAACCAAGTTCTAAAGACATTTAGCTTGGGGGCTGCCTTGAGTTGGTTCCTATTTTATCTACTTTGGTCCTGAGCCAACCCATCAAACTTCCTTAATTTGGTAGAATTAATCGGGTGTTTATGAGAGACAAGAACATACTGTTAAAACAGAGTTTTGTGCCTTTTTTTTTTTGCACTGCAGAAAGGAGCTTGGATTTAAAAATGAAACGCTCTCTCTCTGTGTCCCCAGCATGCACTCGTGATTCTGGAGTTCAGAATGTAATCGGTGCCATTTGATTAGCAGCTGCTTCGCTTTCTTCATGAGCGGACTGCCCTTCCAAACGAATGAGGACAAATCCCTTGGATAGAAGTTTGGGGCTCAGATTTTTACAAGGGAATAGTGATTTCAGGTGCCCAGTCTCAAGCACTTTGAAGACTGGCTCATCTGTCCTCTGTCTCCGGTTGGGAAGCAGAAGCTAAAGGGTAACCAAAACCACTAGTCACTTTTGACAAGCTTGGCCTCGGTTGATCCCCTTCCACTCCCTGAGCTGCCTCCCTGAGAGGTACCTGGTTTCCACTGATCATCACAGCTGCCCTGCTATGTGCTTACCCCTCAGGATGGAGCTCTCTTGGGACGTCTGCATTACCAGACTTTCATGCTGGTTGGCCTGGCTTCTAGGAGAAAGTTGTTCCTGCTTTACTCCAGGAAAAGGCACTAGAAAACATTAATCATACATGACAATGTTTGCACCGGTCAAAACCAGACAGCTCTTGTCCTGAATTGCTCTCTTGCCCTTTTTCTTTTTTTTTATTATTATTTTGCTTGGTCTTTAATTTTGTCTAGCTTGATATTCACAGTTGCTGAAAGAGACAGGTCTTAAATAACCCTAGGTCCCCGTGCAGCTGCTGCTGCTTCTGAGTAGCAGATTACACAACTACGGATGATAAAGGAAAACTCAAATTGCTCTTATCCCCTCCGCAAGGGCATCGTTCAAGGTCTCCTGGCAGGCAAGACAGCAGGGGATCCTGAAATCCACTCCTGCACGAAGCTGTACCCCCAGCCTTGCAGCAGGACCAGAGTCAAACACACAGACCGTGGCTGGATTTCATGCCAGGACTGGGTTTTTAAATCCATTGATAATTGTAGCTGTGCAAACTCAGAAGAGTACTCAGATCCCAGCTACAGGACTTCAGAGGATTGCCCAGAAATTTCCCACCCTTTGCATAGCACTGGGCAATTGGAACTATGGGGACTGAAAGCGCAGCTGCCTTCCTGTTGACCCCTGCCATAGATGGGAGGCTGGAGCTGATGGACTAATTGTCCGATCTGCTATGGTCAGCCCGATGTTCTTAAGAGCTGAGGGACAATAACCCATCTCACAGTTCAGAGCAGCCAGGAAACAACCCTGGACAGTGACAAGCGGACTGCGGAATCCGCTCAAGAGGAAGAGAGTTGGGAATAGCCTCTAGCACTGGGCAGGCTGGACGTGCCCACGGAGAACTCTCTCTGCTGGCTTAGCACATGCCTTCTCCACTCTCTGCAGGGCTGGGCCCAGGCCTCCTCCCTCAGGACTTTAACCTCTTGCTCTGACTCTTACGAGATGTTTCCAAATCTGCAAACTGAACATTTTCCTCTCTCGCTTCAGGCCATTTACTGTTTATCCCACCAGCTGTGGCGAATGTCAATACGTTTCCTTCCATCAATCACACTGTTAGCTGGAAGGTATTTTTAGTCCGGGATCACGTCCCTGACTGAGTCTTCTATTTTCCTAGACTGTAGGAATTTAGCTCCCTCCACCTCTCCTCTTATGCTTGGTTAATCCTTCTAGTGGTTTTGTTCCCCTTTGTGTTTGCTCTTTTACTATAGATCCTCCTCTAGCGGTGGGGGCCAATATGGCACCGACTACCCCATGTGCAATTCCCCCAGGACCAAGCAGAGTCGCATTCCTCCACCCTTAGGTTGGCATCTCTCTCTCTAAGACATACAGCTGCACGCACGCACACACAGGGAGATTCTGTTGGCCTTTCCCCAGCAGCCTGGCACTAGGTGTTTGTGAGTCGTTTGTTGATCCCTTTCTTGAAGGTGGTCTTTGTACACAGCCGTTCCCCGGGATATATCTGAGCTGTTCATTTCCTCTCCCTTGGTGCATAGCTAGCACTGACTCATCTCACACCAAGCAGGCTCTCTCCTCTTGTGTGTTACACACCCTCCTAGCTAACTCCAGCATGGCTGATTTCACTTTTCTCTTGATTGATCAAAATATATCAAACTTCATGAATGCCTGTGCCAGACCCCGCCCACCTCACCAGTGCTCCTCACTTTGGGGCCTTGTTATTCCTCATCATCAATTAATTCTTAACCCATCTATTTTTAATCTAATTTGGTTATTTATTCAGGCTCTTTACAGGTTTCTCATGCTGGACAATGGTGGTTGCCATTAAAAAGTAAGCATTTATCCGATCACAGTCTTGATGGCTATGCATTGCACTGGAACGGAACACCAACGTGAGGGGGGCAAGGCAGTACCATAGGTCCCTTTCCAACGGTAACTGCTTGTTGGGGTTGAACATCTTCTTGAAATGCACGCATGGAAATGCTGGTGTCTCCTTATGGGCCCTGATCCTGGCACCAGACCCGCAGGGACTTGAGAGCTATGATGATCCCCAAAAGCAGCTCTCTCCCCGCTTGGAAAAGTGGAATAGCATCTCCACAACTTCTCAATGCAGCTCGCAAGCACAGCGTCTCGAGAATTACAGATATCCCTGCTGCTGAGTGATGCCAGGTTGGCAAAACTGGACCAGAACCCTCTATACCCAGAGCCAGTAGAGAACAGGCAGTGACAAGGCATGCTCCCACCTTGTGAGTGCCCCATCAATGTGTCTCCGCCTTGAGCCCAGAGAAACCATTGAGAGAGGGTTCATTGAAGCCTCTTCTGAGATCGCCAGCGAGGAAGCCAAGTGTGTTGGCAGATTTTGTAGACAAGTGCGCACTAGGATGCGAGAGGAGACCACCGCGCCATTTCCTATAGGCCATCAGACAGGAATTTCATGGTCACTGCTGGCTGGATGAACCCAGTGAACTTGCAAAGCTCTGCACCCTCCCTTTGTGTCATTCAGCTCACTGGGAACAGGCCAGCCCTGAACAAGGGTGTGTGTGTGTCTGTGTGTGTCTGTGTGTGTGTTCAATTCAAGGCTAACAGCAGCTCAACAGGGACAACTCTGACCCTTCAACAAAAAGGCCAAGAGTGAACCAAGGGTCAGAGGCACACAAACAGATAGTGTGTCAACAGCTTACCCAGTTTCTTAGGATCCATAGTCAATGGCAGGCCCATGGTGATGGAGCCAACAGGAACTTTTGCATGCTCAGAGCTGTACGGAGTATGGAGCTGAATGGGCACCCCCTAAAACAAAAGGGAAAAAGGTCACTGACGGTGTGGGATGCTCTGCTAAGACACTTCCTGGACGGGACAGTCACCAAGGAGAGGAAGCTCAGGGAAAAAGACCTCCACTGAATGACTACCACGCCCTCTGCCCAGGAATCTGGCAGGAAGCTGCTCTCAACAACCCTTGGAAGGATTTTTATTTGGTAAACGTTGATTTCACCGCACACACAAACGGAAGACAAAATATTTCCATTGCTAAGCAGACCAATTCACAGATCGGCAAAGGAAGAAAAAGGCTGCTTGAGAACTTACTAGAGGTTGATTTAAGGATATTTACTTTGTATCTATTGACCGGTGATGCTAACAATTTGTGTTTTAACAGTCATAAAGTTTTAACTTTTTGAATCTCAGTGTCTGCTGTCATTAAATAATTTTCTGATCCCTACAGAATTAGCTGCAACTGTGAACATTTAAATCGACAAAAACTGAAAACAATGCTTAAAAATAAACATTGATATTATCTATCAAAGTTATAAAACAATAATCTAAGTCTGCCAAGCCTGCTCTTTGCCAATAGAGGTGTCTCTTTCCTCACATACGTGAGAGTACCGCGGCACCGGGATGGCATCTTACCTGGGAAATGGAGCTGATGGGCCGCTCCAGAACAGATGGGTGTTTGGTGGAAGAGATGAGAGGGGGAGGATTGGAGATGTTGGACAATCTTTGTAGCCCAGACCGAGAGCTCTCGTGCAAATTTAATGGGATTGGGTGAGCTATTGACAAAACATAAATGTTATTATGGATTGATGGTTATTTGTATCAGACAGACAGAGACGGAGACCAGGGGATACCTAACAGGGACAGAGACCAGGTACAGAGATTCTGCAGGTTGACTGGTTGTAACTGTAGCCTTTTTGGCGCTGCGGCCATTAATCCTGCACATCTCCCATTGCATTCTGGGATCTGTAGTTCCCACACACTGCATCTCTGTATTATAGATGGCATTGGCTGCACCACGCAAGGCAAATCAGATGGGGTTGCTAGGCTCCTGGCATGATGCCTTTGAATGGCAAACTTTCAGCAGCTCTCTCAATCAGGAAGAAAACGGCTGCATGAATTTACTAAATGAGGTAACTGAGACAAGAATCATTGGATCTTTCAGGCCATGCACCCCCAGTGGCTGCACCAACCTGGTTCCCCGTAGCAGGTGCAGATCCCTGAAGGAGAATGCAAGCCTGGGCTCACCTGGCAGGTTATACTGAAACACATGTGGCTCAGCTTGCGGGGAGGTTTTGATCACATCCCTAGAGGACACTTGGTATGGCAGCACGGGGGGCCAGCACGACGTGGCAGTCTGCTCTCCGCTTAGCTTCGGTCCCTCTGCAAGCGACGAGAAAGGCACTGGTTTTTCTGCAAGGAGAAAGAGAACTGATCAGCTTGCCACACACATGAACTCACACACGCAAAGGCAGCCTTGCAAATCAGCAAGATCTTACAGAGACCTGCAAAGGGAAGCTACAAATGGGGCTCCTTTCCTTTGGTTAGGGCTTGCCTGCACGGTGAGTTACCGCATGACAAGCCAGGGTGTGGCTCTGCAGTGCACCTGCTTGCTGCCACTAACTCATCCCATGGATGCTGCTAGCACACAGGGAATGCCCCAGAGTGTAGCTTAGCAGAAGTACAGCATGCTGCATTTCAAGGCTTTCATTGCCCACGTGAAGCCCTCCCACAGGGCAAGTGCGAGGGTCGGCGTGTCTCAGCCCGGCTTGCTGCGCAGTAACTCGCTGTGTAGGGTGCACGGAGAAGGCCTGAAAAGTGCCCAAGTCATTTCTGAAAACGGGACTTAGGTGCTTCTGGAAATGTTACCTTAAGGCCTCACTTCAATAAAGCATTTAAGCATGTGCTTAATTTTAAGCAGCCAAGTGTTCAAAAAATAGTTATCTAGCCAAGGTTCTGCACTGTGCTGTGTAAAAGGAAGGCGCTTTAGCAGTGCCAGACCTCACTACATCTCTGACTCTGCTATTAAAGCTTTGCTGAGAAGTGGGATGAGATGCATGGCTGGCAAAGGGCCCATTCATAGGGATAATACCGAAAAGGCTCATTAACACTTGGTGTGCTCAGGAGTGAGAGACGTAATCCTCTGCTCCTCACACGGTGATGAAAAGAATCCATCAGCAGCAGGTTTATGTACATATCCAAGCACAGAGACTCTTGGGCAATGTCTGCACCGCGAGGGAAGGTGGGACAGAGAGCTCTGGATATGCATACCTGTGCTGGCTTTGAGCTAGCGTGGGTAACAATAGCGGTGAAGACGTGGCAGCCTGGGGGACACAGGGTACGGACTCAGATTACAAGCATCACCAGGGTCCGCGCTGCTGTCTTCACTACTCCTTACCCACGTTGGCTAGATTAAAGCCAGCACGGGTACGACCACCGCACTACAGTCACATCTGAAATGGAGTGTAGACGTACCCCGGATTGCAGAGGGGGTGGTGTAAGGGGCTAAGCCTCAGGGTCCAAACACCCAGACTCCCCATTTCAGGGATAGCTCAGTGGTTTGAGCATTAGCCTGCTAAACCCAGGGTTGTGAGTTCAATCCTTGAGGGGGCCACCTAGGGATCGGGGCAAAATTGGTACTTGGTCCTGCTAGTGAAGGCAGGGGGCTGGACTTGATGACCTTTCAAGGTACCTTCCAGTTCTAGGAGATAGGATATCTCCATAGGATATCTCAAACGGATCAGTTCACCCTCCCAGGGCAGCTGAATTGGAGCACCCCACGCTGGTCACTGTGAGGGATTTTTGGGGAAAATCCTTGAAAACGAAATCCCAGTCATGTTGTCATGTGGACATTCAAGATCCCATGGCACTTCCCACAAGAGGAGGGCATTTGTCCTGAGACACCAGCTCTCCTCCGTCCCAACTGCCGGGTGGTGTGATGCGCTGCACCCCGACTGGCTGCTGTGCTCTATGCCAGAGGCAGCTGCATTGCACTGGTGGTGTCTGGGTATCGTAAAGCTGGGCGAAGATGCTCTGTAAACCCAAGATACTAGTGGCCAAGCACACACGCACCTTGAGGCAGCATGGGAATCTTGGGAAAGCAGTTCCTCCTCCCCTGGGAGCTGTGAGATCTGTGAAATGTGGCCCGTTGATTACTGACCCCACATTAAAGGTAACTAAACTCAGCCATTATCCTGGGAAAAGTTCCTATGGCCATTTGTCGAGCCCCTGAAATCAGAGCTGAGAAGTTAGCATTTATATCATCCATCACCCCTATTAACACTTTTGGCTTCCAATCTCCAGAAAGGCCAAGTGACTAAATCAACAGAAAACACATTGCTGGCTTTAAAACTGCCCCGCGATAGCCAAAAATAGGCGTGAGGGCCACTCGGCGAAGAGTGAAAGGATCCATCTGTCTGAGAGCAAGCTCCAAACGGACAGGCCGCGATCCCCCAGCCCCACACCAGAGCAGCACCGTCAAAGCACCTTAGGAGAAGATACTAAACTGGCTGGGCTCCAGACAGATACAGCAGGGGGCAGCCAACGCCTTGGCCAGGATGTGATGCTGGCGTCCAAGACTGTGCTTTGAAACGGCTCCAGGGTGGTGTGAAACTTGTCAACTTGTCCGTCTCCGGAGCAGTTGCAACAGTTCATGCTCTCTTATCAGGCAGGGCCCTGCCAATCTGATTGCCTGGAGAGATCTCACAGCTTTGGGGGGGGAGGGGGGGAGAGTAGGAACAACTGCTCTTGCAAGACCAGCCCTCTGCTAGGAGCTGGCCTGGACCACTTCTCGCTTATGGAGAGCGGGGTCGCTCCACTTCTTCTTTTGCAGCAGCACAATGCACGTACCCGAGGTCCAGTCTTCTTCACGGCAAGTCAGAGTCCAGATGGATGCCTGGTGCACTGTCACTTTAACAGGACATTCAAAGGAGGCTCCCGATTTCCTTACCATAAAAGGAGAGAGGAGGGATGCTCCCCTCCTCCCACCCCTTTCACTGCTTTGCCATGACCGACAGGCTTCCTTGCTGCCTTCCAGACCGGCTGCTGGTGCCTTTCCCTCTACGGTTCCGAGCCAGGCTCGAGCCACTGGGTGAAATGCTAGCACCATCCAAGTCAATGGCAAAAGTCCCACTGGCTTCAAAGGGGCAAGGATTCCACCCCTCTGTTCAGATGGGTCTGTATGTGAGTGAGTTAAACTCCAGAGGGAGCTGGGTTCTGCCCCAAGGCCAATCATTTACTGTATGCTGATGGGAACGCCATGCAGTTCTCCAGCACACCCTGCTATCTTGGATGTGTGACTGCTTCAAAACTCCATCCCCGGGCACCCGGGATATTGAGGGTGCAGAACGGCGTAGTGGGATGAGCAAACCCCTGCCAGCTCCGGCACCAGCTCCTCCTCCAGTGGCCTGGACAATCTCCTTTCATCTCTCTGCCTAAGCTTCCCTATCTGTGCACGGGGATAATACGCAAGCACGGTGCAATTAGTTGAACTAATCTCTTCAGCAAGTTTGGAGGATTCAAAGTGCTAGGTGAGTGGCATCAGCAGTGCTGGCACAGCACTCTAAGCCAGGTGCTTTGCAGACAGCAAAGCTGCGTAAACCTGCATTGACGGCAGGTCTGCACGTTAACAAAGGAGCAATCAGGTTGCAGAGTTTAAAGGTTATCCTGAAACCTGAACTTTCATGTCCTGGTTTACAAACTTCCACATGGCATGGTAAGCCTCCCTCTTTCCTCGCTGCTCTTGGGTCCTGAAATCAGAGTTGGAAATCAGCGGGTGCAAAAGCCGGTGGGAAGATGAACCAAGCAGCCCATCAAGAAATAGTCTGCTGGGGTTCCAGGCTAGAAGGAGCTGTTGGAAGTGCTGGTTCTGCCAGGAGACTCGACAGGAAGCTGAGCTGTGCGGGACGGGCTGCTCCGTATAGCGATGTGTAACAGCCAAAGCGTAGCCCTGATCACTTGCACTGCACTGGAAGTACTGGAGTGTAATTGAGTCTGGGTAACGAATACACGAAAGTGAGAGTGGAGAAGGCAGGCTAGGATAAGCTGGAGAGTTTGCATGAGACAGGTATCAATCATCTGACTTACCGGAGTATCAACTTCCTTCAAGGTGAAAGCTATCTTCCTTCCATGCCGATTGTTTTATTGTCCTGTTGCCAGTCTGCACAGCTATGCACGCTATTATTTATTACCATGCAGAAAGCCAGCCGGTTGAGCACCAGCACTCAGCTCTTCTAGGAAGTAACTCATTTTGCAACATTGCTCTTTGTCTAACCATTGGGCCAGCACTCCACATGGTCAGCTTTGGGAAACCGTGGCTGACAGAAGTTGAACTAACGTAGCTGCTCTCGTGACCCAACTTTTCAGCAACAACGGAGATCAAATTCCAACAAATTCAAGCTAATCGGTGTATTTTTTCCTCTCCTTTCTCTTGCACGAGAGAGTCAAATTCCACGGCTGCCAACAAAATTCTTCTGTCCGGCTGCAGACCCAATATGGTGCTTACATCCCCAATGCCTAGACCTGCTACCTTATAGTCGATGTCCTTTGGGACAAAGGCACCAGAAGTCGTGATGTTCGCATCGTCATTCCACAATGCTGCAGCCATGCAATGGCATGTCAGCCCATCCAACGCACCATCAACCCACAGAAATCACCATGGAGAGCAACCCCCTGCCCCCCCGCAACCTCAAATATCTCCTGTCAAGGGGCTTCTTTCTCTAAGGATCTGAGGCAAACCATTTCCTGTAACACTCGTCAACTCCGTCATAACCTGCATGATATGGGGACTGCTGCTGCCCACTCGGGGCAGGGCTAAGCACTGGCCGGCGAGGCCCTGGTGAGGTACTGGCTTGGCAGCACTGGATAGATGGCATCTCGGCTGCTGAAATGTTGATGTGATTGCAGTGGTCTCTTCCTCTAGTGGCTGGGGGTCTGGGAAGAAGGTACAAGCACAGGCACCCCGACAGCTTAAGCTCACGTGACAGACTGACAGACGCGTGTGGCTTTGGAACCAGGCCGCGAGCTCTGTTCCCCGGGAGGGGGGCAGGCGCTTGGTTAGCTGACGGCCACAGCATCTATTTGTTACCGTACCACGTATCATCACAACCTACAGACCCTGCCCTGCCGGGTGCCGAGCTGCCTCCGTTCTAACTGCACTTAACACAGCGCAGGTTCCGGCCAGATTCAGAACAGCCTCAAACCCTCTCATCAAGGTGCCCGGGTTTAAAGAGCGCACGCCCGGCCAACGTACAGACTTCTGACGGGAACCAGCTTTGAAATGACAAATGGCATCAGCAAGAGTGCCCAGTCCTCCTTAACCGCGGCCCTGAGGGGCCCGACGCTCTGAATCCTTCGTTAGCGCTATCCCGAGGGGACAGCATCGAGAACCTTTACAGGAAGTCACAGCACGAGTATTCATTTGAAATGAAAGAATGGCCCCCGCCGAGCATTAAAAGCATTCTTTATAAAGAGCAAACAAGGGAGAAAAGAGCTGACTGAAACCAGCGTCCTGGCATGCCTCCAGGTCCTCTACTCTCCAACCGCTAACAAAGGCAACCTTCCCGTCCTCAGCGTTCGACGTTCTACCAGGTTCAATGAGACACGATGCACTTCCTAATGAACACGGCCCATTAGCCATGTCGCCATGAGTCTGCTCCGCCATGCGATCAGCCTTGAAAGCTCGCTTCCCCCTGCCACAGGAGCCCTGCCCCCGCTCTGTGCAATCACGCGCGGGCACATCTTACCTTCTTTGTCACCCACGGCTGGGCTCCTGCTCTTTCCCCTGGGGCTACTGCTTGCCTGCTGCTCCGGCTCAGGCTGCTGTTGCTGCTTGCTCTGGGCCACCTCGTCCCGGGCAGATTCATGGGCTTTAGTGATCTGCTGCTGGTAGAGGGCCAAGGCGTGGTGCGGCACCTGAGGCTTCATGCTTCCGCTCTGTAACGTCCCGTCTGGGAATCCCTCGGAAATCTGCAGTGGGAGCAGAGAGAATGGGATGGGAGAAGCGGGACATACTGTGCCAGCTGTTGTTACCCCCTTACAGACTCAGCTGTGGAAGGTTTTACTCCAAAAACGAGACCTCGGCTCCTTTCTGGGGAGCTTTTCCTCCGCCTCTGCAGAGACACAGCTAGGTTCCCCAGGCTGGGCTCCCAGGGTTTCTAACCGAGCCACTGCCCTTCCTAGCACAGGAGGCAAACAAGAGAGAGTGAGGCACCATGTTTATCTTTTGCCACAAGGCTATCATCCTGTTTGGGAAACGTTACAGGAGAGCCTCTGATTTGGCTTGTCTAAGGAATGTAATCTCTAGCCCAGGTCTGGCAGCTTAGAAGTGGTTTCAATACTATGCACCGATCTCATGGCACAGAGATGTCTGGAAGGGCGATGTGAACTTTTCATTTGAAACGCCTTCTTCGGATCGCTAAAGTACACCAGGATTTTGGCCACGTCCCACTCTGCAAACACCGCTCCCTGGCCACTGTTTGGAGTCTGGTGAAGAATGACTCGGTTGCTTTTAGTTTTTACTTCGTTATGAGGGCACCAGCAACAATGATCAAGGTGGAGAATGCACCTTCTTGGGGGGGGGGGGGGGGCTGCTGCTGAATAACTAAGCAGGGGGAGCACAGAGAAGATTTGGGTGGGACCAGCCAAAACAGCACCTCTCTCTCTCTCTCTCGTGTTAGGTGACATGACTGATTTCAGTGACCCCAGTGGACTCGATGGTGTAACTGCCATCACAATCTGGTCCTTAGCATTCTGAGATAAAGGGGAACACTGGACTGTGAAAGGTGTGTGTGGCTGGGGTTTCTCCCCCGCCCCCCAACTAAGGAAGGAAATGGCTGTACAGTAATGACAAGGTTTCTTATAAAGCAACTCATGATACAATCAAACATCTCTGGGGGAACTTTTTAAGAAACCAGGAAGGAGTTGTCTATAGAGAATCCAGTGAGAGCATGCCACATGGCTCCCAAATGCCCTTTGCACAGCACACGCAGAGAACCGTGCCCGACACCCCCGTGCTATCACCCATCCACGGAGACACACACCTGGCCCATGCATGAACACAATCAAGCACAGATGCCCACGCCCAAACTCATTCCCTCACACCCAGGCAAACAGATCAGAAACCCGCACTGTCCTCCCTCAACAGATGCCCACATGGGAACACGCACACAGAGGCGGGAACCCATGCCCAAGCGTGCACACTCATGCCCAAGCGTGCACAAGGCAAACTTTTGCTTGGTGCCCTCAGTCCGAGGGTTTTAAAACCCCCCCGGGATGCAGGACTTGGGACGGGAACGAGAGGCTTTCCTGGGATCAGGTGACTTGGGTCTTCCGTCCGGTACTTACAATGGGGGGGATGGCAGCAGCTCTCTGCTTCAACTGCTTCAGGTCCAATGGTTTCTGAGGCGAAGAGTTCAGCCTGGCATCGGCGGCAGCGTTGAGGAGGCTGGGCCTCGGAGACAGCAGCCTGCACACAGACACACACGTCATTAGGAGCCACGTACTTCCCACCTCCACACGCGAGGACGCTCCGGTGCCCGCACAGCCTGTGCTGGGAGGAGGCGAGGGGTGGGGGATCTTTTCATTACGACTCTAGAGGTCGTCGGCTTCACTAGCACGCAGAGAAGAAGCCCGGCACGCCAACGTATGTTGGCCTGTGGGCGCGTCACCCACTGGGGAGTGCACGTTACAGGTCCCCCATCGGAGCCTGATCCACAGAGGAGTGGAGTGCTACTGTCTCCGCTGGGGAGCGGTGGCTTTTCAGCTCAAGCCCTAGCAGCTCATGCTTTCTGTTCTGGAGGTCCCAGGGACGGCAGCCATTGTGTGTATAATATACTTCGTATATTCCTGGCTAGCACCTCCCATACCTCACATAGTGTCTCAGTATTGGCCACCTGCAAGGGTCTGCTTGTTGCTTGCTTGCTTGTTGCATCAGAGAGGAGCAGCATCGACTGGCCTGGTACCTGGTGCTCTTACTCGCTAGACCTTGATCTATAATCAGTGATAAGTAGCACAAGTCCCGGACCATCCTACTCTGAACCAGTACGCACCCCGCAGTACTGCTAACTGCTACTGCACAGAGAGCACTGGCCGGGATACAGCACACCTCCCCTCCCCGGTAAACAGCACCGACCTTAGGAGATAACAGAGCACTGTTATCATGGAGCGCAGCTTGTGACAGCCAGAGCTACTTGGCCATGGAGTACAGCTGCAGCGGGAAAGGCAGGGCAGGGATTAAACAGCTCCAGAAGAGGAAAAGCGGGCCGATCCCTGCCTGCCTTGCTCAGAAGGGTACAACTCCAACAGCAGAAGTACGAACAACAGGATTTGGCTCAATGGGCCCGATTCCTTTCACGTACGCAAGAGTAAATCAGGAGTAACGCTAATGAAGCCACGGCATTGCCCTGGCGTGAGCCCAGGGACGAATCAGAGCCAACGCCGGAGACCAGTTAGTTCTGAAGTCAGGGTGCTTGGTTCTGATCTCGACTGGGACTCCAGAGTTCACCAGCATGTGTGAAATCACAAGCAGGCCCAGGGCCGGAGATCTCTCTCACAGCGAGAAAGCCAAGGTTTGCATCCGGATTCAATACAACTGAGCGGTGTGAGGAACGGAGTGATCCAGCCCAGTCAGACAGGATCTCATCAGGTCCACAAGACAAGCCGGTGCGTTCGGAGGGCATTTCCTGGCTGGGCCTGCCCCTCTGCGACCGGCTGGCTACCAAGCCAACTCTCTCAGCGCCATTCTAACTCACTGGTAAGAGCCAAAAGCAAAGAACAATCCTTACACAATGTGCTGGCCTGGAGGCTCCCCGCCCGAGAGCGAGAGACAATAAACCAGCCCCCCCACTAGGGCATGGTTCCCAAACCGAGCCACTCGGCAGGAGTTTAGGCTAGAGCTGCCAGGAAAGATTTATCCCAAGTGTGTGTCTGAGTGGGCTCCCCCCTCCTCCCAGGGCTGGGAGTGCCCTGCCCCCATCTCCAGCCCTTTGGGTCAATCCTTCAGAGGCTGGCTCATCGCCAGGTTGGTGCACCTGAGCTTCCCGAAGGCTGCTGGGTGGTCCTGGCGGGAAGCTGGCAGGGTCTGTGGTGTTTGGAGGGAGGGCTGGGTCTGAGTCATGTTTGGCCCGGCCTGGCCTCCTCTCTTGCAGGCCTGGCTCTGCTTCCCTTCTCCCCCATGCTGCTGGGCACCCTGGGAAATCTCAGGGTGTGTCTGTGTCTCTGTGCGCATGTGATTACCCAGAGGAGGGAGAGGAAGAGAACAGGAGCGGTGAGGAAGGCAGAGCATTGGGGGTGGGGGGTGCTGAAATCAGGCAGTCGTCAGTGCAGAACACAAAAGGGGGGAGGAAACTTTCCCTCGCTTTACACTGGCCAAGAGGCTGCAGTGACGAATACACCAGTGCTGCCCTCCAGCCCAACCCTCTGCTTCCCAGCCCTCGCACAGGGCTGCCTTCTTCACCTGTGTTAGTGAACGGCCTGGCCACTGGTTCGTAGCACTGGGTCGGCAGGCTGGGCGGGGCGCAGAACCCTCCATAGCCAGCTGCAATCCCATGCGCCAGAGCAATGCAATGCAGACTCCACAACAGACCTGCCATTGGCCTCAGCAGGAGCGGGAGGAGTCCTCACAGCACAGGCCGCTGGGGTCACCGTGTCATGCAGGGCAGCTGCTAACTCACATCGCTTCCCAGGATTGTTTAGCTCACTCAGTGCTTTTTAGCTTCAAAGCTGAACCCTCCTGGCACCCCTGGGGAGTGGGGAAGGGACTTGCCTTCGGGAGTCAGAGCTCCTGGCTCCCAGCCTAGTGCTCAGACCACTGGACCAGGCCTCTCTCTGACCCTCGGCTTCTCTCTCCCAACTACCAGCTGGTGAAGCAGTCCAGAGGTTTAAGGTTTACAGCCTGCTCTGTTTATCGGAGCTGCGAGCTGACTGCTCTTTTCAGTCTATAAATTTCAAGGTCATTCTGTGTTCAACTTTGGATGATAAACAAGTCCGGCGAGGCCATGTGAGGGGAATAAATATATCTCTGTGCCGCGCGCCCATCCTCCTTTCCCCGCCCCTTGCCCTAGCTCCATTCCCGCCCCACCAATCCTTCTCCTGCAGCAGATTCTAGTTACAAGGCAGGACCTGCAAAATGCACAGCCTTGGATTCCCCCCAGGAGCTCTCTAAGGAGGAAACGAGAAGAGGGGTGGAGGGGTGGCTAATCAGAGCCGTCGTGGGAATAAATGCACAGCATCTGCCAGCTGCGTGCATCGAAAGCTAGAAGCTTGACCGCTGTGGGAATGTAAAAGGATACATACCCCAGGGGGCCTATGCCCCACAACAGCCATGCAAAGCCATTGACAGGTGTAGGTAAGGGACTGACTGGCTCAAACTCTGGCCAGGATTTTCAAGCGACGGGTGATTTTGGGGACCTCAGTTTTTGGCTGCCCAACTTGAGACACTGGAAGGGACCCTGATTTTCAGGCTGGGCCATGCACCCTCTCTTCCCTTCCGGCCCCTGCAAGGCAGATCTGGCTGAGCAGCCAAATAGCTCATCGCTTTTGGAAACTTTGACCTCAGAGTCTTTTCTTTAAAAAATAAACTCCGCCCCCCCGAAAATCGAATTCCATTTCTTTCCTAGCCAACATAACTTCCAGACGCCCTGATGCCAGAGCCATCTCCACCCAGCTTCCACTGGCTGGGAAGAGCTCGCTGCACTTCCAGTGAGGGCTGCCAGTTCCCATTAGACACAAACCCTGCCAAGCAGGCAACTCATCAAAATCCACGGGGTGAACACAGTCCCCTCACTGACGAACAGGCCGACTGAGCGGCGAGCTGTCTGGGAACGAGACCGGGCTGCACTTCACTCATGAGCGCTGCTGAAGGCATAGCCGCGATTTCAGTCACAGACCCTTCAGAGGCAGTACTAGTGATGTTAAAATGCAGGGCCGGATTCTGACAGCTTTGCTCACGTTCAGCAGCATTTTACTCCACAAATGGCCTCACTGGACATCTAGCTCAGTGGCCTGATTTTCTAAAGTGTCGAGCACCCGGCAGTTCCCATCTACAGACAGACCTGGCCAGCTCCTCGGCACCAGCCGCTTTACATCTGGCCCCAGATCCTCGTGGGCCTCAAGTGGCTTTAGAAGCCCAAATTTAGGCACTTGGGTTTTAAAAATCTTAAACAAACCCTCAGCTGGGAGGCTGAGTTAATTCAGGCTTGTGAAGCACTTCGAGATCCTCAGATTCATACAATTCATATGGTTACAATGTCTATAAATTACATAAACTGCCAATTGACTGACATGAAGACGGGTGGACAGCTCTACTTGCTAGGAAAGCAACAGACATCACTTTACTGGGTAAAGCACCTGTCCGGAAACCGGGCTCTGGAACGTTACACGTCTAATCGGCATGTGTGTGAAGTGGAGAATGACATCTCCAGGACACTAGCTTACACACACACACACACACACCCCTACCTTCCATTGCTAATTTTGGGTCTCCCAAACTATGCTCTATTGGCAACCGAGCCCCAAAGAGCTGAGCGATGGAAAAATCAGGGAGGGAAGGACATGCAGGGTCCCTATGGATCTCATGCCCGATTCAGCCCCATGGAAGGGGGATGAACATTGGCTGGGTGCACACGTACCCCAGGAAAAAGACAAGATGGAAGACTGGGGCTAAACTGTAAAAGTGTGACATGTGGAACCACATGAAGAGTTCTATCATGGTGCCATTTCTCATTCTACTGCAGAGAACCCCCCAAAACACTAATCCATGCACGTCAGTAAGCAATGTTGGGCATCACCATAGGTGGCGAGTTATATGGGCCTGTGCTCCACCAATATTCAGGAATGTGAGCCCAGCTCCACCAATGGTTGGGTTTATATTTATCCATAGGATGGACCAGGGCAACCCTGGGAGGGGTAGCGGGGGGCTTGGCGCTGGCAGCAGTGGGGGGCTTGGCCGCAGCCCATCCCACTCCTTCCTCCAAGCCCCATCCTGCCTCTTCCCGCCCCTGCTCTGCCCCCTTCCCCCAAGCCCCCACCCCTGCCCTGCCTCTTTCCAGCTTCCGTCCCCTCCACCAAGTGATACCGGGGGCCAGCGGGGCAGAGCGGAGTGGGGCAGACTGGGGCCAGGCCCCACCGCTAACTCCCCAGGCTGCCTAGGAGACCGCATCCCCATGAAGAGCGGGACCCCCAAAGCACGGGTCCTGGGGAGGTTGCCCCAGTCCGTCCTATGGATGGGACAGCTCTGCTTGGACCCATTCTGGGCACCATCAAAAATTATACAAACCTGGCTCCCATGGACATCACTGTAGTAAATCCAAATTCCTCCTCAAAGCTTTCAAACACTTCGCCTCATGGCTGGGTGCAAAAAGTCAGAGGGTTCTGAACAGTTGCAGAACTGGGCCCATTTTCCCTGCAGGGCTGCCAGGGAGCAGGGTACTTGGGTAGCAACGTAGCAGTGGTTGGCACCATGTCTCCTGGGCACATCACTACCAAGCCCAGGTGGTAAGTGCCTTCCTGTAACTTTTACTACTCAGCCTCCTGTACACTTGCAATGGCTAATTCCGCGCTGCACTGCACGTTCATTTACGTCTAGCGTGACCGACAGCTGAACTTCGCCACTGGCACAGCTAGTGGCCTTTTTAAAGGGATATATATGAAGACAATTAGCTGTATTTTTAACTCTGGAGATTTAAAGCTGTGATTATCTTCACCCTGGCCTGCCACTCAGTAGCACGACCCGCAGAACGATGGAGGGCAGCCAACGCAGCTGTCCCTAAGCATCATTCCTCCAGCCTGGTCCTCCTTTTCCCTCCTCATCCCGCAGAGCTACCCCACCCCCACCTGCAGCAGAAAGCAAAACACTTTAAATCACTAAATGCACTTGTAACTGGAGCAGACAGCAAAGGAGGGAGAAAACAGCTTCCTTCATCCCAGCAGACAAAACTCTGTGCGTGCATGTGTTTGCGTACACCCACGGGTATACACACACCCACCCACAGGCGCACGCGTGCACACACACGCAGCACCCAGAGAAGATGGCTAGGTTCTTCACCAAACCGAAGTAAAGATAAGAGCCGAGGGCTTATCTCCACAGGAAAGTCCCACTGGTTATAAGTCAAGGTGTTTCAGCATGGGCTAGCTGCCCAAGTACGTACCCAGGGGCCAGGCTGTGCATGGTACAGGCTGCACTGAAGCCATCCTGCCATGGCTTCACTGCTGCCTTCTCACGCCATCTTCTAAAGCAAAGCCTTCCCACAGGTATGGACCTCTGACTGCAGCGCAGACGTACCCATAGTTACCCAGTAGAATGCCCCCAGATAGAAAAGGGATTGCCCAGTTCAGCTGGGGTTGCTTTCTAAAGACTAAAGAAGCTACTTGTAAACCAGAGTAAGAGTGTGTCCACATGGGGAGTTATACCGGTACAACTAGACCAGTTTAATTATACTGGTGTAACTGGTCAAACTTTCCCAGGCAGCCAAGCCCGGAACCCCTGCAATATCCCATATTTCAGCACAGTAGCTGCTAAGAGGAGTGGCACAAGGCCCCGGGGGAAGCCTGTTTAATGTTTAACGTCCCTGAAAACTGGTATTTGTTTGCCAGGGCAGATATTTGCTGCCTCTGGGGGGAGCCTGGGATAAAGCGTGGCTCCGGGAAGCTGATAAATGCTGCTGTTGTTGTGGTGTGAAGCTGGGTTAACAGTCAACCTGAGCGCCACCCTCCCCCTTTCTCACGGGGATTAGTAAGGGGGGGGGGAGGCTGGGCTCCTTCCTCTGCCTAAAGGAGGAATAACAAATTCAAACAGGCCTGAACTCTGTGGCAGGAAAGCCACGAGTGACGGGGCCAGCCTCACGGCCCTGTGTCAGAGCAGCCTCAGGCAGCCCGGCCAGGACTCACCCGCAGCCCCGTCTCTTAGCAGCTTTGCAGCAGAATCCGCCGTTCCCACAGGAAGTGCAAACAGCATCTTTGATTCTATTCTGCGAACTGTGCTCGCTAATAACCTCACCATGTTCCATACAAGTGCAGCAGCAAAGCCTAGAGAGCTGATCTGTCTCTCTCAAGTACACGCTGGAGAGGGCAGGCGCCTCGAGGGGAACTTGCTGCTTTCCCATTCTTTGGGCCAGCCAGGCTATTAGCCCTCAGTACCAGCTTCCTAGCCCTGAACCACATGCCATCCTGCTTTGCTGTCAAATTGGCTTCCCCTCCCCCACAAACCAGTTCCCCACAGGGAGTAGGGACACCTCCCTGGCTCTGTGTATGTGTGGCGGGGGGAAGGCTCCCATTGCCAGGGGCCCCCTCTCCAAAAGCAATTCCACACAAGAGGAAAGGAGGGAACCGAGAGGGTTCTCACTCACCCATAGAACCAACTGCTGCTGATGGAAGGCAGAGGGGAGCAATGATGGAAAATCAATTTTAGAATTTGTTTTTATAAATGACATCTTTCTAGGAGGCTGGGGATTGAGGAATCGGTTGGCTGAGGGGGAGGGCAGATGGGACCAGGTACCTGCCGCCTCCTCCAGAAGTCTGGCCACACCCCTGAAAATCCTGAATATTCACCTCCTTGCTAATCTAAAACACCCTGCAGCTGCTTCCCTGTCTCCACATGCAGCCCCAAGTTATGGGAGGAGCCATGTCTCCATTTCCCCAGGGTCTACGGGGCATATACGGGAGATCCCATAAAAGTCCGATCACACTCATCATGGCAGAGGCGTAGAGAGTTGCAGCATGGGCCGGTGACTTGCCCTGCTTTCCTCACGGATAATTAATGTCTAGCTGTTTAAATGGCCTCTCTCCGCCCCGGGAACAATTCAGACCCCAGTCCCCTCTCCACGCTGTAAAAGGGAGATCAAAGCAGCTCCTTCCCTGCAAACAGTATGAAGCCATTGAAGGAGAAACTGCCCACAAGTGTGGCTCCCAATGGCCATTACTGAAATTGACTTGAGTCTATGCAATAAGCCACAAATCACAGGTCAGCAGAGCCTGCCATCGATAAAGGACAGGAGCGTATTGCAGCCAGTGACCTCCGTCTTACTGCTGTCCACAGCCATCTATCGCTGGGCTGTAACACAGCAGGGCAGCGTGGTGCCCTTTATTCCACTTTCCTTTCAGAAGCTGTTGCCAGCACAAGGCTCAAAGACACAAGGCATTAAAGAGCTTTAGACAAGGGCTGGCCCGATGAGAATGGGGATGGCAGGCATTAGAAATGGGAACGACTTACTTGGTCAGCAAATGCACTCATGGCTAGGTTCAGGATAAAGACGTAATTCATAAATATGCTCTTTTTTTTTTTTTTTTTTTTTTAACTTCTGTCGCCCCCCTCCATCTTAGGGGCCCAAACATCAGTTAATTACGCCTGTCAAGCTCACTGCGACGGGCAAGCCTTACCATTATCCCCATTTAATAGACAGGGAAAGAGAGGCCCGGAGAGGAGAGGTGATTTGCCCAAGGTCATACAGCGTGTCAGAGGCAGAGCTGGGAGTAGCGCTCAGGAGTCTGGAACTGTCTGCTCTGTGCCTTAAGCCCCACAATCACTTCCACATGCCCTCACCCAGAGCAGCACCATACTCCACCAATGGTCTCGCTGATGTCTGGGGCACTACATGGAGTGGGTGCACCTCAGCCTGAGCAAAGCTGGCAGAATCAGCTCCCTTATGGTAGGCATGAAGGAGACAGGGCTAGGGGAATGCAGAAGGACCCCACGGGATTTAGCCTTGCCTCCTGGCTCCAGCCATGGCCGATGACTGGCACTTCCCAGGAAAGATCCCATCCGCCATGCACCCATGACGCTTCCACATCACTGTACTTGGGAGAAAGATCTCCCCCGCCACAGTGTGAGCTGCCGACACCCCCCTGGCCTGAGGCACAACCTCCCCTGCAAGAGGCGTGCCGGCCACACAGCTGCCAAGGCTCCCACGGGCAGGGAGGATATCCGGCCCCTTTGCCAAACCTGCTTTGCCGGCTCTGCTTCCCAGTCACCTCTTCTTACCTGTTTTTGTCCACGGCATCCTGCTCGTCCATCTCGTCTGCGCTGCAGGTGGCGCTGGAGTCGCTGTCGGGGTTGAGCCCGGCGGCTTTGCCCGGTTTATGACTCTCCTTTTTCTCAGCTTTGGGCGCCACCTCTGCTCCCGCCGCGCTGCTGATGCTCTCTGTTTTCTTGTCGCTCGCCTTGTCTCCCTCTGGGCAGTCCTCAGTCTCCTCCTTTTTGATTTCGCTCTTGCAGGGCTCCTCGCTTGGCTTCTCCTCCGGATCCTCCATTTTCACCACGTCTACCACCAGATCCTCCTGTGGCTTCTCCTCACTGCTGGCTGGCTCGGCTGCTGCCTCCTGGGGCTGTGGGGTGGTGGCAGCGCTGGGATTAGCTGCAGTAGCAGCATCAGCATCCTCCGCCTTGAGGGCAGGTTCTGGACCCGAGTCTCTCCCAGGCCCAGGCATGGGCTTGGGCCCATTCTCTCCACTTTCTTTGGCTTCAGGCCTCGGCGAGGGAATACTCTCGGTATCCGAGCTGTGATTTACTGCAGCTGAAAGGAAATCAAACCAGAATCAATTTCTATAGCGTTCATTACTACCCCTTAGACATCTAATACACAAACATGAGGCGAGGAGGCAGACACAAGAAAGAAGGTACTTCCCCAACTCTGTGAAACACTTTCATTCTCCTATGAAAGGCCAAATTCTCTTCCCAGTTACACTGGAGTAACCGCACTGGGGAAGCAGGATGCACCAGTGTCAACTGGCAGCAAGAATGGAGCCCTAAGTTTGGAAATCACCAGCGTCAACATCCCACCTGAAGCAGACGACAGCATATGGTTTGTTATTTCCCCCTCTCCTTCTCCAGCATCCGGAACATTCCATTACAGCCCATTCAATTCAGCAACGGCCCAGAGGGACCCGACTGCCAGGGGTGGGACTTAGGCTTTGGGTGGCTGGGAGCTGAGTGAGCCACTTTACCTGATTCCCCCTTATTTCAGAGCAAAAGCCGCAAGCGTGGCCCATTCCTGGATTACTATTCTTAAATGTCAAGAAACAAAAATGGACACTGCCTTGAGCTTATCTAGCGCTTTTCATCAGTAGATCTCACAGCGCTTTACGAAGGAGGGCAGCATCATTAGCTCCCTTTTACGGATGGGGAAACTGAGGCCCAGGAGGGGAAGTGCCTTGCCTGAACTCATCCAGCAGACCACTGGCAGAGCTGGGAATAGACCTCAGCTCTCCTGAGTTCCAGTCCAGTGCTTTAACAGCAGGCCAATGGGAATCCCCATTACAATGCAGTTATGTATTATACACACCGTAACAAACCCCAGAACAGAGGGGGATTTTACAGTGCGTTTCACTGAGACATCTGTGGCCAAATTTTCAGCAGTGCTCAGCACCCAGTAGCTCCCGTGGAGACTCTCTCCCCCTCCCCCGACACACACGCTTCCCTTCCCTCCGTGGGAACAATGGGAGCTGAAAATCTGGCCTGTACACGTCCCAGTCATGTTGCTTTCCCCGTTCCAGCTGGAGAACACCAGTGCCCAGACAGACAGGACTGTGTTTGGGAGGAAAACAAGAACATAACATAGGAATGGCCATACTGGGTCAGACCAAAGGTCCATCAACCCCAGTATCCTGTCCTCTGACAGTGGCCAATGGCAGGTGCCCCAAAGGGAATGAACAGACAGGTTATGATCAAGTGATCCGTGCCCTGTCACCCAAACAGAGGCTTGGGACACCATTCCTGACCATGCTGGTAATAGCCATTGATGGACCTATCTTCCAAGAATCTATCTAGCTCCCTTTTGAATCCCGTTATAGTATTGGCCTTCACAACATCCTCTGGCAAGGAGTTCTAGAGGTTGACAGTGCGTTGAGTGAAAAAATACTTTCTTGTGTTTGTTTTAAACCTGCTACCTATTAATTTCATTTGTTGGCCCCTTGTTCTTCTGTTATGAGGAGTAAATAACACTTCCTTATTTACTTTCTCTATACCACTCATGATTTTATAGACCTCTATCATATCCCCCCTTAGTTGCCTCTTTTCCAAGCTGAAAAGTCTGAGGGTACATCTACACTACAGCGGGGAGTCGATTTAAGATACGCAAATTCAGCTACGTGAATAGCGTAGCTGAATTCGACGTATTACAGCCGACTTACCCCGTTGTGAGGACGGCGGCAAAATCGACTTCTGCCGCTTTTTGTCGGCGGCGCTTACTACCACCTCCGCTGGTGGAGTTAGAGCGCCGATTCGGGGATCGATTGTCGCGTCCCAACAGGACGCGATAAATCGATCCCCGAGAGGTCGATTTCTACCCGCCGATTCAGGCGGGTAGTATAGACCAGGCCCCAGTCTTATTAATCTCTCCTCATACGGAAGCCGTTCTATACCCCTAATCATTTTTGTTGCCATTTTCTGAACCCTTTCCAATTCCAATTGGTGGATGCATCAAATCCCCATCTCCCATGTGCTGTGTGTTAGGGTCACTGGCTTTCAGTCTGGAACCAGCAGCCCCAGCTTGTCCCCCCAAAACACGTCCTTCAGGTCTAACTCCCACCATGCTCCCGCCTCAACTGCGTGGGACGGGGACATCAGCTCATCCTCCTGGCTACTTTCCTCATCTCTTCTGCACTCCCCCCACAGTGGTGCCGTGGTCTGACCTTCTCCCGGCCCGCCCCATACAGGAGCAATATTCTCCTGTTCCCGCTACCCCACATAAAAATGGGTTCCACCGACTCCCTTCCCCCACCTGTGAGGGGGAATTCTCTCCTCCCCAAACGCCATACCTTCTGGTCAGAGGAGGGAGAAGGTCTTGTCGACCTACCCGGTCTCTGAACTGGAAGCAAAGTGCTGGGATCCCCACACTGTCCGTAACACATCAGGGACAGAAAGAAGCATGCTCCTCTCTCTGCCTGGGCTGAGTGCATCCTGTTGGCTGGGTGCCGTTCTAATAATGGAGCCCAGCCTTAAAAACCAAGGGACAGGGTCATGAATCCAAGAGCCAAAACCCTGTGTCTAAAACCAGGCAGGTGGGAGCTCTCTGTTGGCCCTATGAACCAATGACATTTAAAATTGCTCCCTTCACTCTTCTTTGCATCGTTCTCGAAATTCCAACCAGCCCTTGTCAAGGCATCGGGGCCAGTTCCAGTGTGATCAAGGCCTAAGCCAAGGTTCCAACCTCTCTGCTTGCCTCCCAGGACTGCATCACTGTGACTATGGATACCAGCCTTCCCTCATCCCCGCAGCCCAGCCATAAAGAAATCCTTGGCAGCAGAAGGAGCCTGCCACACGTTTTTGTTTAGCAGCCAATATGAAAAGAAAGGAGATCAGGGTCAGCCGGAGGGAAAATATCCCAGAGTTTCAGGACAGGTTAATGATTAAGCATCCCCAAATCTATGGGAAATGGCTTCCTCCTGAGCTGAAAACACTCACGTCTAGATGCAGGGAGGCGTTCCAGAGCGGAGACGCCTTTTGTTTCTTTGGCCCAAAGGGAGGAATATTTGGAGTGAACTGTGCCTTGGCAAGATGGCCTGCAACTCCTTCAGGGGGTTACTGACCCAAGGGAAAGGGTGTGCTCCATCAGTGGGAGTTGAGACTCTCAAAATATCTCAGAACGTCAGAGGTGTAGGGTCAAGATGAACTTGCTTCGGGATTTAAGGGCAGTGCTCTCCCCCTCAATACAGTAAGGATGGGAGGGAAGGTGGGATTCCTTCCAGACACAGATCTGTATCGGTCTGCAAGGCTTTCAAGTTATATCCAAAATGGATGGACGCAGAGGAACAGTATTCTGATAGCTTTACGTCTGAGCACATCCAAAGTATTCCACTTTCTTGGCAGAAAAATGCCCCAAGGCCAATAGGAATTTCAGCCTTCCCTGATGTTTATTTACTTATAATAAATCAGTGAAACATAGTCACCCAAGGACGATGGGCCAGGAATTTATAGTATTTAGGCCGGACAGAGATTTATGGTGTATTTGGCCAAAGCCTCGCTCATAAATGCACCCGCTTCCCTTCCCAAAGTGAAATGGGGTCTGCCGAGGCCGAAGAGATGTCTGCAGACATTTCGCCTCTGGTTCAACCAGGCTTTAGATTTCCACGGGTTCGTTCCCAATATCGTGAACCTGCTGTGAGAGTGGGGAGCTGAATTGCAAATGAGTTGTGCACTGGCTGGTGAGGTGCATCCTACAGTTAGTTATCCGGCTTGGCTTTGCTATAAGGGGCCCATTCATTGAAGCGTTAGGTGATCCGTACGTACGCTTTGTGCTCGCGAACCAGGTAGTTCGGACACAGACAATTAATCACGCAACAAATTCATCCAAAGCCCTCCCCTCCGGTCTGTATTCATTACGCCGAAATGCATCCCCAAATGTCACAGGGGAGCTAGGCAAACTGCTCAAGCATACCGCTGCTCTGACATTTCTGCTCCTGTGACATTTCATCCACTTGGCTTATAGCTCTGTTCAGCTCAGTAGCCCACTTCAGAAATATAGTCCTATCTTATTCATCCTGTGAGGCAGAGATGGGACTCGAAGCCGTAATAATGTAAAGCTTCTAAGTGTGTCAAGAGATCTGCTTCAAGTCTTTAATCTTAAAACACATGGTTTTACTCTCAACAGCTCTCACAAAGAGCAATAACCACATCTTACACCAGGTCTGTTAGTCACAGCTCACCCAGCGCAGATTTACCTGGCACCTGCCTTATCATGAGTCACTTTCAACAAAGACTTGAAAAGATTTGCAATTTCCAGTCCCATTAGCCTGGTCTCCAAGGCCAGGGCTCAGCATGGGGCCAGCACTGCTGGTTAAGTTATTAAATTACTTTGACAAAAGTCAAATGGGACCATTGCCGTAAATTACACACATTTTCCCAAACTCGCGGCTGAGGTTTCTGAGCCAGAAATAGCTAAAACTGTCACTTTCGGTTGACTCCCCTTCTTCTGCTCAAATGGGAGAGCGGAAATTGCCTGCCTGAAAGAAGATATTAAAAAATGCAGAGGTGTGCTGACCCTGCGGCTTAGCAGCTACTGAATGTGCTGCTGCCACGAAGAAGGAGGACTTTCCAAAGCAGAAGTCACGGGATGTTTGTTGTTTAGGTCAGGAAAGTCATAAAAGTGATGCGCTAAAGAGAACGGGGCAATCTTGGCTCTACCAGCCCTCCTGCTGCTTCATTCGTGGGGGATCGGAGTCAGCAAAGCACTTCAGCCTGGGCTTCACTTAAAGCATGTGAGTAAGACCCCTCCTGATTCAGCAAAGCACTTAAGCATGTTCTTAAGTTATGCCTCATGCTCAAGAGCTTTGGTGACTCACAGCCTGGGGCAGCGGACAGGATAGTGACGCTTATTTTGCCTTACGACTGCCCCTACGCCCCCGTCGACCCGCACGGCCCCTGCTTTCCAACCCTCACGCCTTGCTGGGGGTCATGCAGGGTGAACAGACCTTTATTTAAAAGGAAACCCACTCTAATTTACAAAAGTCTAGAGGTGCACAAGGCCTAGCGACGGGAGACTGGAGGCCAATCACAGTGCGGACTCTTCGCTAGGGGATGGAAAACCTAAGGATGTGCAAGATGACACCCATGACCAGCCCAGAGATGCCCAGTGGTAAGGGATCGGTCGGAGGAGACAGGGTTTTGTCCTACTAGGGTGGGAATGATAATTTGGGCCAGGAGCAGTAGTGACTGAAAGTGAAACTAACAAAAATTCTATCCCCCAAAACGGCACCAACTGGGTTCCTGGAGGGCCGTCTAAGAGAGAGGCCAAAGGATGAATGGGCTGCGGCAATAAACCTCTTGTCTGCAGATAACCCCTCCGGAGCTAGGCAGTGGGGAAAGGCTGGCGCTGTGCATGCTCTCACTCCTGGTGACAGAGGACTGGAGCTGCCAATCGAACCCCTAACAAAACAACGCCCACAGCAGCCTGAGGGCATGCTGGCTATCAGCTGACCAGGGTATGGAGCTTTATGGCCTCACACAAATAAACCTTCAGTAGCCAGGAATCAGACCGGGGCTGTGACCGAGGACAGTCCCTGCGACCGTGAAATCTGGAGGAGCCAGAAATGTCAGCGCTTCCGTGTCTTCGGTGCGGTTCGAAAGCGTCGCCCTCGCATATCCTCAGGGTGCCAGAGCCACTCCGCTCCTCCCGCCCACGAGATACTCTTACCAGGGAGACCCCTGGAAGCACTGACATTTGCAGGGCAAAAATGCCTCTCCTGCCACCTGCCCTGGCAAGAAAGGGCTGCTCGGCCGCAGCCAGGGATGAAGCAAACAAACCTAAGCCAATTCCCCCCATGGCCGTCGCCCCTCAAATGTCTCACCTTCCGCCTCCTCGGCCATCTCCTCTTCGTTGCCGCTTGTCCCCGATACCTCCATCTCCTCGTCCTCTGCCGTGGGAGGGAAGGCAGCTTCTTCATTCTGAACGGCAGGGGCTTTCTTCTTCTTCCGCCTTGCGTTCCTTTCTTTCTCCTGCGGGAGAAGCAGTCAAGGGTCAAAGACTAACCCCTCAACAGTAACCAAAGGCAGAGTTCGGCCTGCAGAGCCAGTGCTTTCCCTGTATTCCTCAATGGGAAGGAGGAAACAGGCTACATAAAACACTGCGTATTCTTGGATTCTCTGCAGAGGGGCAGACTTCATAAAATGACAGAAAGAGCAACTTTAATCCCCAGGCAAGGGTTGTCTCTGAAATAAATCTTGAGAGTTGAGGGGGGAATGAGAAAGAGGGGAAAATCACATTAATATGTATTTCTTAGATTCTGCCATCCTTACTTTGAGTGGTGCCTCACTCATTGGGACTACTTACAGAGTAATGCCCTACTCAATGTGAGTTAGGGTGGACGCATCTGCTCTACAGTTGGCATACACGTGCAGAGTACCAGCCCTCCAAGTTTCCCAGAGAAACTTTTACTAATTGAGTGGCACGCCACCCTTAGGAGGCTGCTGGAGAGGGAGAGGCTCACAGAAAACATTCGTCTTTGCACAATACCGCAGTGTAAGAGCAGGAAAGCATTGCAAACAATTATGTGATAAGATAAAACCGGTCTCCGTTTTCACAGCACAATTTTGATCTTAAGACACCTAATTACATTCAAGAAGTTAGGCACCCAATTAATTCAAATTGAGGCCATCTTTAAAAATAAACTGGGCCTGTAATATCTACCACTGTATTATTAAGCCAATTTACAGATGACTAAACTTTAGTCAACATCGTGGGTGTCTCCATTTTTTGGATGCCCAACTTGAGACACCTTAAAGGGACCTGATTTTCAGACACGCTTGGGCACCCACGTCTTGAGACGAAGTTAGTGGCCACTCTGAGCGCTCAGCATGCTGGAAAAAATCAGGTGCCAGGTGACTTGAGCTGGACACCCAAATTTAGTAGATACTTTTGAAAAATTGTGCCCTGAGTGACTATCCCACTATCACAGAGCGAGCGAGCAGCAGAGCAGTAAACAGAATCTGGGAGTTGAGATTCCTCGCCCTCTCTTCCTCCTCGAACCACAAAGCAATACCCTCTCTTCTCTTTAAACACGTATAACACACACACACACTGCTACTTCCAATAAACTGTTTGGCCTGAATCAAGAGTCTCGTCTCTGCTAATGTTTCCTGGTGTCATTACAGAAATAAATATAACCAGTAGGAACATGCCCGTCACCTGCTGCTCCCTCCGCTCGCCCCACTCAAATGACGTACTTAGAGCGTTTATTTAAATGGATGGAAAATGAAGGCTGCAGCAGCAATGCAAACTCTACCTTTGGATCTCGAGGTTGGGGGGGTCTGATACCTTCCCTCTTTCTCTATAAACTCAAAAACCACTGGATAAACACCCCACAAACTGCTTTTGCTTGGCAACACTGCCGTTTGAACTGTTTTGTATTAAACTGGGCAGGAGAGGCTGGAAGTTACGTGAGGCATTACACATGGAACCAAAGAGCCCCCTGACCCGACCCACCCACTTCTGCGGTTACCCCATTCTTTCCACAATCTCTGCTCCCCCGGGAAGAACTTTGTCAGAGCTTCAACTTGTGCCAAGGGAACAATTCAATAATTGTATGTTATTGTCTGAAGAAGCAGCTTGTAGTTAGGGCTTCAGATAATGCTAATGTGATGACAAAGCTCTTGCGTTACTATGGCAAAGCCTTCTTCACCTTACTGCCTCTCTTACTCATGTGTCTGTGACTCAGCCGAGCTGACGAGTGGGATCTTATGCTGGGAAATTAGCTGGGAACAAGCCCCTGCATCAACACCAGACTTGGCTTTTATGTTTGCACTAAATGACAAGCAGCGGGATTTGGCTCATGCAGAGATGAACGCTCCGGCAGGCAGGCCTCTGGGGCTGCGAGAGACCCACTGAGTAGTGAAGTAACAAGGGTGAGATATTTAATGGAAGCAATTTGAATCCAGAAAGCAGAACTGGTGGGGGGACATACCTAGTGACAGGCTCAAGCCGCATGCACAAATGTTCTGCTTTAAGGTTTCGGTTCTGGTCAAGGCATATCCAGCCAAATTCATCCCTGCTCTAAGTCCATCGCCTTGTAACTCCATCAAACGCAGCCCATCTGCTGTCATCATATAATTCGACTGAAAGCTCTTTAGGGGTAGGGGTGGCCTATCTTAACACAATGGGTCCCTAATCCCTGATGGCGATCCTAGCCACTACAAACGTATCATCTGACATTAGGTCAGTTCACATGGCAGCAAAAGTGGGGAGAAGAGAAGCTTCGGTCAAAAATAGCATTCAAGGCAAAATTTGGTCGTCCATAGAACCGATGTGTTTGGACGGTGCCCAGCATAGTAAGTCTCCAAATCCAAGGGTGCTAGATACAAAGAATAAAGAAACGAGAGGACGGTAAGGTGAAGCTCATATCTGCTACAGGAATTAAATGCTTTTACATGGCGTTCCATCCTTCCTTTGGTATGTAACTGAGTAGCTCTGGTCCCTTGGGCTCAGTTTGAGACCTGTTATCAGTACTTCAGTGGTTTTCACATCCATCCTATTCCTTGGTGCTCAACGTACAGTGTGTCCTATTAAAAGTGACTTGTTAGATTCATCCGAGAGGGTTTTTTCCCTTGGAACGTATGGGATAGCTCGGGCAGGACTGCGCTGCAGTCTTTGGTTTACGCACATCTATGTCAAAAGGGAAATAAACCAAACCCTGAACTTCTCCCACGGGAGGTTATTTCCTAGCACTCCGCAGTGCCTAGTGTGTCATTCCACTTCCTATGGGGAGAATGGCCAACCCAGGCGCCTGAGGTGGCTGCAGTGGCTGGTTTCCAGCCAGCTCTATTCGGTTGTCTCCAAGTCTGGTGAGAATCAGCAGTTCTTCTCAACCTCCTCTCCAAGCTGTCTGGTGTTACTGGAGCCTTCCCCACTCTCTCTCCCTCCCCCCACCATCCCCGGAACAACCCGGAGTAGCCAGGACACAACCTGCTAGTGTGACATCATTCTGGGCCATCTGCCCCACAGCCCGGACAACGGGATCACCACCTGACACTGAGCGAGCAGCCAAAGCGGCGTTAAAAAAAACCCCTGCTCCTGATACAGAACAGTCATCATATTTATGCCCCATCAGCAGCTGTCTCAGCCTTCCCTAAAAGCATGACATCGGCACTCCCGAATTAGCATGGCAGGGTCATGCGTATTCCAGCACTGGGATCAGAAGAGGGGCTAAGACCAACTGCGTTGGAGTGTGTACCCCACACAGGCCCAGAAAGGGTGAATGGGGACCTGAGAGGCCAGTTGTGTTACCTGTTGGCACCTGGGGTAGAGGGAGAGAGCCAGGTTTAATTAGAGACCATGCCCAGCTGGGAAGGGGCTGGGTGGTAAGCAGGAAGTTTAGTGCAGAAGGGACAGATTCTGCAGTCAGGCTCTGGGATGAGAAAGGAGGAAGCCCAGGGATCCTGGGTGGAGAAGTCTGGCACGAGGACAGGAGAGAGACAAGCAGTGGAGTGGTGAGCCCTGATCAAAGGGCAGGTTTGGAGGACCAGGGAGGGAGCCTGGGGAGGTGCTCAGTGGAGGAACACTGCTGCAGAGAGGGAAGAGAGGCCATGAGTAGAATCTGGTTTGAGTTTGTATACTTTTGGTTTGGGACTTCTGTTAGGGGATCGAGGTGAAAACCCTGGAAGTCCTGGCCCCCGAGAAGGGGACAGAGACAGTAGAAAGCCCCGAGAGAAGGGTGTGAGGACCACAGGGCCCAGGGGTGGGGCCTGTTTTGTGAGGACCTTGGACCATTTTATGTTGGATGTTCCATTACCCCAGAAGGGTGGACTAAATCTGGCCAATGGGCCAGGTCACAGGACGGTGCGCTCTAGCAGCGAATGCCAACCTCCGCCCAATACGATAACCCAGCATCAGTCCCAGTCCTGCTCCAACTTCAATGGCCTTTGGGTCAGGATCCATGTTAGCAGGGGGAGCGGTCCCCACAGGGCCCCACCTGCAGAGAGGAATCGTGGCCTCTTTTCCACAGCTGGGAGTCACAGCCCAGACACACACGGAAGGGGACAGCCCACCTTTCAACAGGAAAGGGCGACTGGATGTGTCTAACTCTTTCACTCAGCCAATGGGATGAGCGAGTGAACGGGGTCCCCAGCCTACAGTGCCTCCAGGGCAGCAAAAAGAGCTCATTCCCCGCTTCCAAAGGGAAAGCAGGTTGAGTAGGGCAGCTCTCTCCCGCTGGGATCAGCGCCAGGATCCTGTCTGTCTAGGAGCTGTCCGGATTCTGAGGCAGCATCTTACAGGGAGCAGGCTCCGTCTTAATTGATCGTGGAAAGCGCACGGCTGGGTGCCCTGTGGACATCTTGCAAGGACTTGTAGGGACCCTTCAGTTTGATAGGTTAATATGAGCTATATCGTTCCCTGGCCTCAGGCAAGTCCAGCACAAGTGGCAGACACCCACTCGGGGAGAGAGATTCTGAGCTCCGACGGCTCAGGGAAAGAGCAACTTGAAAGAACATTCTGTATCACAATGCCCCATTTTCCCCTTGACTGCTGTGGTTAATGAAACAAGAGATCAGCGCGCAGAAGGTCAGGACTAACCGAGGCTGAAGCCAAGAACAGCTCTCAGGTGCTCGCAACAGAACTGAGCCGAAACGCCCAGAGGCAGAGACTTAGAATGAGGCTTAAAGGTGGCGTGACTTAACCCTAATCATAGGCACCGACCCCTCTGATGTGTTTCTTGGGCGGGGACCCCTCCCAATGGGGTGGCTGTCAACATACAGCTGCAGGTGTGTATTTTCAGGGGTGGGGCTGTTAAATATGAGGTCCCCCTCCCCCCGCTTATCTGGTCCTGTCTTAAACCAATACTGTCAGGAGGGTTCTCCTCCAGTCACAAGCCAGTGAAAGAGGGACGTCTGGGAGTCTTCACAGCTCTGCTGAAAGGCAGACAGGGCTACACAGCGTTTCCCTGAGCTCCCAGTATACAAAGTCCGTCTCTCAACAGCTCTCCAGGTGAGGTTTCTTTTCTGTAACAAAAGGACAGCCCTTCAAGTTCAAACCCCAAGCCCGGCATGAGTGGAGAAGCTGTGGAAGCCCATGGGCCATCCATGCCCCAGAAAAACAGGATGGAGCTGCCGTGGGCCTGCTTTCTGACTGCAGCTCGAATGGCTTTACTGGGCAGTGGGGAGGTGCCCTGGGGCGCAGAACAGGCTGGCAGATTCCCTTTTTGGGTATGTCTACACTGCGTCTGGGAGCCAGCCTCCCAGCCCGGGGCTTGCACTAGCATTGTGGCTCAGGCTCTCAAGTGTGTGGAGGGAAAGGGGGCTTGACAGCCCAAGCCGCAGTGGGTACACAGTTATTTTTTGCATGCTAATGGGAGCCCCACTAGCATAAGTCTATCAGCCGGGCTCTGAGGCTCCCTTTAGAGGCAAGACTCCAAGCTGCGCCCTCATAACCCACGGGCACTGGCAAATCCGGGGTGTGACTGAAAGTCCGGCATGCATGCCCACCGATCCAAGAGCCGTACCTGAAAATCACCAGCCACAGGCCAATGCACCCATTGTGCACGAGTGCAGACTACAGCTGTGCTGGACACAGGGCTCTGTGCAAACCATTGCTGCGGTCCTGGTTTGCACGGGGCTCATGTTCCTTGGGCCGTGCTTTAGGTTCTACATTTGAATGAACCCTCAGACTTAACCTGAAGATCACTTGGAGCTACCGAGTTTCATTGGGATGAAACCATCCGGAACAGTGCATTTCATCTGGCTGTAATTCAAAACCACCCACTGGCACAGGCTAAACCATACACCGACTCAGGTTTGCCCAAAACTGAGCTCTGGTTCACTTGAAGGTTTTTAGAGACCTCAGCAAAGCTGGGCTGAGATCTGAGTTTGTAACAAAACCCTTGTTCTACCCATCCTAGCAACGGGGCTACAAACCATAAACAAGTTACATTTGAGAAATTAACAAGCGTTACTCACTGAGTTTATCCTCCTTAAATTAAATAAACATTCTAGCAAAACTGGGACTGCAGAGCCTATCCGTTTCCTTGTACGTTATCTGCAGGGAGATCAGTAATAGCTGCTGACACCCAGGTCAGGGAATAAGCTAGAGACTTCACTGCAAAATTACCTGATGACATATTGGCCTGACCTCCGACTGCTTCCACTGAGAGGGCGGTCAAAGGCGACTATTTTGCATGCCCAGATTCTATACAGGAAACGATCTGGAGGTTTGGTTTATTTGTGAATATATTTAGGAGTTAAGAAGGAAAGTCTGTGGAAATTCACTCTCAGTTGTTCTTTTATTTTATTCAGTTTTATGGCATCTGCTGTTGCCTAAAACAATAGAACCCAATAAATAACAGCTGAGCTTTCATTGTTCTTATACAAAACCTAAATTCCACAGCCCCCAGCGCTTAACAGACTAGATGATGATGATGATGATGATGATCTAAACTGCACGCGCTAGTGAACAATATGAATGGGGGAGAAAAGGATGAGGGAAAAACTGGTTCTGCAGAAAAACGCCCATGCAGTGCAATTTCTGAAATATTAGGAAGCACAGTAAATTAATATACTCAGCTCCGATTCTATTACTGAGTTCAGCGATCTTACTTCCGATTCTCCCAAGGAATGAATGCTAGATCTTTATAACATAAAGCTCTATTCGGAGAGGTTGTGCGTCTGTGTGAGTGTTTCATCCCATTCTTTAGGTAGGTGTTTTTGTTGTTTTCTTTGTACTGTTTGTTGGCTTTGTTTCTAACACAATTCAGTGAAACATAGGAACACAGCAGTATCTCTCAGCTTGGAGAAATGATCAAAAGAATCACCACTGCCCGCTCTACTTCTTGTTCCTACAGAGTGACTAGGATATTCAATTCCTGCCTGAGTCACTGAGTGTTTTCTTGTCTTTTTATTCGCATTGTAATAGCTTGCTGGAGAGATTCCTGTATTGAATATTGTCCCTTTCCTTTCCAAAGCACTCCTTGGGGGGTTACGCCATGTGAATTCTATTAGCCAGGAAGCTCAGAACCCCAGGGTCCTCTGCAAATGAAATTATAATTATAATACTTAGCAGATCTGTAGTGGCGCGTTGCATCTTCAGAGTGCTTGGCAAG